>NC_044310.1:214918614-215234222 GCF_007474595.2 Lynx canadensis | reverse complement strand
AGAAATAGAATCTTAAACCAATCCATCAGGAATCACCTGATCCACCCAAGTCAGATAACCCACCGTCCGTCTTCTAAATGAAAGTGACCTCGAAACAGTCAACCTGATTTTGTGTCCAACATAACTTCCTCGTCCCCACTCCTTTCTGCCCAGGACTCTTTCATTTTGCACAGCTCCTCGGCGCTCCTTTCTGTCTGTGAGATGGGCTGCTGCCTGACTCATGGAGGGCTGAATAAAGCCAGCAAGATCTTTAAAATTTCTTAGTTGAATTTTGTTTCTTAACAGTCCTTTTAGGGAGGATCCATTTCCCCCCCAAATAAGCATGCATAGCTACGAAAGAAACTTCATCCAAGTTTTATTCTGATAACATCTTCTGCTGTAGGCTGACGTTGTCGTAAGCTCTTGAAGGGGTCAGTCTCATTTCCTACAGATTCCAAAACCTACAAGAAAATGAACAGTTTTCCTTAGGTTTCTGGAAATGGGCAGTTCCACTCTCTGTCCCTACTCTTGGGACAGGAATCTAGCTTCCTTGCCTAAAAAACTCAGAAAGCCACAAGCTTCTGTTCATGCACAAACATGTATAAATGTATAAATATGTATAAATGTATAAATACGTTCGTAGGCCCCCCGGGTGGCCCAGTAGGTGAAACATCTGACTCTTGGTTTCGGCTCAGGTTGTGATCTCACGGTTCGTGGGTTCCAGCCCCGAGTCAGGCTCTGTGCTGACAGTGAGGGGTTGCTGGGGATTCTCTCTCTCTCTCTCTTTCTCTCTCTGCCCCTCCCCAACCCATGTTTACACACTCTCAAAAAAAATTTTAAAAAATGTTCACAATAGTGTTCTTTATAATTTCAAAAGTATAAAATAAAAATCACTAAATGTTCAGCATTAAGGGGGTTGGCTAAGTAAATTACAGAACATGGGAACAATCCTTTCAGTAATGGAAAATTATTTAGCCATCAAAAGCAATGATTACAAAGAACACTGATTGACATTAACTTTTTTCTTTTTTTCCTTTTTCTTTCTTCTCTTTCTTCTTCTTTTTTTCTTTTTTCCTTTTTCTTTCTTCTTCTTCTTCTTCTTCTTCTTCTTCTTCTTCTTCTTCTTTTTGGCTCTATGCCCAACATGAAGCTTGAACTCACAACTCTGAGGCCAAAAACAGGATGGTTGTTCTAGGGCGAGGCGCCGTTACCGATGTTAACTTTTTTTTTTTAACTAAACACCCAAGTTTATGTAAACAAGTATTTAGATGTTATACGCATACGAAGAGGGATTGGAACCAGGTGATGAGATGATGGGTGGTGTTCTCTTCTCCTTTCTTTGATTCTGCCTTGTCTAAATTGCCTTTCTTGTTTGTAGCAATCCTGTCTTTGTTGGTCTTCTCTGCTTACTTTCTGGTTGTGGGTCAGAGGGTTAAACTGCCAGACCCCTCGACGGGCACCCCAGCTTTCTCATTCTCTCCACACCAAGTACCCTACACGTGAGGGGGGATTTTGCCAATTGCGAAACACGGTTTGTTCTCGGGCAAGCTCCTCAGGTCCGTTAGCATTAGGAAATTTGTTTGCACAGACCTGGCTGTCGCAGCTCCTAACGGTGACTCTTGCTAATAGGACGTGGAAAAGAAGGAAAGAGCACAAACAGGGCAGAATTAGAGAGATGAGCTCTTGACTCCACAGGTCCACCCAAGATGGACGGGGGGCGGGTGCGGCCCCTCCACCAGCACACGCCCTTGGATGGAGAACTCTGGGGAGATGCCCTTCCTCGGGGGGACCCGCCCTCATTTCTTCCCTGTGCTTGCCACGTGGTTGCAAAGCATGTTGGGAGCTCACAAGGGGGTGATGGAGAATTGGGAGAAGCTGGAAAGAGTGAGGATCCCCGTGGGAGCGACTAAATGTGTTGGAGATCCAGGGAGGGTGAGTCAACAGTCCAAATTAATCCATCCAGAAAGAAAGCTGAGCCTGAACTGGATTTGAGTCACTGTTTTCGCCCCGGTGGGTTATTCTGCTCTTTGAGGCCCGGTCCAGAAGCCTGGTGCCGCTAAGTGGCCCTTTACAACAAGGAACCGAAATGCAGATACGGGCTAGGAGGGTTGCCTGGGTGGCCTGGTGGGTTAAGCGCCTTACTTCAGCTCAGGTCCTGATCTTACAGTTCATGAGTTCGAGCCCCACATTGGGCTCTCTGCTGTCAGCACAGAGCCCGCTTCGGATCCTCTGTCCCCGTCCCCCCCACCCCCTCTCAAAAATAAACATTAAAAAAAAAGAGAGACTAGGAGAAAAAGGCACAGTTCTGGAATCAGAGCTCCAATCGGATGGGCCAAAACCCTGGGTAGGGTATGGAGAGGGAGTGTGTTGCAGTAGAAGGATCCAGAGTGTCGGAGCCTGCCGGAGAGGTGGGCGTTTGAATTTCAGTCCCCCCCAGCCACTGGCCCCACCGCAACTTGCACGATGGCTCCCCTGCCCTGTCCGAAGCTTACACAGTCCCTTTGCTGGGACCTCAGCCACCCATGCCCCTGACAGCGGGCCGAGGCCGGGACTTGCTTTGCTGAAACCCTGAGAGAAAGCTTTCTTGCTCTTTCCGCTTTGCCCCGAGCACGCCTCCGCCCTCAAATCAGCTACACCCTCAGAATCTGGTTTGTAGAAAACCGTGGCGCCACACCCAGCCCTCTGCCAACACGGTAACTTGTGTGAGAAAAGGAACTTTGTGGTTACAAGGGGCTGGCTTGGGTGTTACTTTGTCGCCAAAGGCCAATCTGAAAAATGCTAACCCCTGAGACCAGTTTCTTAAACTGTCAAAGACCTGTTTCATGTGGCTCTTGGGGGAAGGGAACGGTGATGGGCAGAGTGGTGTTGGGCACACATTTGGCTGAGAGACACGGACAAATAGAGGGTGACGCTGTCCCCTGGACGTTGTGTTCTGGCCACCGAAAGAGAGGGCCAGTGGCCAGAGTTTAAACTGTTTCTGTATCGTTTTCCCCTGAGTTGTAATTTCTTTCTCTCTCTTCCTTGGAAAATATTGATCCAGAAATGAAACACTTAGAACGCATGCATATTTTTTTTTTTTTGATGTGTTGGACAAATGCAGTCTTCCTGTGGGAAAAGGCAGTCGCTGTGGTTGAAATGGCCTCTCTTTGCTCGCCTGAGTGTGACCTCTCTCGAGTGAGAGATTGCACAACACGTCCAGGCCTTGCCCCCGGATTTACTTTTGTGCCAGCGGCCGAGCCAGGAAAACCTGCTTACGTTGCCTAGAGCTGTTTCTGCAAAAAGGCAACCGGGGCTCCCTTGCTTCTGTCAGGTGCAAGGCTGCGTCCCGGAGACCGAGCACTTGGCCTGCATCGTGTTCCGCTGCGGGTGCCCCCCTGTCTGGCCCCTTCCTTGGGTGTAGGGGTAAGTCTTCCTTACCTCGGGCCAGGACTTGGGACCTTGCTTTAGGGCCGGACTCTCTCCGGAGAGGCATCGCTGCTGGAGTGTTCTTCTGATACCCCGGCCCTATCACAGTCTTCTGGGACCAAAATCTTTGCTGGCTCCCCATTGTACATCAATATCTCCACCTGCCTCCCTGGGTCTCGGGTGTGTGTGGGGGGAGGGGGAGAGGTTGTCCTCAATTACAGTGTGCTCCTGTCCCTGAGGAAATTCTGGCCACCCACTAGGAGCTGGACAGTCTCCTGCATTCCAATCTCCACTCAACCTTTTCTAATCTCTGATGGTATGGAATCCCTCTCAACCATGACAACTGGCCCTCAACGTTCATTTTAATAAATTTTATTTCTCTTTATTTAAACAAAAAAGTTGTTTTTTTTTTTTTAAGTTTATGGATGTATTTTGAGAGGGACAGAGACGGTGTGAGCCAGGGAGGGGCAGAGAGAGAATCCGAAGCGGGCTCCACACTGTCAGCACAGAGCCTGATGTGGGGCTCGAACCCACGAAGTTGTGAGATCATGACCTGAACTGAAAGAAAGAGTCGGGCGCTTGACCGACTGAGCCACCCAGGCACCCCTCATTTTAATACGTTTTATAGTCATGGTCGAAAACTCGGAAATTAAAATTATGGAGAAAACAGTAATACAGAAACAGAGCCGCTCCTCGGAAGGGAATCGCTGTTAACACGGGGTGTATTCTTCCCCTGCAGGTGGATAAGGACCAAACAGAATGATAATCCTTAGGGCTGGCAGAGAAGAGTGAAGTTAAAAACTATCAGGCAGAGTGGTACATTGGAAGACAACAGGGAAATAAGAAATATTAAGCATTCAAAACTGAAAAGTGCCCATAGAACTTGGTGCAACGATTCTATACCTCAGAATTTATCCTCTGGAAATAATAGCAGAAATCTGCAAAAGTATTGCTTTGAGAGACCCCACTGCACCATTGTTTTCAGTTGCATAAAAAAAAAAATGGAAACAATGTAATGGTCCATCAGTTGGGAATTCATGTAAACAATTAGGAAACATCCCTCCCATGAAATACTATGAAGTCAGTAGCAAGAAAACAAAGTGCAGTTGGGATATACAGCGTGACCCAGATTGCGGTATTGTAATTTTTAAAAATGTGTCTTATTTTTACTTACCTAACATCAATTCCAAAGTCCTTTGCTTCGATTATTGACACAAACAAAATGTTGCATGTGCATAGAGATATTTTTTGACAGGGGCGCCTGCCTGGCGCTGTTGGTTAAGCGTTCAACTTTGGCTCAAGTCATGATCTCATGGTTCACAGGTTCGAGCCCTGCATGGGGCTAGGCCCGCTTGGGGTATTCTCTCCCCCCCGCCCCCGCCCTTCCCCCAACTTGTACTTCCTCTCTCTCTCAAAATAAATAAATAAACAAAAAAATGTTTCTGGGCATGAGGCATGTCAACGATTAATGGTGGTTCTCTCAGAGGAATGAAATTTAGAGACATCCTTTTTTTCTGATCTGTACGTCCCTGTATTTTGTAATAATCAATAAAACACCGCAGTCCCGTACTAGAATAACAATAACAAAAATTCATGACTGGAACTGTCCGAGTGTGATAACTTATAGGGATTTCAAAGGCCTTAAATCAAAAAAAGGAAAGCCTCTGCATACACAAAACTAGATATTTAAAATTGCACCCAGAAGTAAGCGTTAACTGGGTAAGTTATAAACAAGGAAATCCACAACGATGCTCAAATGAAGAAGCAGAATGAAGAAAAGCAATGAAATCCTAAAAAAAGAAAGAAAGAGAAAGAAAGAAAGAAAGAAAGAAAGAAAGAGGAAGAAAGAGAGGAAGAGAGGAAGAAAGAAAGAAAGAAAAGAAGAAAAAAAGAAAGAAGAAAGAAAAAAAGAAAGGAGAAAGAAAGAAAGAAAGAAAGAAAGAAAGAAAGAAAGAAAATTAAAGTGAAAAAAAAACACAATGAAATCCTAAGTGGAAAATGAATAAAATAAGTAAAAAAAACAATGAAATCCTAAGCGGACCTCGTAAACCATGTATAAATGCCTCCTCGGGAACTCTGTGAATCGCATTGCTAAGCGTCAGAAGACCTGGAGTTGTGAAGGGGTCAATGCTGACCCTCTGGGGTCAGCTGCCCCTTCCCCGTGCCCCCGTGCCCCCCTGCCCCCCTCCCCGCCACACTTAGGGCACGTTCTTTGATGCATCGTTTCTACTTGGCTAAAGCAGTCACCCCCTTCTGGTCACCACCCCCCCCACCCAATCATCGCTCGCTTGGACAAGAATTTGCATCAAGATACTGGAAAGGTAAACAGCAGCCCTGTGCTTGCCCCCGCACAGATAACGGGAGGGAGTGGTATGGACTTTCTCAAGAGGCCTTATCACTACCGGCCGGGCATTCGCACCGCGGGCCTCCCTCATCTGCAATCGCTCAAACGGTCAGTTCTCCAGCCACAGAGACTTCAAAGAACAGCGTCATCGGCCGAATCGACCTGGCACAGTCTACACCAGCTGGGAGCCTCAGCAGGGCCCGGGTTCCCTATTTTAAACCCGAAGTTAGTGCATGCACTTCCCAGTCCGTAAAAGAGACGTCATTTTCTCCCCGCGCCTCTGCGAGCTTTCAGACTCGTACTTTCTGTGGTGGATGGTCATTTCTGGGTCACCCCCCACCCCTGCGGCTGTAGTTCCTTCCTTAACAAAGCATTGGCTCAAAGGGCAACACTCAACGTTCACCGCAGAGACTTTTCCAGATGCTGTGCCTTGTAGGGCTGGTTGGCTCAGTTCCCAAGGCTTGCTAACGATCTAGGCAAAAGCAAAGACGAGAAGCCAACCGACTTCCCGAGGCTTGTCTGGCACGGCCAGAAGCTACAAAATTAATTGATGGCAGCCGCTGAGAATCCCTTGCAAGTTTCTGGGTTGCGGGGCTTTCGCAGATGCTAAGTAGGGCTCAGCCCCGGCCCTTTGAGGCTCATTCATTCAGAGGCCGGAGGTGGGTCACCATCCTGCTCGTCCTCAAAGCACCTGCTTTTGCAGAGGCAGAACGTTGTGTCGAGTCGGGGTGGACGCGGCCCTAGGATGTTTCCGACCCTGGAGTCACTGGCCTGGACGTCAGTGGTGTGCGTTGTACAAGTGGGATCGTAACCCAGAGAGAGAGGCTGAAACTCAGATCCAGAGACAGGAAGCCACCAAAGTGTCGGCTTTGCTGTGACTTGGGCACGTACCTCTATTGTAGTGTTTGTCAGCGGGGTGACGGGAGACTCTCTATACACCCCCGCGGGCACCCCACGGTCACACTCACACACACGCACACACACGCTAAGCACCCCCGTAATACTCGTCCTGCACACGTAAGGTTTCTGTGCTCGGGTAAGGCGCTGTCTCGTGATTGACGACGCCCAGCAAAGGCTCTGAGAAGTCCTGCAGTCAACAAACTTGAGCAGCTAACTTGCTCACCGGCTGTGCCCCACGTCCACTGGGCCACAGCCCGTTTCCACACAACCTCTTCGGTTTCGGTGAAGCGCACTGAGCCCATGCCAGTGGTACAGCTGCCTGCCTTCGTGGACTTGCCCTTGGTTTTCAGACTTCAGCGACTACGTCATTCTGCACCCAAGGGCCTCTGGCCCCTCATCTTCCGCCTTGCTCCCAGTCGGGCCAGTTGGGCCCGTGTGTGAGTTGGGGATCAGTTCCTCTCTGTGTTTAGTGGTGGAGGGAGGTCTCATAACTCTGACGGAAAGACCCGACCTTCCCCAGCCTCCGGGTCACATAGGTCTGCACCTTGTTTCTTTGGTAACAGTGTCCCCGCCCCGCTGAGCCTCCCGCCCCTGGGAGGAGAAGGCGCAGAATCCTGCTGGGCGCTTTTCTCCCTGCTTCCTCTTTCTGAGGCCAGGTTCCACTAGTTTAACTGGATGCCTGATGGTCGCACCGGTGTGGTTACCCCGGGGGGCCAATGGCTTTGCGGGCATCAGTCCGAGGTCCTGTCTCTCCTGGTGGTGGAAAGAGGTCTCCTCTGCCTTCTGAGGACAACCAGGATCTAGAATCAGGATCAGGAAACCAGGATCTAGAATACCCACTGTTGAGCAGCACGTGCAGGCACTTAAATCTAAGGTTGGGGCGCCTGGGTGGCTCAGTCGGCTAAGCGTCCGACTTCAGCTCAGGTCATGATCTCACAGTCCGTGAGTTCGAGCCCCGTGCCGGGCTCTGTGCTGACAGCTCAGAGCTGCTTCTGAGCCTGCTTCGGATTCTGTGTCTCCCTCTCTGTCTGCCCCTCCCCCACTCATGCTCTGTCTCTGTCTCAGAAATAAATAACACTTAGAAAAAAAAAATCTAAGGTAATCGTGGATCCTCTCCGAAACAAGAAGAAAAATTAAAAAATAGACTTGGAATTTATAGAAGAGTCACTCCCACTTCATGTAGCAAACACGAAGGGGCCCGGGGCACCTGCTTGTACACCTACAAGTGAATTTCCGGGTCCCCCATTGGAGGCCTTGTCCCTGCGCGGGCGCTGCTGTTGGACAAAAGCCATGCTGCGTCTCAGCAGCCCGTGCAGGTGGGACTCCTGTCCCACTGGGCACGGAGCAGACCCCAAGTCGGGTTACCTGGCAGCATCAGAATGTGGTCGGAAAGCACCTGTTTCCCCCTTCCAGGACCGCGGAATGTCTCGGTTATGAAAACAGGTACCATCTCGGAAGATCGTAATAAACAATGTATCATATGTGGGATTAAAGAAATGGAGTCAAGATTCATACAGCCTTGGCTTTTATTTCCAATTCAGAAGCTTCTAGGGGCGCCTGCGTGGCTCAGTCGGTGAAGCTTCCGACTTCGGCTCAGGTCCTGATCTCCCAGTTTGTGGGTTCTAGCCCCGTGTCGGGCTCCGTGCTGACAGCTCAGAGCCCGGAGCCTGCTTCGGATCCTCTGTCTCCCTCTCTCTCTGCCCCTCCCCTGCTCATGCCCTCTCTCTCCTTCTCTCTCTCTTTCAAAAATAAATAAACATTTAAAAAAAAGAGAGAGGGGCGCCTGGGTGGCGCAGTCGGTTAAGCGTCCGACTTCAGCCAGGTCACGATCTCGCGGTCCGTGAGTTCGAGCCCCGCGTCAGGCTCTGGGCTGATGGCTCGGAGCCTGGAGCCTGTTTCCGATTCTGTGTCTCCCTCTCTCTCTGCCCCTCCCCCGTTCATGCTCTGTCTCTCTCTGTCCCAAAAATAAATAAAAAACGTTGGAAAAAAAAAAAGAGAGAGAGAGAGAGAAGAAAACATTAAAAAAAAAAAAAAGAAGCTTATAAATCTGTGACCTGAAAATGCCACCAGCCTCGATTTTCTCGGCTGTAAAATGGATATTCTTTTATACTAGTTCCTCCTCTGGTTGTCGTAAGAAGTGAGATAAAGATGTAAACTCTCAGCCGGTGCCCGTCACACAGTAAGTGCCTAATAAACGTAAACGTCTGTACATGTGTCGCTCATACACAGCACATAGCAGGTGTCAGCAAATGCTTATTCTCGCGCGTTCGTAAGTAGGAAAACACTCGTAGAAAGAGCCAAAGCCCTCGCCTCCGCCGTCCTACCAACACGCTGACGTGTAAAAGCTTGTTTGTTTTTCTGTTGATATTTTTGCATTTGTAATTCACGAATGGATGAAATGATCCTGTCTGCCTTTTCCCTTAGGAAGCCAGAATTTAACTCGATGCTGTGCTTACTCACTCTGCTCTTTGTGTGACGTGCCCTGAACGCCACGGGATGGCATCACAGTGAGACTACTGTGGCATCCACACGAGTCAGTGGCCCAGGTGAACTGGCCGCCAGCGGGAGCCAGGACCCTGTCTCGGGTTAACAGAGGTTTTCAGAGGCGGGGACAGGACCCCCACGGCTTCTCTTTGTTTTGTGCTAGTTGTTTGGAGTGGGTTGGAGGACACAGGGAGAGATAATGGCCCAAGGAAGGCTTAGGCGTCCCTTTGTTATGGTTTATTTCAAGCCGCTTGAAGAGGCCCTTTATTCTTCTGTTTGCTCCTAGTACTTCAAAGCTGGAGGGTTTTTCTTAGGGACGGAAGAGGGGGTTATCCGAGTCCTAAGCAGCTGGAGGGAGGTTGGAGGTTGCCAGTGAATGGGGCTCAGGGGCTGCTTATTGAGAAGCAGTCAAAAAAGAGAGGAAGAAAAAAGAAACAATTTGGTTTTGTACTTACAGCGAGAACCGTCATCTCATACTTGAGTTGCTAAGACTTGGTGAAGAAAAAGACGGTTTGTGCTTCTGGAAACAAATCATCTCACGCTTTCACGTGCCAATCCATCACCTGGGAGGCTTTTTCCCAAAGGCCCTTCCCAGGACTCACTGGAGGGGGCACGGATATTGAGCTGGGCCTGTAGGAATCTGCACTTTAATCTGAGTGCCCTAGGAAGGAGGTGTGGGACCTCCCCCTGACAAGGCTTCCGAAGCTATTAGAGAAATTCGGGGTCCTGGGGCACCACGGTTGCCTGGCCAAAGGCAGCTGGTAATATTCTGGATTACTTTGCTCCGGATTCCTAACCCCCTGTGGCTCCCTGGGAAATTCTTGGAAATTCTCGCCCCTGTTAAAGGGGAGATGGAACAAAGGAGGATAAAAAAAAAAAAAAAAAAAAAAAGGAGCCAGACCCTTTTATCCCTTCTGGAAAAATAGCTCCAAAGCACTCTGGCCAGTTGGCTAGCTGAAGTCAGGCATGCGGTGTTGAGCCCCGGGAAGGAGAAAATGGAATTGGTCCCCATAGGTAAAGGACTCAGGGCAGCGGCCTCAGGATCCCTGGAAGTGAATTAGCCCTGTGAGCCTGCAGTGTCCCCAGATGGAAACTTACTCCCCGCAGCAGCCCTCCGCAGGAACATCGGCTCAAAGGGGCCAGGACCTTGCCTGAAGCATCAGGTGGGTGTGTGCAGCACAAGTGCCCATAACAACAAGTGTTCAAAGTTTCAGGAATAACCGGAAAGATGCAGGGTTTAGGAAAACAAAAGCAGAGACTGGCTGCGCTCACATGGAAGAAAGATCCAGGGCTCCTTGCACATGACGAGGTTGTATTTACACACATTTTCCACCGTGAACTTTGTCACAATTACGAATAACACGAAGCGGTTCACATGAGGCTTTGATACAATTTTCAATTCGCTGCTCACCAGGGCAAGGGTGAGACTCTTCTGTGACAAGTGGGTAGGGGCAATGTGTCTCCCAAGTGTTTCACTGACCTGATGTGTCGTTTGGCAAGGAAAGGATTATACATATGATAAAGTTGTCTGGAAAATGTCAGGGCGAAACTGAGTGAAACACGGTTCCCTGTGGCAAAAGTTCTCTTTGTTCATTACAAATCTGTGGACTTGGCCACCAGACCCTCCGGCAAAGATTGTCGTTGAAAATTAGTGTGTGCTGAACAGGGTCGGGGAATGCTGGGTCACAGGATTCCAAGGGTCCCCTTTGACGCTTACAACCCACAGGTGGCATAGAAGAGGAAGTCACACAACTGCCCCCGTTTAGGCAGCAGGATGATAGACGGGTGTCTGAAAAATTGAAGAACCTATTGAGATACTAAAACATTAAATGTAAAAAAAAAAAATCCATACCTACCAGTCAGAAAATAATTGCCTCTCCAGAGAACAAAGGGGGCGGGGGGAGAAAGAAACTGGTTTGACGTGTCCTCAAGAATCTAAATACAAATCGGCCCGACTCAGTCTACAAACGACAAAAAGAAATTGCACTACCCTTAGCCACAAAAGACCCCTTTTCAATAGATAGCAAGTCTCGTTGAAGGAGAAAATAATCATGGTGACCTGTGATTTCTGTGTCCTGAGCCTCAGGAAATCATACATGGTAACACCAGCAGTGATCGGACCCCAGAGAGTTGGGGGGCCGCCCCTCAGAAGAGCCCAGACAGCACCATTTCACCTACAGAAGCAAGACCTTTGGGATTCCAGGGAAGCCAGATAAGGGAGGCGAGAATGGGCACCCATGAGAATCCTTTTACTTTCCTCCTTTTTTTCTTTTTCTTCTCCATCTTTCTTTTCTCTTTAGAGGCAAGGATTTGGAAAACTCAGAATCCCCGTCAATAAAAGGTGACAAGTCGGGATCACCACATGACAAATTCAGTACAAATAACAGTGAGAGAAGACAGTTTGAATGAAGCTAGAGTCCCCGGAAGGTTCATTTGAATTTAGGGAAGAAAGGAAAAGCGCAGACCTCATTTTGCCAGGGAGACGAGAATATTAGGGCTAGCTTAAAAATAGGCAAAGCACTTCATTTTGCAGAGCCTCTGATCTCTTCTTTACCTTATCATGTGAACACATGGCAGAAAGTCGACACTGGTATGACTTAAATATGAAATCATATTTTACTGTAAGGGAGAAAAGCTATTTGCTGCTGAGGACATTTAATGTCAATCTCAAAGCAGTAATTAGCATCATACTTATAGCTGAGATGCTCTAGGAAGACCCATTAAAGAGAAGACCAGAAAAGGGTTCACACTGTCACCACCCCTCTTCAACACGGTCCTAGTAAAGGACTGGTATCCAACATATACAAAGAACTCTTAAAACTCAACAATAAGAAAGCAAACAATCTGATGCAAAAAAACAAAAACAGAAACAAAAAAACAAAACAAACAAACAAACAAACAAACAAACAAAAAAACCGCATCAAAGACTTTAACAGACACCTCACCAGAAAGTATACGAGAGCTCTGGATTTTCTCATCAATATTTCTGCGACCCTAAAGCTGCTCTAAAAAAATAAAGCCTTTTGTAAAGCAGCTTGTGAGATGTAATTAAATGAATGTGAACGAATTCTTAACCTCCTTCTTTCTTTCCAGTTTAAAAAAAAAAAATCTTTTTAAGTCTGCTTATTTATTTTGAGAGAGACAGAGAGAACATGACGGGGGGAAGGGCGGGGGCAGGGGGAGAGGATCCCAACGGGGCTCGAGGCCATCAGTGCACAGCCTGGCGTGGGTCTTGAATCCACAAAACCATGAGACTGTGACCTGAGCCGCTATCGAGAACTGGATGTTCAACCAACTAAGCCACCCAGGTGCCCCTTTCCTTATTTTTAAAAAATTTTGTTTATTTATTTTAAGTAAGCTCTACCCCCAACCTGGGGCTCAAACTCACGACCCTGAGACCAAAAGTCACATGCTCTTCTGAGACAGCCGGGTGCCCCTATTAACCTTGTTATTAATGGCAATACCTAGTGGGAGAAAGAGCCACTGTATGTATGTGTCTACAGATGTGTGTATGTATATACAATTGTGTATATTATGTATATATGTACAAATATATCTATAGCATATGCCCAGGAATAAACTTATCAAAACAATGTGAGATTCCATTCAAGAGAAACAAAAATAGACTATAAAGGACATCTAAAGATAAACAGGATGGGGGCACCTCGGGGCTCAGTCGGTTAAGTGTCCGACTTCAGCTCAGGTCATGATCTCACAGTTCATGAGTTCGAAACCCGCGTCAGGCTCTGTGCTGACAGCTCAGAGCCTGGAGCCTGCTTCAGATTCTGTGTCTCCCTCTCTCTCTGTCCCTCTCCCGCTCACGCCCTGTCCCTCTCTGTCTCTCAAAAGTGAATAAAAATGTTTAAAAAACTGGAGAGGTTTAGAGAACGTTGTCATGTTCCTGGAGGATAAACTTACCAGTTGCAAATATGACATTTTTGCCCCAAATTAACTACAGGTTCAATGAAAGTCCGCGAACTTTCTAATGGATTTTTTTTTCTAATATTGAATGACAATTCCAAAGATAATCTGAAGAAAATAAATAGGTAGGTGTACTCATTTCTTCTAAAGATGAGTGATGATGAAGGCTTTAACACATACGATAAACCTACAGTAATTAAAAAATAAACACATCTAAATAAAGGAAACTGTTCCGACAGAAGACGCAGAAGGCTTCGCATGAAAATGGTGATATAATAAATTCGTGGGGAAAGAGTCATTTGGTAAATAGTACTGAGAACATGGTTAGCTGTAGGAAATCAAATAGCGATGTCTTGATTAAGGAGATAATAGGGAACCCATTACACAGCTTTCTGGCCCTGCTGAAAACAGCTAACCAGTATCTGGTTAATGCGTATTTAGGGGTTGGGTCCCGCCTGTGCTCATGAATTCCTTAGACCGTGTTATCCATGGAATATCTTATCTTGTTCTCCACCCTGCTTTCCGCATCTGCTTGTTTGTAGTCTTGGGAACACCTTGTTTTTTTGCGTGCTTTCTATATGTTCTTACCGGCACGTAGTCGCTGGCGTATTGCGCAATGTTTTCCCTAACGTATGCCTAATGAATACGGGAGCTTGAGAAGGAGACTTCCCCTAGCCTCCCTCTCACCTCTCTTGACTTGCACGGAGTCTTGAGTAATCCTCTCTGCCGCCAAACCCGCAGTTGGTGACCCTGACCTGATATGATAGCCTTGAGAGGAAAATTTTCAGGTGGCAGAATCGACAAGTTCAGAAGAAAGTGAAACTGTCCAGACTCCAGACAGTCCTTACCCAGATAAGGGACAGCAGTACCTGTTGGGAGAGCTGCCAATGTGTCTAGTTTTCAGTAAGAGTATTGCTCTCCTCTTTCTTAACCATGGGCCAAAAAATGACAGAGGAACACGATTGTATTTAAAAACCTTACAGCAGCTTTTAAAAGGCGGCTCATTGTCCTGTTACAAAAGATCAGTTAAGTAAACTGTTAGGAACAACACGAGGTGCCCGTCCCTGGTTCCCCGACCATGGTACAGTTGACTTAGACCTATGGGAACCAGTGGGAAAAAATTTTAAAAAGAAAACATGAAAAAGTAGAGAAGGTTCCCGCTTCCATTTTAATGACCTGGAGTTTAGTCTGTACGACATTATGTTGTACGTATCTCCAGAGGGGGAACAAATTAAGAAGGAAAGCCTGACCCCCACCTCTCTTACGGCACCTCCTACAAAGGAGGATGACTTCTCTCCACCACCCTTCCTGTCCCTATTCCTCCCGATCGCTTAAAGCCAATACCTAGATGGGAAGGAAGCAAACCATCAATTATGCGGTGATGTTTACAAGAGGGATACGCTGCTGGGAGTTTCATGCATTCCCCGTCATTACCACTGCTGGACATCAGCCTAGGCACGAGTCCCTCTCTTTTACTGTCTTTGAGGAATCGAAACGAAGTGTTGCTGAGAATGGTGTCCAAAGCTCCTTTCTTAAGGTGAACGGTTATGAAATGACCCCTTGGGATTGGAAGGCATTAACAAAACCCACACTTTCCCTCGCTGAGCATGCTGTGTGCACTTGAGACTATCAAGAAGGTTGTGCCACACAGGCAATTCGTAATCGAGACTTGGGTATTCCGATAGGAGTAGATTGCAGCAGAGGACTTCTGGGCAAATTGATAATGAGGAAGGTGTTCAAGTTGTATTGCAGCAACTGGCCAAGACAACGCTAGTGTGGACTGCCAGGCCGTTCTCTCTGGCATCCGTACTCAAGCCAGAGGTATCACTGAGTTCATCAGGGCGTGCCAGCATATGGGAACTGAGATACATAAATCACAAATTCTTGCAGCTATTATGAGGCCATCTCTAGCCTCTCATGCCTGCTTTAAATGTGGAAAACCAGGGCGCATACAAAAGGACTGTCACCAACGAACAAGGGAACAAACCAATAAGGATGGTCCCAGAAGTGGAGAAGGAAAACATTGGGCAGATCAACACGCATCTAAATTTGATAAGGAAGGACGACCCCACTCGGGAAATGAGGAAAGGGGCATCAGCTCCCACGCCCCCAATCCCAAGTGGTGGGAAACCACTATTCCTCAGGTTTTCTTAAACCAGGTCAAGGATGGGTTACAGACTTGGGGGCAGCCACCACAGGAAGTGCAGGATTGGATTTATGCACCACCTCGGAATTCATTTGAAAGGAACAAGATCGTGTGTATGCAACACCCACTGGGATATAGGGTCCCTTACCTCCCAATACAGTAGAGATTTTTTCTAGGAAGGTCCAGCCCAAGAAGAAAGGGAATTTTTGTACTATGTGGAGTCATCGACTCAGATTTTCCCGGGGAAATTCACCTTATGCTAAAGGTTAATGGGTTACAAATTACCCCGTCTGGAACACGATTAGCACAACTACTCCTCATCCCTCTGAAAGTTCCGGACGCTTTCACACAACAAAGTGGAAATAAAAGATTTGGTGGCATGGGATCCAAGGAATTATATTGGACTCAGATCATTCAATCTGAGGAACCTTTTTAAACTATTACTGTGAACGGAAAGCGATTGACAGGGCTAATTGGTACTGGAGCAAATTTCTGTTCTTGCTTCCCATGAATGTCTTAAAGAGTCAGAAAAAGACAGGCTTAGCCTCTTAGCTGTTACCGGAGTGGCACCGGAGGCCCCAACACTCCATTACAAAGCAAAAGGCTCCCCAGGTGTGTTGGGCCAGAAGGACAAACAGGTTACCTCCAACTCTTTATTCTTCCTGTCCCTATGTCTTTATAGGGAGGGGACTTACTTAAACAATGGAAAGTAGTCATTCAGTCTTTGTAATAGGGCCACTGTTACAATTCTTCCCCTTCCCCTGGTATGGAAGTCTTCCACTCCTATTTGGGTTGAACAGTGGCTCCTAAAAGGGGAGCAATGAAAACAAGCTAAAAATCTGGTTTCAGAAGCCGGTCATATCGAACCTTCCACCAGTCTTTGGAACACACCCATTTTTACAATTCCTAAAACATCAGGTAAATGGAGATTGTAACATGACCTCAGGACTATCAAGGCCATTATCCACCCTTTGGGGGTAATACAGCCAGGCTTGCCCAACCCTGCCCAACCCACGTGGCCTATTATAGTCATAGATCTTAAGGACTGATTTTTTACTATACTTTAGGCAAAACAAGGTAAAGAACGTTTTGCCTTTTCTCTACCTGTGACTAACAAGCAAGAGCCTTTGTCTAGATATCAATGGAAAGTATTACCTCAAGGAATGGCGAATAGCCCAACCGTATGTCAATATTTCATTCAACAAGCCTTACTGCCCACTTGTAAAAAAATTCCATCCTGTCTAATTTATCATTATATGGATAATATTTTTCTTGCTGCTCCTACACAGACCTTACTTTTCACGATAGATCAACATTTACAACTTTTCACAAAAGACCATGGGCTTCAAATAGCTCCTGAAAAGGTTCAAATGCAGGAGCCTTGGCAATATCTAGGACATATAGCCTTTGCTCGGACAATACGGCCTCAACGCATCTCCTTAGATACTACTCGATACCTACCTTAAGTGATTTTCAAAAAATTTTAGGGGCTATTAATTAGATTCATCCCACTTTGGGAATTACTATGGAACAACTTTGTGATTTATTTACCAGTTTAAAAGGAGGCACTGCTTTAGACTCTCCTCATAGTTTAAGCCCTGAAGCAGAAAAAGAATTATTATTGAACAGGCATTTAAAAACAGGCAACTGCATCACCAACGGTTGGATTACCCTGTTTATCTGTTTCTATTTCCTACCCTCCATAGGCCCACCAGACTTCTCGGCCAACTTATAAAGAAACCAATGTTTAGAATGGTTTCGATGAAGGAGCGTGAGGCAAACTGAGGACCAAAGTCCAAGCTAGCACAGCCTGCTTCCGGGTGGGACATGTATGATATTCCTTGGACACTCCCAGCTACCCCAAAACAGGGAAGGACAAAAAAACAAATGGTTAAACTGATAAGAGTCTCTACCAATTTACCAGAAAAAGGCCATCCCATCACAGCCTAAAGTCGAAGCAACTCTCTACTGTCTTAGTGTCAATGCTTTGCTAGAGGGAAAAACGACCTCAGCTTGACAATAGCTAAGCCTCTAGTAAGTCTTTGAAAGTCCCTTTGGAAACTCTCTCTTGCCTTTGACTCCATAAAAGGGTCGCTCCTCACACCTGCAGTCAGCTCTTCCTGCCTACAAGTCCTGTCCCCTTGCTTTAACAAAATCACCTTTTTGCCCCAAAGACGTCTTCAAGAATTCGCCAGCTCCAGATCCCACAAACCCCACCATCACCTCCAAACCTCATCCTTTGGTGACCAAAGGTGGGGCTTCCGGTCTTTTCCTCTGGACTCTGAGCCGGTGCAAATTTGGAAAGTAGACTTTCTGTTTTCCTCCTTTACTCTCGTTTCAGGGGCTTTTCGAGAAGTATGGTCTGATTGGAACACTTTCACATCGATCGCTCAGGCTGGGATCCTCTAGCTTGTGGCTACTTCATGGGGAGGAGGAAGCCTGGCTTTTGGCTGGAAGCTAGTACCCTGCCCGGAATGGTAATAAGATCCAGGAAATTGATGCCCTTTCCTGTCCTGATATAAAGTTGTCTGTCGTGGGCACAGGATAGCCACCTAAGTCCCCAGGACGGCCACCAGTCAATCTTAAGACTCCTGTGTGAGGTTTCCCCCTCATTGGTGTATTGTGACTCCCTGCACAACTCTGGTCTAGCCACTTCTGGCCAAGGGACCTCCACTGGGAGCCAGCCGAAACCAGCACCCAAATGAATTAAAACCCAACTGGGGGAGGGGGGCGTTTCCTAGGGAAGTTGGCTGTAAAGACTATATGTGTTGGAATGTGGCTTAGGCCATGATGGGTTTTCGTCTCTACTGTTTCCTGTCAATGGCCTCTACTGACTACTACTTAAATTACAAAATTGGGCAATTCCCCCCTTGTAACTTTCCCAGTGTTTTCCATGGGTTAAAAATGGTGGTTCCTTGGCTTTCTCAGCAAGGCAAACTCAGTCCATATGCCAGGCACCCATTTGTAGCCTAGGATGCAATGGGGAAGTGGGGAGATGCTAGCATCGGTCCTTTGGGAGCCTTTAGTCATTTGGGCGCTCTGATTTCTTTTGAGGGACGCCTAGGGTCGCTTTGACACCAGGAACCTCTGACATAACCTGCGCAGGGGATGCCACCCAGGAGGCCCGGAGGATTCTTGGGGTAATGGACTCTCTCTCTCTCTCTCTCTCTTTCTCTCTAGGAGGAGCACGGAAGCTTCTCTTTGGTCCCCAAGGACTCTCCCTTGAGATGCCTTTTTGACCCGTTGGAAACTATTTGGATTGCAAAATTTAGGAAAGGACTCATCCCTGTAACACTGCATGGCCTTTAATAGGATCTAGCGGGAAGATCTCTTCTGCAGGAAACAGGGCAAACGGATGGAGGCACCCTGGGTCCAGGCCTTCCTGGCTCTAAATCAGGACCCAGAACTAAGGGCCTCTTGCAGAAGGTGTTTGCTTGAATGTGTTTAGCAGGTAAACTCCCTCCTGACATTGGACATCTAAACAGGCCTCCTTCTGATAGAACCCAGTCTCTGGAGGAAACAAGGCCATCCCTAATGAAGGATTGCTCATTTCCACTCTTTCTGTTCCTCCTCAGATAGATGTGAGGGCTTCTCCCTCATTCATTTCCTGGGTTAAGGGCTATAATTAAAACCGACTGTGGGTAGTCTATCTCAGGATGGGGACTTGAAGGGATATTCCCAAGCAGCTGCTGAAACTCCAGTTGTTTTTGGAGAAATTCCTTATCTTCTCTGGCCTGACACGGACTGGCTAATTCCACTAGCTGGTGGGAAAAACAGAAACAAAAAAAAAAAAAAACCAAAAAACAAAAACCTGGTGTCTGCTCATCTGTCTGAGTTGACAGGCTTTAGGACCAGGAAACGTCTCTCTCTGCCCTCTGGGCTCTTTACTCCCTTCTGGCTTCTTGGCCAAACCTCACCTCCTCAACCTTCCCCTCCTCCTCCTACTGGTGCCTGAGGCACCATCAGGTCCTCCTCCCACCCTCAAGGTGAAGAGAGAAGAGCACCTCCTTGGACCACCCACTTCAGATTCCCCCGCTGGTGTCCCGGGTAAAAACCAACGATGGGGAACAAATGGACTTTTAAATGGATGCAGGTGAAACACATTCAGTATTTAAACTAATTGAAATTTTGGTTTGAGAGAGACCTATCTTTAGAGTTATCAGCATTAAATATGAAGCTTCTATTCTAGCAAGGTTCACCGAAGGTCGAATAAACTCATGTGATCTCTGTTGCAATTTGCTGGCAAAAAGATGACTTAACAGAATGGTTAAGTTTGCACGTCTCAAAGTTTTCATGGATAATTGTAACAGAATGCTAAAGTATTGCTTACTGAACGTAAGTTTGTACTTGTGACTTCTTCCTGCAGAGAAACTAAGGCTATTTGGGTCTGTCGGTGAACATGCTTTGTGCTTAACTGGTTCATGAATTTGCCATCCAAAGAATTCTGATGGAACAGACAGTTCACAATTGGTTACTACTTAGTTTTCACTGGAGACTGAGGTTTCTAAGAGTTAAAATTCTGCTAAATGTAATTAAGACTGATGGGACATTAGGGAAACAACTTTGTATGGAAAAGCAGGAGATGTGTCAAAAAGATATAAGGAATGGAAATATATTTTTTGTTGAAGGTAAAAAAGGTGTTTTGTCCTAAATGAGATTGGTTGTTTGGAGAGAAATGGCTTGGGACAAAATTTGAATGCAGAGGAAAGTTGTAGAAGTTTCATGAAGGGAAATCTTTGGAAAGGAATCTTACATGTGGTTAACATGGACTAAGGTTGCAATGAATGGTGGTTGTTTTTTTTTTATTTTATTTTTTTAAATTTGCATCCAAATTAGCATATAGTACAACAGTGATTTCAGGAGTAGATTCCTTAGTGTCCCTTACCCATTTAGCCCATCCCCCCTCTCCAGTAACCCTCAGTTTGTTCTCCATATTTATGAGTCTCTTATGCTTTCTCCCCCTCCTTGTTTTTGTATTATTTTTGTTTCCCTTCCCTTATGTTCATCTGTTTTGTCTCTTAAAGTCCTCATATAAGTGAAGTCATATGATATTTGTCTTTCTCTGACTCACTAATTTCACTTAGCAAAATACCCTTGAGTTCCATACACGTAGTTGCCAATGGCAAGATTTCATTCTTTCTGATTGCCGAGTAATACTCCATTGTATATATATATATATATATATATATATATATATATATATATACCACATCTTTATCCATTCATCCATCGATGGACATTTGGGCTCTTTCCATGCTTTGGCTATTGTTGATAGTGCTGCTATAAACATTGGGATGCATGTGCCCCTTCGAAACAGCATCCCTGTATCCCTTGGATAAATACCTAGTAGTGAAATTGCTGGGTCGTAGGGTAGTTCTATTTTTAGTTTTTTGAGGAGCCTCCATACTGTTTTCCAGAGTGGCTGCACCAGCTTGCATTCCCAGCAATGAATGGTTTTTAAAGGTACACTGGTATAAAGTTGAAATTCTGCTTTTCTCTGTTCAAAAGATTTAAGTTTTCTTGGATCATTGGTCTGCTCTTGATAAGAAAATGTAAACAAAGGTTTTTCTCTCTTTTGTCTGCTGGAAAACCAAGGTCTATGTTTTGTCTTTATCAGGTCTTTGATTACTTAGTTAAAACTTCTCAATGTTAAAGGAGATTTGCTTTGCTAACAACTATATAACCCTATATATTTGCCTTTGGAATCTCTTATTGCCAACTTGGTTAAATAATTTAAAGTTTTAAGATTTGTAACAATCCATAATCCTATTTAGGAAGCACTCTATAACTTTCTAAGGTTTTAACAAATTTTCCCAGGATTTAAGTTGTAAAGGGAGTCTGTGAGCAACTAGGCCTTTTATTATTATTATTTTTTAATGTTTTTATTTTATTTTTGAGAGAGAGAAAGAGAGACAGCATGAATGGGGGAGGGACAGAGAGAGAGGGACACACAGAATCCAAAGCAGGCTCCAGGCTCTGAGCTGCCAGCTCAGAGCCCCATGCAGGGCTTGAACCCACAAACTGCGAGATCATGACCTGAGTCAAATTGGATGTTCAACTGCCTGAGCCACCCAGGTGCCCATAGGCCTTTTTATTTGATATGTTTAAGTTACTCTAGAAACACTGTCAAATAGGGACACCCGGGTGGCACAGTTGGTTGGGCGTCTGACTTCGGCTCAGGTCTTGATCTCACGATTCGTTGGTTCGAGCCCCGCATCGGGCTCTGTGCTGACAGCTCAAAGCCTAGAGCCTGCTTCGGACTCTGTGTCTCCCTCTCTCCCTGTCCCTCCCCCACTCACGCTCTGTCTCTGTCTCTGTCTCTCTCTCTCTCAAAAATAAATAAACATTAAAGAAAATTTAAAAAAAAAGAAACACTGTCAAACAAATAATGATAAACCTTAGGTTGTATTGCTTGGGTAAATGCTCTAACTTCTCAAATATAAGTGCAATTCCTGAAGTTTTCATATGTTTTGGTAATAAGGTCATCACCTGATACTCCGATTGTCAAAGTGATGTGTCCAAGAAGTAACTGGAACACCTTGTCAACTGCGTCATAATGAACTCACGGGACCGTTAACCATGTCCGTTTTTGAGTTTTGTTGTTTGTACTTAATTGTTCTGATGCTCTTACATCATCTGAAGGTGCTTCATCTTCTAAGAGATTCACCAAAAGGACTTTTAGGACAAATACAGGTATTTGACATCTGTAAGATTAATACTAAAATGGGTAAACATTTCCAGAACCAAAAAGCTGCATTCAAACGGAATAAGAATTAGGAACGTGGGACAAAATGAACTGAGGAAGAGTATCGTCTTTGTGACTCTTGTGTTAAAGTGTTGCTGGTTCTCTAATGTTTGCTCTTCCAGATTGAGGAAACATTCTCTTAAGATGTCCCCGATACACAAAAATAGGATAAACTATTCATTTGCCAAGAAACTTTAAAGTTTCTCTCTCCCTAAACCCTCTAAAATTCAAAAACTCTCAGTAAGTGTTCTTTTGTTTTTTCAGGGCAGTTACACTTATCTGCATAAGTTCAATAACAATCTGCTCTTCCCATAACAGGACACCATTGGAAACATTGGTTATTTTACAAGGCTTTGTCTGGAATGTCGTATTTGAGAGACCCGCATGGACTCAGATATGACCATACAGCTCTATGGAACTAAGGTTGACTTTATGTAACACGAAGTCATTAGAGCCCCTTGGAACTGTTGGCCTGATACCTTGCTTACCGAGTTCCCAGCAGCCTCACCAGGTGGTAAAGAAGGTCACTTCCTGGCAGGTGCAGGAACCTCAGGACATCTTGGGGACCCCGTCAAGAGGAATTCGCCCAAATCTACAGGTATTGCGGGCATGTCTGATGGCAAGTATTGGCTTGGCTTCTGGACTGGAGAGGCTCCGAAAGTTCGATCTAGGTTCCTTATAAAAAGTTCCAGCAAAGCAAATTTTAAAAGATCTATATGACCAACTGCCATTCTTGCTGAGCTTATGTAAACAATGAAGCCAAGGTAAAATTGGACTTATTCTACCAAGGAATTAGTTTTGATTTGGCGATCGCTGAAAATGCGGGTTTTTAGAAAAAAATTATATTTCAATAATGTACTTTATAGATGTTGTATTCTAGTTCTAATCGTCTTTAAATGTTAGTTGTTTGCCCAAACTAGACAACTTGAGGTAAACTTCAGAGATACTGTCACAATATCACAGGTATGGACAACCTTCTTGCTTGTTATTCTGTGGTGATAGTAACAAACCCCATGGGCATAGATTATAGATTATTTGAACGCCTGGAAAATGGGATAGGCTCTCCCAACAATTATATATAAAAAGTCTTTTCTCACTGTAAACCTATAAGTAGATAAAGACTATGGTGCTTTATTAAATTATTCACTTGAGGTCGGGTTAATTCATAAGTCTCTAAACGTGCAAACCATTTCATCCTTAAACCTGATCTGACAGTTACCAGAAACCCACCCATATAAACCCAGGAGACGTGGTTTATTTAAAGGATTGAAAGTCTAATACAACAGGGGATTTAACTCCAAAATGGAAGGGCCCCTACAGGGTCATATTAGGTACCCCCACTGCAATAAAGTTAGAGGGGCACACTTCATGGGCTCCGATATCTAAAATAAAACCTGTTCCCCCTTCTGGAAACCAGTGAGCAAATTAATATGCCCTCTCACTCCCGTGAGCCTCGAACTTCTCTTAGGTTGGTTGTACCTTTCTCTTTCATTCTCCTTTCCCCGATTTCTACTACCAATTCCTTCTTACAATGGGCCATTCAAAAGGATCACCAAGGACATTTGAGGTACAAATCAGTAAGACCAATCTAATTCCTGCTGCCTGTTCCCACTCTCACCTGAGGAGGCTCCAAGCCTGACATCTAAATATCTCACTGGCAGCACTGGGAGACACGGGGTTTGTAATTTGCCCTAACCATTAACCTCTATTTTTCTTACTTCTATAAACATACCTCTTATTAACTACCTGATTGCCTACTAAATAAAACACAGCGGAGGCCTTAAATGACTCTCAAAATAACATTATATAACAAATACTGAGATAACTCAAATGCATAACACAGTTCCGCAAAATAGAACGGCTTTAGACGTTTTAACTGCACACCAGGTGGGACGTCCGCTCTCATAAGAACAAAATGCTGTGCATACGTTCCGGATGACCCCACAGATATTTCTGCATTTCCAACTGACATGAATACTCAAATTGACACTTTTAACCATCCCTCTTTTCCTTAATGACTAAACTCTTGGACTGGAGAATTTTTGTCAGCTAAAGGACTTTTATTTGGGCTAATCTTTCTAGTTCTGCTACTTATGTTTTGCCGTTTTCTCCCACATCTCTGCCTGGCGCCAAGACCCCATCGCTACAACAGCTTCTCAGCCGCAGATGATCCTTACCTACAGAGATACCTGCTTACCGTCCACATTAGATTCAGCTGCCTCTGCCTTTTGGAACTCCCCTATACCTTCCCCAGTTGATCAACATTGACCCATAGGTAGGGACGTCTCTACACCCCTACTCTACAGGAAGAAGCTACAGAAAATGATACCTTCCACCTTCAACAACCTTAAATATTTAAGGGTCAAAATTGTTCAGGGAGGATACGATGAGGGAGCAAGAGGCAAGCTGAGGGCAAAGTACAAGCTAGCACACGCCCTGTCCTAGGTGGGACAAGTACGATATTCCTTGGACACTCCCAGCTACCCCAAAGCCAGAAAGGACAAAAAACAAATGGTGAAACTGTTAAGTCTCCACATGTTTACCAGAAAAAGGCAATCCCATCAACGGTCTAAAGTCCAGGAACTCCCTACTGTCTTAATGTGAATGCTTCGCTAGAGGGAAAAACACCCTTAGCTTGACAATAGCTAGGCTAGGCTTTCAGTCAGCATGTGAAAGTCTCTTTGGAAACTCCCTTTTGACTTTGACTCCATAAAAGGGTCACTCCCCACACTTGCAACGCAGCTCTTCCTGCCCTCGGTTCTTGTCCCCGTACTTTAATAAAAATCACCTTTCTTGAACCAAAGACGCCTTCAAGAATTCTTTCTTGGCCACTGGCTCTGAACGCCCCCCATCACCCTAAGACCTCATCAGCTTTTTCTTTCCCACTCATTTAAGAAAACCCTCACTCCCTATATACAACAAATTACAGAATTATTATTTAAGGGCAGATATCCTTTGCCAACAACTAACAGGATATGATCCTGATTTAATATACCCTGGGGAATCTTATGAATGCTTTCAATGGATTCTTAATCTGGTGAACTGCAAAGTGCTATGGCAGACTTTGTTGGCCAATTGATACACTTTCTGCCATCAGACAAATTGTTACCTCTTTAAAACATAACTTCACCCCCCCCCCCCAGTTCTCCACAGCCAATTTCACAAGCAGTCACTGTTTTCTAGATGAATCAGGAAAAACTACTAAATCTGCCATTGCTTGGTTGACCAATGATGGCCTACAGGAATCTCCAAAGAACAAACATCTACTCAAAGAGCAGAATTAGCTTGACAACAATTTCCAAGCCAACCTATTAATATTGGAGCAGATTCTCAATATGCAATTTATGTGATACAAAATATAGACCAGGCCTCTATTCGGGAATTAAAGGATAACTTTCTGTCGTTATTTTTAACTTTACAAGCCTTACTTACTAGGTAAACGAACACACCCTCTTTTTGTCACTCACATAAGATCACCTTTAACAGAAGGAAGCAAGGTTGCAGACCATGGCTCTCAAAACTGCTCAATTATCTCATGACTTTTTTCATCAACATTGTAAGTCCCTTATTAAGCAATTCCATCTCACGGTTCCTCAAGCTAAACAAATTGTTGCTGCTGGCCCTGACTGTCAACAGCTATCAGGACACAAGCGATGGGGAATAAACCCCAGAGGTCTAAATGCAGATTAGCTTCGGCGAACTGATATTACACATTATGCCCCATTCGGGCGTCACAAATATATCCATGTGTTCATAGACACCTTTTCAGGATTTATTACGGCCTCTACTCACACCGGAGAAAATGCAAAAAATATCATTCGTCATTTTTTAGGTAGGGACGTCTCTACACCCCTACTCAGCAGGAAGAAGCTACAGAAAATGATACCTTCCACCTTCAACAACCTTAAATATTTAAGGGTCAAAATTGTTCAGGAGGGATATGATGAGGGAGCACGATGCGTTTTCACAAGCCGGTAAACCTCAACAATTAAAACTGACAACGTCTCGGATACCTTTCCTCCATGGTACAGGAATTCTTCCAAAATTGGAATATACAACACGTTATGGGCATAGCATATAACCCTACCGGACAAGCTATTCTAGAACGTACATATGCACTTTAGAACAAATGCTTCCTAAACAAAAAAGGGGGAACATACATAATGCTTCACCTCGGAATTCACTCTATAAAGCCTCATACACAGTAAACTTTTGGCCTCATAGCTGCCGCACGACATTTTACTCCATCTACCGGCTCCGATACCAATCCAAGGTGCTACTTAAAGATATACAAGGTGATAATTCATGGAAAGGGCCCTACAAACCATGGGGACGGGATATGCACGTGTCCTTCTCCCATCAGGACCTCACTGGGCACCTGCCCATCTGACTAAACCATACCATGAGTTGGAAGGATCAGCCCCTCAACCCTCCGCTCAGATGGCCAATTTGTCCTCACAAGGACCACAAGGGAGACCATGCCCATGAACGACCAAGGCAAATGATGTCACCTGGGGACAACTTACTACAGGATCATCATGCCATCGAAGTCATGTGCCGTGTCCGAGCGCCACCAACCCCAGAACCCAGGTTTTTAGCGTATTTAGCTGTGGTTTCCCCAAACTCGACTAAGGCAATGATTTGCTTCATCTGTTTCTTCTCACAGACTGCTGCTGCTTTTTCATCACTGTAGTGGCCTCAAATCATAGACCCCACCCCCACCCCTTTCTTTAAGGCAGTTAAAATAACATTTGACAACCCATATTATGTTTTTGAAGTACCTCCTCCAGCTTGGTACACAGCCCATCTCAGCCATTATAATATTACCGAACTTTCTATCTCACATATGTTTATCTTAAAAAGACAGCCTCAAACTTGGCTGCCAGTAAATCTAACAAGGCCCTGGGAAGGGTCCAATGGTCTCGTGGAATTAGCCCAAGCCATTTCTAAGTAGAGACCTACAAGATTTGTTGGATGACTCACTGTCTTCCGTATCTCATCGACTGTCATCTTACCACAGCCTCTGTTGCAGCAGTCTCCTGGACAGAGTCTGTCCACGCTGCTAAAGTAGTCGATCACATAATGACTAATATCACCAAGGCAATGATTACTCAAACACAGAGTGACAACAGTGTCACGCGAGGACTGTATGCGGCAGACGCAGCGAATGGATGGGGGACTGCCAAAACACACAGTGTGAACGGCAACATGACAAAATATGGGTCACTCCCTTACAATACACTATGTCTCAACACTCCTGGGATTTGGTGAAAAAACACCTACACCGAACTTTCTCCACCAATTTACAATCTGAGGTTAAGGCTCTGTCTTTCCAGCTGCATCAGCAACTGTTAGACACTCAACAGGAAACGCAGATACAAGTTGAACAGCAGTTATCTGACAATGTGAAATGGTTAAATCCAACCAACTGGCTCCATGGCCTCAGTTTACATATTTGGACTATTGGAGCTCTTCGCCTGTTGATCTTTTTTTGTATTCTCATAGCCCTCCGAATGATCTATATACCATAGTGGCCTCCCCAAGACATCATGAATGATGACGGATTGTCCTCCTCAACTCCCATGAACAAGAGTCTTCAAACACAGAAGGGGGATATGTGGGAAATCAAATAGCTATCTTGGTTAAGGAGCTAATAGGGAACCCATTACACAGCTTTCTGGCCCTGCTGAAAACAGCTGACCAGTATCTAGTTAAAGTGTATTTAGGGGTTGGGTCCTGCCTGTGCTCATGAATTCCTTAGACCATGTTATCCATGGAATATCTTATCTTGTTCTCCACCCTGCTTTCCGCATCTGCTTGTTTGTAGTCTTGGGAACACCTTGTTTTTTTGTGCACTTTCTATATGTTCTTACCGGCACGTAGCCACTGACATATTGTGCAATGTTTTCCCTATAACGTATGTCTAATAAATATGGGAGCTTGAGAAGGAGACTTCCCTTAGCCCCCCTCACACCTCTCTTGACTTGCACGGAGTCTTGAGTAACCCTCTCTGCCGCCTTCAGCTTTGCTGGACAAAGCCAAAAGCCAAACCTACAGTTGGTGACCCTGATGTGATGAGCCAAACCCTCAGTTAGCGACCTAAAATTATTTTTTTAAAGAGGAATTCAGTCCTTATCTGATGTAGCCTAAAATAAACTTTAATTAAGGTAGCAAAGAGTTTTAAAAATTGAAAACTGTAACATATTTTCTTGTTCTCCAGTTAGGAGAAACTTTTTGCTATAAATGCATTCAAGGATTTACAAATGTAAAGATCGATACTTATAGAATCAGAAAAAGTTAAATTCATAAAAAAAAAAGTCTGCAAACAAACTTAGGTTATATGTAGGACCCATTTTATAGCCTAAAATTCTTTTAGTATCTACTAAGAAAAATTAAAATAAAGACACTAAGCATTCAGGAAAGAATGTTAGAACAAAATTCAGGAAAGCAAACATGAGAAAATAGTAGGAAGGAAATCATGAATACAAATGCACATATTAATAAATCAAGAGAAAAGGTTGACGAATACATCTTTCTCTGAGAAACAATTAACACAGAGACCACTAGACCATATTTGTACCACAAGGGTAGGAATCCTGCCCATTTTTTTTTGCCCATCACATCCTCAACACCTTAGAAAATGCCTAGAATTTGGTAGGTCCTTCATAAATAACTTCTGAAGAAATGAAAATAGATACGCCACTTGAAAAACAAAATGAAAAGATTAGAGAAAGTAATTATGGAACATTAAGAAGGGAAATATGGAGATAACATGACAGGGAGGTTAAAACTTAAAATATTTCTTAAATTTGAAAACCTTCATGGAATTAGAAAAAAAAATGTTTATCGCAATGAAGTCAGTAAGAAAAAAAAATCCAAAACTAGTATCCATGGGAAAGTTGTGTCAATTATGGCCCACATAAGAAAATAGGCTAGCCTGGTCGACACGTGACTACTGTTTTAAAGATTTGAGAAGCCTCCAGTATCCGTGCAATATAAACTGTTCTGAAATATATTTTAGAGAATGTAGACGGGGGTGGGGGAAGGTAGCTGTCTCATAGCTCATGCTTCAAATGTTTTGACTATCACAAAATTCAAAGGTTTTTTTTTTTTCTTTAATGTGTCAAGAGATGCATGAAACGTGATGTGTGAAGTAGCATCCTCGGAGAGCATTGGCCATGCTGGTAGACAATCAGAGAAAAAATGAAAACAGGAGCTACAGGATAGCACAACACCACTAGATACTTAAGAAGTATTAATTTGAGCAACAAGACCACATTTGGAAATGTGAAAATAAAAGATAGTACTCAATGTTGACCAGAGTGGTAGGAAATAGCACTCATATACGGTGCTCGTTTCAGGTAAATTTGAACAACTTTTGCAGAGGGCATGTTGACAGTATGCATCCGTGGCCTTAAAAATGTTCATATCTATTGACTCCCAAGTTCCACTTTTTGGAATAATGCCTTTTATCCAGTAATACCGCCTCTTGGAATAAACAAAGGTGCAGCCAATGAGGCACCAAAGATGTTCCCTGGAGCATTGCTTGTACTCACAAACACGGCATTGCGTCTGACATTTGCTTGATACAAATATTCCAGAATGTTTTCAATCACCTCTTCTCATTCAATTTTCAAAAATCTCTTGGTAATAAATTTTTCATGCCCATTTCAAAATTTCAAAAGTGATAAATTAGGAACTTACTTAAAATCCAAGACTTGATTGGAGGAGGAGCTCGGACTAAGTCCAGGTCTTCTGAGGTCTGGTCCAGTGTCCTTTCTACATGATCACATGGTTTCTACTATGCTGGGGTATTAGAGCTGAGTCTTAGAAATTACCTGGTTCGCACAAACCCCTAAATTGGATGAGTGATGTGGGCTCACAGAAGTAAGTCAGCCTGGTGAACCAATGACTGAACATGGCCATTGTCTTCTATTCTAATATAGTATTCTTAGGACTGCATTAAGTATTTCTCCCAGAGCAAGGTATGGAATGATTTCATGGGCCATGAGGAAAAGACCTGGGGGTTAGCTAAGAGACAGTCAAGCTACTCCAGAGCATTGTTTCTACATACATCCAGCTCTGTCGCTACTCCTCTCTGCCTACACCATCCAACGTTTCTCTTCCAAATGTCCACTGGCGCACGTGTTTTCTCATCTTTGCCTAGCAAAAAAATCTTTTAACAGATTGGCAGAAATACTCCTTAGGACATACGAGGTCAAGGATTGACAGTTCCTTTACACCAGGGAGTCTTAAATTTCTTCGTGTGTAAGTATCACTTGGAAGCTTTGTGAAAAATGCAGAATCCAGGGCTCATTCAGTAATGGCACTGGTCCAGTGGTTTTGGAGTGAATCCAGAGATGTTTTAAACACTTGGCCAGGCTCAACCAGGGGCAAAAAGTCCAAAGAGCCAATGAAGCAGTGTTTCATACTTCCTATTACTTCTTGACTTGTAATCATAATTTTAGGCAACTCCCCTGAGCCTCATGGGTATTTCAATCCAGCCATTAGGACTATTTCTCCTGTGTCTTCAATGCATTTTAAAGCATTGTTCTTGCTTATACTTCTTTGGAGACCTAGACTTGGTTGATTTATCGACGCTGCCTCAAGTCCCCGTAACAGCTGGCTTTACCCTACTCTTTCCTTCATTTGGTGTTTGGAGGAGAAATTACATTACGTTCCCATATCGGCCATTAGCTCATGCCATGGGCAATTCATTTATTCAACACATGTTGAATGGCAGCTCCCAGTGGTGCAGAAACTGTATTATAGGACTTAAACAGACTTTCTTTTCAGGGGACTCCGTTTGATGTGTCTCTTGACCAGCAGAGCACCATCGACTCTTCTGGTGGCCATGACCAGTTTTATGGGTACAGTACAGTCGCATACAGGTCCCCACAGAGGCCTTACATTTGGTTTAATGCTCTGCTGTCATTGTCTTGAAATGCTTACTGCCTTTTGAACAAGAGGCTCTGTTTTCACTTTCCGAGGGACTCTGCAAACCAGCTGGTACAGCGGCTTATAGTCGGAAGGTTACATGTCAGATGTTCAAGAAGGGAAATTACGTCGGGGGCTCCTGGTGCAGCTCTGGTGGCTGGTGGCATAGCACTAGGGCTGCTCAGCCTGGGCTGGCCCATATCGTGTCTTTGCTACATATCACGCTTCTGGTCGAACGTAACACTTCCCTCGTTTTAGTGGTAATGAGTCCAAAGTCACTTCTATTTCGAGCAATCTTCATTGAAGATAGGATAAATAAGCCCTTGGAATGGAAAGACCTCAGGGGACCCATCAGATGTCTAGCTCTTCCCTCCACAACCACTTCTATCTCTACTATTTTAGCCCACGAAGGTCATAGATTCATGAGCAAACCGGTGCTGGAATATAAGATATAGGTGTGGCTTTGGACCATGCCAACACGGCTGCATTCTCTGATTGCTGGGCTGCTAGGTAGAGCCATCCACCCAGCACAGCTTAAACACAACAACACAGGAGCCCCTCCAAAACCCAAAAGGAAGACAGGCAACCCAGTCCCAAGAGGTTCTGGAATCAAGATTTAGGAATCAATCAGGGACCAGCAGACTGTTCTCTCCAACTCTGTCTGGGGGAGCCACCTGCTTCCTCTTCCTTCCTTGGTTTTTGCTACAGGCCATCTTTGTTTCTCCTTCTCTCTGAGGATTAGCTCTTTCTGTCTCACTTGCACATGGCAGAAACGTAGCCGACTGAGGCACAGCTTTTCATGACCTCCCAGCTCCAAATGCCCTGCAACAATTACACAGAGCCTTGAGGTAGCAATTCTGAATTTCCAAGAGAGGAAATCAGACCGGTGCGTTGATCACGAGTTGCTCTCTGACCCTGGACATGCTGCTCGTGTGAGTCGCAAGATCTGTGACCCACTCAGAAGGGTTCATAGGAGCAGGCTCTGTGAGAAGGAACAGGGGAAGAAGGCTGTCCAATGGATTCACCTGCTACCTGGGGTCGCAAAGGAAGGGAGTGATCGATATGCAGTTCCGGGTGGCGGGCAGGCTCTGGGGGAGGGCGAGCTGTGGGCGGAGCCTACTGCCTGGTATAGTTTACCAGTGTTGTATGGTTTTTTGGTTGGGTGATGAGTTCGCTTGTGCTCACTAGGTTGCACAGAGATCGTGAAGCCGTGATATTGCATCGTGAGCCTGGGATTATGATTAATAAGAATTTAAGGTACCTTAAGACCGAAACCTTACTTTTTATCCTGATGGTGGGTGCACAGGTGTCTGCCTTCTTACTAGTTTTCAACCCGCTCTTGTGTTTCGCACACACAGACACACTGCCGTGAGGTCAGCCAGAGCTATTAAATCCCCAAGGGAGGACCAATTCGCATTCCCTGAGAGGCTGAGGCTCTGACCCAGCCATCTGAGGAGCAGCTGAGGGCCTCACTGACCCTGCCTAGGATGTCACTCCGGGTGACCTGTAGCAGTGACCAGCCAGCCTCCGTGGCAAGGCTCACTGCTCACTGAGCTTTAAATGCAACCCCGGGAAGTGTTGCTGAAGAAGAAGCTTCTCGACTCAGGGAATCTGCCCTCCCTCCACTCTTTCCAGTGGTTCCTTTTCTCGCATGTCTCTTTCAAAGGAAAGGCACATTCCTCACATTCACATCCGTAACACGCCTGTCCGGAATCAGGTTATCCTGACAAGTCCGTTGAGACTTCCTTTGCGTAACTCACGTGCCCTTGGCTGCATGCTTTCTGACGGATCAGGGGTGCTGTCACCTCGGCACGGCAGATGAATGCTCAGGAAGGAGGAATGGGGACACCAAAGAGAGACGTCAGGTCCCCATTTGTCCCTCGCTCCCCTGACCCACAGTCTGAGCCGCATTCTGTGGCACGGGATGAGATTGAGAAGGAAAAGCTCTGGAACGGAAAAAAGGAAGGAAGGTCACTGGTGACTAGAGGCTCTATGCCCTCCATCAGCCCGCCATCCATTTGGAGGAGCCTGGACGACTCCTTCCTCCTCGATCGCCTGCGTTGTGGAGCGATTCGGGGAGCACGAGGTACAAACACTTCATTCCCGAGGGTGGCGGCTCCAGACAGGGGAGGGCAACTCGGGGACCAGAGCCGACACGGGGAAGCCTCGGGCACTGCTGTCCCACTGCCGATGACATGTGCTGGCTGCGGGCCTCACTCACCTTGTTTTTCCATCCACCTTCGTGTTTCATGGTCTTCACCTCAGACGCCAAGAGTGTAACAGCAGGTGGCACAGTGCCTGCCCCAAATATTGGCGATTGCCGTCCTGCTTAGTTTTGGGGTGTCTACGTCGCTGGGGTGCTGCTGGAAGCCGGGTTCCTGTCCTCTTGCTCACCACGGAGTGGCTCCATAGAAGCATGTCCGACGATGACAGGGCACGGGACACAGCACTGGTGGGTTCCGCCCGAGGACAGGCAGAGCCAGCGACCTTCGCCCCCAACCTGTCCCTGCATGTGCCCCTGGACAAACCACACAGGGCATCGCCCTGCCTTCCGGCCTGTTCTTTATCCAAAGGCGATCCGGCCAGCAGACGGCTGTCACGGGTCTAGTATGCAATAGCCTCAAGACAGATGCTACTAAGATACCCACGCAGGCCCCGGGGGGCCAAACAACCTGTGGGCCTCGGCGTGAACTCATTTCTAGGGAGGGGGTCAGAAAACTCTGGGAGCCCCCCAACGGGGGCCCTGGCTCCCTGATAATTCGGGAGGAAAGACTGCGAATCGTACATCAACATGCTGCTTTGGAAACTCCCATGACTTCAGAAAACAGAACCCTTCCACGGGAAATATTGCAGCCCTCCGCGGCTGACCCCGCAGAGGTCTGATGTTAACCGAGCACAATCCCAGTAGAGCATTCTAATATCGAAACAGAACTGGAACGGAATGGGTGATATCGGGCAACATTTTTCGTTTTCCTTGGAGTCTTAGCCAGGGATCTAGGAATATGTCCCTCAGGGAAGGTAGCTGATTGGCCAGGCACGTCAGTAACTGACTTTGCCACTGTTGCGTCTCTGATGTCCGTGGCAGACGAAGACCCCGACCGTCCTCCCGCACCTTTGCCTGCAGAATGTTGTGTTTCCCTGTTGAGGCTACGGTGATCCCAATATGTATCATTTAGGAAGCCCTGGATCTTCCAAAGGGGCCACCCGGAGCAGGAATTATTTAAGACCCTTGACTTCTTTCTGGAAGTTCTATTCTGCAGTTAGGGGGCTTGCATTTTTTTAACAGTTAATTTTTCCCGTTGATTCATTCCCCAAATGGTTGCACTAATTGTCAGTTGAAAGGCAGGTATTCTAAAATGGTGGCTTCTGTAACGTGGATCATGATAATCTCGCTTCTTGGACCAGAATCCCACCCCAGATTGTGGAAGGTGCCACAGAGCGTGAACACATTCCGCGGGGCTCCGCGGACCAGCCTGCCTTCTCCTCCTGTGCGTTACCCCGGGAGCTTAGGGGGTCTGGGCCGGTGGGGTGAGGGCTCCCCTCGCAGTGAGGCACGGGATCCACTCTCAATTTAATAATCCAGCAAGAACAAGCACGTAGGCCAAGATGGTGGAGAAAATGGGCATCTCATGGATGTGGGGAACCCGTGCAAAAGAAAAGCTATTCTTTGTGGCAAATTCCAGTCTACTGAAGACACCCTTTTCCTTGTCCTCGGCTGCGGATGAACCGCTGTAGCTCAGAAGCACTGCCATTGGATTGGCAAGAGACGCATGGTTGCTTTTCACCAATGTGACCTTAAAAAGAGCCACAGCCCACAGTTTCCACGGAGAGATGTGGAGTGAAGGGGGTGGAGACGTTTGGGGCTCATTTTTTAGGCTTGCAAGTTCCCCAATTGCTCTTTCTTTCTTTCTTTCTTTCTTTCTTTCTTTAAGTTTATTTATTTACTTTGAGACAGAGTGCGAGCGGGGGAGGAGCGGAGAGAGAGGGAGAGAGAGAATCTTAAGCAGGCTCCGGGCTGTCAGCACAGAACCTGACGCGGGGCTCTAATTTCACGAACCGTGAGATCGTGACCTGAGCCGAAATTAAGAGTCAGATGCTTAACTGACTGAGCCACCCCAGCGCCCCTCTGAGTCTCCCGATTTCTTCAGCTCTCTTAGCACTCAGGTCCCCTTTGCCCTGTATATTTTCTCAAAGCCTTTCCGGGTCGTCCTGACCTTTTTTCCTCTCCCAGCCATCATGCGCCCTTGACTCTCGGTGACTCTGATGCTAGCTGCCTGCAGCCTCAGCTCGGATGGCAATCAGGGGTCCCAGGAGGTCGGTTTTACAGGAAGAAAATGCAACAGTTATCTTGCCTGGGGGAAATCGGGGATGTCACTCATCGGGGGCTTTCAGGCCAAGGAAGAAATTGCTGCGGCCTCTGCTTTTTAGCTTTGAATATCAGAGCAGGGAAATGTGTTAGTTCAGGGTCACCAGCACTCAGCTATCAGGGTGGGGTGCTGGAAAATGCACCAGGCTGACTCAGGGCGCCTGAGCTCGGTTCTGCCCCCGGGACCAACGACATGCGCAGGCCCCAGTGAGAAAACGCAGGGCCTTGTTCAGAAATTCTTCAAGTATTTCACGGTGGGAACATCAGACCGTTAAATCCAAGCACAGGGGTCTTTTGAGCTCGGGGCCTTATGTGCCTGGACAGGCTGTAGGTCTGTCATATGCCCTTGGTCCCACGGGGTGTGTGACCTTGAGTAAGTCCCCATGCCTCAATTCCCCCACTTGGAGAATGAGAGCGTTGGAGGGAGAGGGCTTCCTGATGAGTGCTCCCCAATAAGGGCTCCTCCCCACTCACGATGCCACGAGGGGCAAAGGGGTCGTCACCCTGAGGAGCCTCAGGAAGGGGGACACAGGACGGTATTCTTAGTGGGGGCGGAGCCCAGGAAGCGACACCCTGAGCTGGGAACAACTGAGAGACACCAACCAGGAGCAGGTGGGGACCAAGAGGGACCCCTGGTGCCAACACAGCTGGTCGTAGAGAGTGGGGCCGTCTCAGATCAGGCTGTGAGGACACAGTCCCACGGACTGGGGGCTCCACCAACAGGCATTTACTGCTCACAGCCCCGGGGGCTGCAAAGTCCACCGTCAAGGTGCTGGCAGACTTGGTGTCTGGAAGGACCCTTTCCCTGGTTTGCAGAAGGCTGCCTCCTTGCTGTCCTCACACGGCAGAGAGAGTGATCTCTGGTCCCTCTTCTCCGGTCCCTCTGACTGCGCACAGCCTGCTTGGGATTCTCTCCCCCCTCTCTTCTCTTCCCCTATTATGCACTGTCTGTCTGTCTCTCTCTCTCAAAATAAAAAAATAAAGTTAAAAAAAAAAGCTATTGAAAAAAAAGGACATTCGTACCATCATGAGAATCCCGCCCTCGTGACCTCGTGTAAACCTACTCACCCCAAAGGCTTCACCTCCTAATGCTGTCCCATTGGAATTTAGAGTTTCAACACGCACGTACGGGGGACACGTTCAGTCCGTAACGTGTTTGGGTGTGCAGCCACAGCGACATTCTTGACACTGAGCCCAGCTAGGCACTTCAATTCTTGGACGGTGCACGCAGCCCCCGGGAGCTTGGGCAGCCCACACCCCCTTAGAGAGAGGTGGTCCTGGGAGCCCCAAGCTCTGTGCCTCAAGCAGAGGCCAGTGAGCCCGGGGGTGGGCATCTGGGCCGGGCAGGGATTGCCTGCAGCCGTCCTACCAGTTTTGTCCCCCAACTCTTCAATCAGATAAACCCCTCCACCTTCACTGGAACCCTGGGGAGGGTCAAGACAGGCAGGAACATTAGCTCTGTGACGCTCTCTTCTTCTGGAAGGAAATCTCCAAAGCAGGCAACGTGGTCCAAAGGGTGTTGAACAGGAATTGGCGGGATGCACGTGTTTTTTTCCCTCGGGGACCCTTGGTTTTCATGGCGTGTGGCTCCTTGTTTTTTTCTGGAACACCTTGCCCCCCCCCCCCATCTACCTGGAGGGCTCCTATTTATATTTCAGGACTCGCTTTGGATCCTTCCCCGAGCGGGGCCCTGTTAACACCCCTGGGTCTCCCGCATGCAAACCCGCTCAAGGAGCTCTGCGTTCTCCTCATGGTTTTCTTCCCCGACGCCCCGGAAGACATAATCCCATCAGCATATAGACGCACTGTCTCTGGCACACAGGAGGCACTTCCTGATTTTTTGTTGGGTTGATAAATGAACGCATGAGCTTAGAAGCCATCAAGGAGTTTGTTTTCCTGGCTAAACAGCCGAGATTATGTGCTAGAGCACAGTCAAGACATAGATGAGCAGAACACAGAGACCACTGGGCCGGACAGAGACACAGATCAGACTCACGGGGCCAGAAACCCGCCACACTCCCCGCCAGGCTGCTCTGCCCTACACGGCAGTGAATAACTCGTAGCTGCCTCCTTCTTCAGGGCTGTTTCGGGGGGGGGGGGTGCTGAAGGCGGAATGAGAGTTAGCTTTAAAGTAGCCGGCACTCGGGGCACCTGGGTGGCTCGGCCGGTGAAGCGTCCGACTCTTGGTCTCGGCTCGGGTCATGACCTCGCGGTTCGTGGGGTCGAGCCCCGAATTGGGCTCTGCGCTGACAGGGTGGAGCCTGCTTGGGATTCTCTCCTGCTCTGCCCCTCCCCCACTCATTCCTTCTCTCTCTCTCTCTCTTTCTCTCTCTCCTGAAACAAAGAAATAAACTTTAAAAAATGTTTAAAAGAATTAAAAAAATAGTTGGCACTCAGTCTTTGAAAAATTAGAAGTCATTCTGGATTTAGAGCCAACAAGAACTGCTGATGCGTTGGCGCTGACCTCAGTGGGCTCCCCCCTAAACCTCCTGCGTGGATCTCCACTCATGGCTTCCAGGGGACACAGATGGGTGACGAGGCTGATTTATTTACACGAAGGAAAAGCCCACCAAGTGGCTTGGAGCGTCAAGGTGGCCGGCCGACAAACTGCCTCCCTCACCCATCAGAAACGAAGGCTTCACCGGGTGGCGCAGGAGGACAGAGTCTCGGGTTTGTGCAAGATTTAAAATGGAACACAAATGGCTGATTGCCAGGGAATGAATTAATACATGCTTTTTATTCACTGACACCTAACTGCTTGTTGTGACATGGGAAACATCTCTGTCTTATGAGCTGCAGGCTGCGATTTGTCCCACAGAGGGATTGTTTCCCTGGAATAATGACTAATGGGCGACTTTGGTCTAATCTGTGCTTTCTTGGCCACGTGACCATGGGGAAGACCAGGGTCAAGATAATGGTCCTAGGCAGTTTTCCCAAGGTGCTGCTCACACCCACTATTCTGGGAACTTCATCCCCTTGTTCTAGAAGTGTCCTTCCCCAGCTCTTGTAAGAGGACCCCGGGACTGCCTCAGTGGGAGTCAGCAATACTGGGGACTCCCCTCCCTCCTGGGTCCCAGGCTGTGCTCGTAATTCCATAATCATTGTCCAAAATCTGAGAATCACGAAATGGAAAGAAGCAGATTTAACTCACCTATAATTTCACCTCTCAGTCACTGGGCCCAGGTGGCTCGTGTCCTTTGTGTTTTGTTTTTTTTTTTTTTCAACGTTTATTTATTTGTGGGACAGAGAGAGACAGAGCATGAATGGGGGAGGGGCAGAGAGAGAGGGAGACACAGAATCGGAAACAGGCTCCAGGCTCGGAGCCGTCAGCCCAGAGCCTGACGCGGGGCTCGAACTCACGGACCGCGAGATCGTGACCTGGCTGAAGTCGGACGCTCAACCGACTGCGCCACCCAGGCGCCCCTGTCCTTTGTGTTTTTAATTTCTAGCCCCAAAACAGGAGCATTTGCTTCCATGGTATACCGAAATCTGTTTTGCACTTACGTTATTGTTTTAGAGATTCCTGGTGCCATTTTAGAGTCTCTGAAACCGTGACTTTCAGGAATGTAGCATCCTTCCTTGTGGATGGTAATGAATGAATGGTCTCCAGGCGTCAAAGTCACTGGCAAAAAGTTAGAGCTCTTGGTAGGTCCAAGGAGCTATCCTTCCTAATCAGCACTGTTTAGGCATGTGTTTAAAGTTTTCTAATTATTTTTGTTTTGTGTAGTTTAAATCTTAGTTTCAAATTCTAATTTAATTGCAAACTTCATACCATGTAGCCATTTTTCTAATTCAAGGTTTTCCTATGCACGTTGGTTTTCTATGCACAGGTTTTCCTATCCTATAACTATTAATAGTTAGTTTTACAAAAATTCCTTAGACCTTTGAAAGAAGGTATTTTTTTTCTTTAAAACAATTTTTTAATGTTTATTTAGTTTTTGAGAGCAAAAGACAGAGAGAGACAAAGAGTGAGAGTGGGAGAGGGGCAGAGAGAGAGAGAGAGGGAGACACAGAATCCGAAGTAGGCTCCAGGCTCTAAGCTGTCGGCACAGAGCCCGACTTGGGGCTCCAACTCACCAACCGTGAGATCATGACTTGAGCCAAAGTCAGACGCTTAACTGATTGAGCCACCCAGGCGCCTCTCCAAATATTTTTGTAGTGAACTTCGTCTTAGATTTTTAGCAGTCTATGCTTTAAATACTATTGTCAATGTTATTTTATTTGACACATAAATATTCATGATCATTATGGTTTTATCGTAATTATATATTTTCCAACCTGTCTTTCCCAACATTGTCTAAGACCATAATCTTTCCTGTTTAATGATCTTCCCTTCATATTATTTTGTCTAAGACCATTTTTAAAAATCTTTCTTTCTTGTATTTGTGTGTGCCTATATATATAATTGTCCATCTTTTAAAATTTCTGTTCCATTGTTCTATTTTAGGGGAGTTTTTAAAATTTTATTTATTTTCAGAGGCAGGGACAGATCAAGCAGGGGAAGGGCAGAGAGAAAAGGAGAGAGAAGCCTCTGCGCTGGAGATGCAGAGCCCAATGTGGGGCTCGAACCCATGAACCATGAGATCGCGACCCAAGCCCAAACCAAGAGTCAGAGGCTCAGCCACCTGAGTCACCCAGGAGCCTCTAAGGGAGTTGTATGGCAACAACTCACATTTAATGTTGGTTTGATGCATCTATATTTATTGCAATATGATTCCTACAATAGCATTAGCTACTTTTTCATGCCCTTATCTTTAATTTTACTAACGTTGACTCTAAGTTATAAGATACTTTCCCATCTGTCCAAAACCTGATGTCTCCTGACTGACTTCGTATCTACTAAAATGATATTCCTCCACAGCATGAGACCCAAGCTGTGGGGGTGCAAACTGGTGCAGCCACTCTGGAAAACAGTATGGAGTTTCCTCAAAAAGTTAAAGAAGTAGAATGACCCTACGACCCAGCAGTTGGACTACTAGGTGATTGCCCAGAGGGTGCAAAAATACAGATTCCAAGGGGCACACGCACCCCGATGTTTATACTGGTTCTATCGGCAATAGCCAAAGTACGGAAAGAGCCCAAATGTCCATCTAATGATGAATGGATAAAGAAGATGTCGTGTGTGTGTGTGTGTGTGTGTGTGTGTGTGTGTGTATAGATGTATATATAATGGAATACTACTCGGCGATCAGAAAGAATGAGACCTTGCCATTTACAACAACATGGATGGAACTAGAGTGCATTATGCCAAACAAAATACGTCAGCCCAAGAAAGACAAATTCCATGTGATTTCACTCATGTGGAATTTAAGAAACAAAGCAGATGAACGTATGGGAAGGAAAAAAAAAAGAGAGGGAAACAAACCACGAAGGACTCTTAACGATACAGAACAAACTGAAGGTTGATGGAGGGAGGTGAGTGGGGGATGGGCTAGATGGGTGACAGTACTGAGGAGGAAACTGGTGATAAGCACCGGGTGTCATGTGTAAGTGATGAGTCACTAAATTCTACTCCTGAAACTGATTTTACCCTCTATGCTAACTAACTAGAATTTAAAGAAAGCCGTGAAGAAGAAGGAAACAAAGAACCAAGCTGTGGAAGCCCATTAGAGCTGGTCCCCAAGGTCCCCACCCCAGCCACTCTGGGGCTCAGAGAACGGCCTTCTCAGGGCCTTGGCAGGAGGAAGGGCCATTAGCCCCATTTCCGGTGTTCATAGGTGCTCACCTGGGCCGTCCAACCTTCCAGATGAAGCTGCAGGTTGCTTCACTGGGGGGTGCGCCCTTGAAAAAACACAGACTAGCAGGACTGTCCATGGTTAGGAGAAGGAACACCTTGGGGTGCAATTCGCATCCTGCCGGGAACTCACTGCCCGGCACTTACTGACGCCTCTGGGAAGGGCTTGGCTCCCTCTCGTCTGACCTCAGAGCTCTGTTCCAGAAACCACATGGTGCATCAGCTAATGAGAGTCCCTCAGTCTGTCCTCATGGGCACTAGCATTGGCAGAAATCCCTCCTAGACTGGGGCCAAGCTTTAATTGATATTCTTAGCTGCCGGTGCACTTGGAGTTTTGCAATTTTGAGTGCGCCGTCACGGGTCTTTTAGGGGGAGGGTGAGAGAGGACGAATCAGGCCATCAGGCACCTGCTGGGAGCTACCATATGAATCTGGGAGTCTGTAAGTGTGCCTCTGAGTGACACAACATGAACCACGGTTTCAGGGTTGGTTATAGAAAGCTTGTGGCCCTCATTTCAACAGCTACCACAGTCCGGCGTTTCCCAAACTGTGTGTTGAGGAGAAAGAGGTCACGAAGCACACCGTGTTTAACAACGAAACAGAACAGGGGAGGAAGAGGTCACGGTCAATCACATTGGGAAATCGGCACACGCTATGTCCCTTGGACATTCAAAACACGTGGCAGTGTATTACAGGTTGGGCGTATCCTGTAGCAAAGGAAGTGACTTAACTTGGTTAGAGCAACCCATCTCAATACCTGGCTTTGACACCTTTTTGGTAGGGCATCCGGGAACGTTGGACGGAACGGGTGGTTTTCCAGAATACACCTGGGGAAGCAGCCCTGCTTCTCTGGCCCCTGGTCACGTTTCACCAGAGCCCCGGCGTGGACACAGAGCTTGTCGATTCTTCTAGATTATTCATAGTAGTTAGATCTTCAGAAAACAAAATGCCTCGAGCATATTTTCTTCACCTTCCGCAGAACTCACGCTCTTGATTTGCAATGAACAACGTGTTTTCAAACTTTGTAGAAAATTAATTAAGGCTGCTATCATTTTAGTTGTGTCTCCGTGTCTCAAATGAGACAGCTACCGAAAACACCGCCTTTTCGTGTTACTCAATATCGAGGAATAATCTGTACAGACAGATTTCATCAGAAGTATGGTTTCATTACAAGCACAGATAAATGTGTCTGATTTCCTCTTCAACCATTGAGTATCATCTGTGTTTTTCTCTTGGTCTTGGTTACCAGGAAACTCAGAAGTCAGTACAGCGTTCTTTCTCAAAGTCGCTTTCTCAAAGATATCTGGAGACATCAGCTTTCTCTGTTCGTTTGGCACAATCTCTGGATTTTCTTTCCAGATTTATTAAGACATAATCGACATGTGACATTGGGTTAGTTTAAGGCACACAACGTGATCATTTGATATACTTCTATATTGCAGAATGATGACCTCGGTAAGGTAAGGTAGCACGTTCATGGCCTCACATCGTTAGTTACCTTTTCTGTGTGTGCTTGGTGAGAAATTTCAAGATCTACTCTCTTAGCAACTTTCAAGTGTACAACTCAGTCACCATGCTGTACGTTACATCTTAGAACTTACTCAAAAATGGAAGTTTAGGCGCTCCTGGGTGGCTCAGTTTGTTGAGCCTCTGACTTCGGCTCAAGTTGTGATCTCACGGTACGTGAGTTCGAGCCCCACATGGGGCTCGCTGCTGTCAGCACAGAGCTGGCTTCAGCTCCTCTGCCTTTTTCTTTCTCTGCCCCTCCCCTGCTTGCACTCTCCATCAAAAAAATTAATACACATTTAAAAATATACATATTTTAAAAAAAGAATCCCTTGACAACTCACTGGTATTTAGATTCTCTATTGTCATACGTTGATCAAGTCAAGGAGGCAATAGGTAAAAGTCAACTTGATTTGTCTAAAGGAAGTCAAGGCAATTTTGGCATTTCCCAGGACGAACACTAACCACACATCCCTAGCCTCAAAACTCATGGATTGACAGCGCAAACAGTAATGGGAACAAAGAAAAAGAATCCAGTAAATCCCAGTTTTCAGTGTCAACAAAATCTTGAACTGTTCTGATTGAATGCTCTGAACCCTAAGATTATTCTGATATTGAGTTATTTTCATTTCTGTAGCTGGAGCCAGCTCAAGTTAGGACCTTTTTTCTTTTTCTTAATGGAAGTTTTAGGCATACCCCCCGCAGTTGAAAACTGTAAGCCTCCAAGCGTCCACTTACAGCTTCCATTTCAATTACCATCACTTTCCCATTTTGTCTCTCATGGCTCTGCTTCACAGCTTTTAAAATTTTTAAAACAAATCTCAAGCGTCATGTTTTTTTTCATAAATGTATCTCTAAGAGATGACCTTCTTTTTCCACGTAGCCACCATGGCCATTATCACACCTTAAAAAATTAACAATAATTTTTAGTATCATCTTGTACACATGCCGTAATTAAATGTCCCCAGTTTTCTCAAAAATCTCTTTTTCGGGGCGCCTGGGTGGCACAGTCGGTTAAGCGTCCGACTTCAGCCAGGTCACGATCTCGCAGTCCGTGAGTTCGAGCCCCGCGTCGGGCTCTGGGCTGATGGCTCAGAGCCTGGAGCCTGTTTCCGATTCTGTGTCTCCCTTTCTCTCTGCCCCTCCCCCGTTCATGCTCTGTCTCTGTCTGTCCCAAAAATAAATAAACGTTGAAAAAAAAAAAACTTTAAAAAAAGAAGTCTACAGAATACATCATAAGACAGTTTTCCCTTCATTCTTTTTTTAAATGTGTTTTTAAGTTTATTTATTTATTTTGAGAGAAAGAGAAAGCATGAACGGGGCAGGGTCAGAGAGAGGAGACACAGAATCCGAAGCAGGCTCCAGGCTCCGAGCTGTCAGCACAGAGCCCGACATGGGGCTCGAACCCAAGAACTGTGAGATCGTGACCTGAGCCGAAGTCGGATGCTTAACCGACTGAGCCACCCGGGTGCCCCCTCCTTCATTCTTAAACAAGGGAAAGGGAGGAGGAGTCCCCCCTCGACCCAGTTAGGGTCCCTGGGTCTGGGTCTGAAATTTTAGCTCACCAAGACAGATCAACAGAAGAAGAGCACACACTTATTAAATATAAGTTTTAAGTGACACAAGGAAATGAAGACCCAAAGGAATGGGTCAACTGGGGTGTTTCTGTGCTGGGTCTGATGAAGGGTGGGCAGCTGTGTGAGGAGGTGACGGGGCAGAGGATGAGCTAAGTGTAGCGATGGGGATGAAACAGCAAGGCTCGCTCGTTGAGATTCTTCTCAGCCTCCCCGTGTCTTCGGAGCTAGGAAGCTCCTCTCCTCCCGTACAGGGGTGCACCCCGCACGTGGGGCGCTGTGACCTGCTTCGGGGAAGAAGGGGAGGAAGGTCAGAGTGACCTTTCTGCGTCTGCTCTTTTATCAAACCCCTTCAGCCTCAACTATCCATACGCCAAGGTGCCATATTCCGGGGTAGCTCATCCCAATCCCTATCATGAGAAGATTTTAAAAAATCATAATAGCACCGAAAGAACCCACTATCTTCATTTTTTGAAACTGCGAACACAGTGCAGCACACTGAATGTCACGTTCTGCTTTTATCAGCCAATGTCACCCCAGACCAATTCTACATCGCCGGTGTCTGTATAATTATCATTTACAACGGGCGCATATTATTTCACTTTCTTGGCCACTGTTCTCTTGCTTTAGCATTTTGGTAGCATTTGCTCGATCCGTATGATGTACTGGAAGGGGGAATGCTCGCCAAGGCTGAAGATATTTGCCACCCATCCTGCCCCCTTGTTCCCGTGGTTTTATTTTCACCCTGTTTGACCTTGCTTATGGGTCTAGGGAGGTGAGGAAGCAGAATGCAGATGCAGGTGGGAGGGGGTGGGCAGGGACAGGAGAGAGAAGGTGGTGGTTTGCCTGGGATGTGTTTGAAAGGATTGGTTTTTTCCTTTCTATCCTCTTGATTCACGTAGGGCCAGCCTGGGGGACCGTGTGCTCACCTGAAATTAGTTCTTGTTATAGAAGAGAGTTCCCTGTGTCCACTGCAGGCCCCAATAAGCACGTAGCGGACACGGATCCCGCAGCGTTGCGCACAGGGGATGTCTCCTGCCCTGTCCCCAGCGGGGCCGAATGAGTGATGTCCGTGAAGCTTTAGATCCGCAGGGAGTCCAAGTATTTAATGTCAAACAATGTGATGTCTCATTTATCATTAATTTATCATCCTAGAATAATCTTGTGCCCAGTGACTGGTCTTGCCAGGTACGATATGCAGGGAACAACCTCATTCATTCTGGCAAACGATGTATTACGCATAAAAAAAGTGGAGTGCTGACAAGGATCATAATCTGAGTGCCCTTCGTGGTGACAGTTATAAGCAATTATATTTAGATAAGATTTTTTTTAACATTTTATTTTTAAGTGATCGCTACACCCAATGTGGGGCGCAAACTCGCAACCCCAAGACCGAGAGTTGCATGCTCTACCCCCCGAGCCAGCCAGGCTCCCCAATAATATTACTTTTTATTATTATCAAAAACAATTTTTCCAGAAGTGTTTTGTGCATACAGATGTTTTCAGCTGAAATTTTTCTTTAGGATTATTTTTTAGGAACAGGACTACTGGATCTCAAATTGAACATTTTTTTAGAGAAAGAAAAAGAGAGGGAGAGAGAGAGAGTCATGTTGTTTTTCAAAAGAATGATGCTTATCACCAGGACCACCAGCGTAAATACACATCTCATTTTTATATGCTAGTCATAGAGATTTTAAACAGCAGGCACACAGAAGTTTGGAGAAAGAAACACTGGAAATATTTTCGTCACACCCTGAGTGCTTGAAATGAAACCCCTCCAATACGTCTCTATGATTCTATTTTAACAATAGGAACCTTGACGATAGAATTAATTTACTCAGTTGGGAGGGACCTATACCATGGAAACTTCCAGAGAGGGTTCGGATGAAGGGAGACCAATAGACTACAGGGAGGTGACGCAAGGTCCCAAGTTGAGGAGTGGTTCAGGATGTCGCGTGCTAATATTTTGAACCTGCAAAGCCCAGACCAACTGGGAAGAGCCTCAGAAGTCACCTAGTGACACCACTTTTGTTTCTAAAGCCACAACGAGCGGTATTGCTGTATCAGCGTAATGGAGCCCCCGTAATTAAGAAGTCTGCCAGCGAGGAAGACAGCTGGCCCATTTTGCATTCAGATTGACGCAATTCCCACCATAAGCATAACTGATGTTTGTTCGGGAATACTGAGCAACGTCACAGAATCTGTGAGACGGCGCTTATCCAGAAGTGCCAAGTCGAGCACTAGGCAAAAGAAGTTTGTTCCAGATGGTAACAGATGTTCCCAGATCAAATATTTCCGTGGCAAATCCTGTAGAAGAATCAACTGATAAAACAGGGAAGGCTATTTTGGGGGCTCCCATCGTGGTAAACCACCCCCCCACCCACACACAACAACAACAGCAACAACAACAAGCCTCTGGTCTGAGATCAGTCTCCCCACGTGCAGACTGAGGTCGCCTCATTTCTGAAGCCGTGGCTCTGGGTGCAGTTCTGGGCAGAGGTAGGTGTGTCGTTCCAGATGGGTCTGTTTTGCTATCAGGGACAAATTGGAAGAACTTCTCCCGAAGAAATGGGCCAGAAGGAGAAAACACAAAGGAAAAAAGGAAGAAAAACAAGAACAAATGAGGAGGGTAATGTGTGGGGAGGGAGGAAGGACTCGGGAATAATGATTTCAGTTCATTGTCCCCTCAGAGACGGGTCGCCCTTCGAAGAGGTGGAAAGAGCGTGTCAAACGTAACGCTCTGGGTTCCCACTACCATTTCCTGGCCTGTGGGAGTTTTGCATTGTGGGACGAGAAAGCAGCAATCACACGCAGCGGGCATTCAAAGGGGGCACGTTTTGCAGAGTCTTGAGTCCCCTCCCCACCTCAGGGCCTTCTCTACCTTCTACACGTCACCCAATCTTGATGCTTGGCCGCTTCCTTCAAGAACTCTCTCTGTAAGCTCGTGAGTGCTGCAGATTGTTCCTGAAGAGGAGGTGGGGAGGAAGCCCAGGGAGAAGACTTTGTCATCCTTCCTTTCCATCTTCTTCTTCCTCTCTTCCCTCTCACTTCTTCTCCCCTCCCTTGTGTGGAGACCAGAAGTCCCAAATTTCTTCCCTCACCCCTGCATAGGAGTGGACTCTGCCTCATTCTGGGACCGTGCTCGTTGTACCGAGTCAAGGTGCCCTGCTGACCTGTGGTTTCCTGTGTGTCGGGAACATTCTCCTCAGGCTTCCCCAGGTTTGGGACCTTAGAGCTCACTGCCAATCATAAGGGTTCTGGAATGTTCTTCATCACCCGGTTTCTCAAACCAAAGCCTGGGATGGGGGTGGGGGGGCGGTGCTTTACAGCTTCCTGTTCTTCAGGACTCGGCTCACCATATAGCATCAAACATCTAGCCAAATCTCTCTCTAGGACAAATCTCAACCTCGTCTACTTGTCTGCGTCCCCAGTCACTTCCCTGGCTCATCTCTTGCCAAAAGTATCATGGTGTCTCCCAGCTGGATTTTCAGAATCTTCTTACTTATCTCCACATAACAAACACTTTGATCTTTTAACTAAATGCAAATCTGGCCGTGTTAATCTTCTGACTTTCCCTTGTGTTTTCCCTCCGAGTTTAGAACACGAGTGAACATTCCTGGGGCACTTGGGGTGACTCAGTCGGTTAAGTGTCCAACTCTTGGTTTGGGCTCAGGTCATGATTTCTCAGTTTGTGAGTTCGAACACTGAGTTGGGCTTTGCGCTGACAGCAAGGAGCCTGCTTGGGATTCTCTCTCTCCCTCTCTCTCTGTCCCTCCCCTACTCATGCTCTCTCTCTCTCTCTCTCCCCCTCTCTCTCTCTCAAAATAAATAATTAAACTTAAAAAAAAAAGAGTCAATATTCCCTTTGTGGTTGGCATTCTCTTTGCCTGGGACACACTTCCCAAGCTGTCCATATGTGGCTTGATAATCTCACTTCCTTGAGATCTCTGCAGAAGTATCACCCCATCAACTCCATACATAATTGCAGTCCCCATGTCCCTGTTATCCCTTATTCTCCTTTCTAGTTGTTCGTGGCATGAATCACCATCCAACCTACTACAGCTTTGCTACCCTTTTGTGATCTCCCTTCTCCTGTCCATTCCCTGCCCCTCAGCGTGAACTCCATGAAGCAGAGACCTCATAGATTCTATTTCTCGATCTAATCTCAGTACCCAGAACCATGCAAGTCACATTGTGGGTACTCAACAAATACTATCTATCAAATGTTGAAATAAATTAAAAGCTCAATAGTAAGGGGTGGGCTGGGGTTTTAAATTCAAGCAATCTGGGGTGCCTGGGTGGCTCAGTCAGTTGAGCATCCTCTGACTCTTGATTTTGGCTCAGGTCATCATCTCATGGTTCGTGAGTTTGAGCCCCACATCAGGCTCCATGCTGCTAGCGCAGAGCCTGCTTGGGATTCTCTCTCTCCTTCTCTGTCTGTTCCTCCCCCACTCATTCTCAATAAATAAATAAGCAAACAAACAAAAATGAATGAATGAATGAATGAATGAATGAATGAATTCAAGCAATCTGACCCAAAATATGTTAATATTTGTCCTTAATGAGCTTTCACGTCCCAGGCAACACAGCATCCATGACCTTAAAGTAAGACACGAACTGCATTTTGGAAAGAATCACACACATGGGAGAAGCCATTATGAGGTCACGATAAGTCCATCAAAGATCACATACACACACCTGTGATAAGCGAAAAATGAAACCATGGTGTCACATTTAGAGATGACAATTTTGTATACCACCAAAAGGAAACCCCACTCCGTGAAAACCCATGCAATGATATTCAGATATTCAGGGGTGATGGGTACTCAGGAATTCCACGTGATGAAAGTTTTAAAGAGAAATACGAATCTCTTTATTAGCTTCTGGGGGGAAGACACTCGGTGAACTTGAACATGTAAAGAAACAACGAATAGCAAAACAAAGAAAAATGTGATTTCTGCAATTCCGTAGATGGATGTAAGTGGCAAAATTTGAGGGCTTCCCCAGGATCCCCCTGGTGAAACAGAAGTTGGGAAAGAATGTGTTTCTGCCTCTACATCAGCGTGGACAGGCTGTGGAGGGATGTGCCTTGGCCCTGAGTCTGGCCCAGCAGAGTTTCCAGCCCAGAACAAGAAGAAGGTGTACAAGGGAAGGCTGCCCCCACCTCCAGCCCGAGGTGCAACACGTGGTCACCGTGATGGCAGAACTGTCGCCATCAGGTAAGCGGGAGCAAGGGTGTCCCTGATGGAGAAAGGGAAGACTCCCCTCAGTGGACAGGTCCCAGGCGGCACAAAGATTCTTATAGAAGCCTCCAGAAGCTTACACGCAACTGCAGAAGTAAGCCCCACCCCCCCACCACAACCACCTGAAGGGTGTGAGAGGGAATCCCTTGGAGACACATGGCCTGGTTATCACCCCAAGGGCCTTCCAATACTTTTTACAAAGATAAGAAGTGACACACACAAAAGGCAAAGTTCTCTATCCCGGTCCATTAATGTAAAAAAAAAAAAAATAATCACGTTAAAAAAATCCCAACCATCTGGAAATTTGAAATAAAAAAAGAACTTTGCCTAAGTAACAGTTTGTAAGTCTTTATCAGAATCTACAATATGCTGACCTTGTACCCAACAAATGCGTTTCTTAGAGACCACCCCCTGGAAATATCCACTAGTGCGCTAAAATGGATGCCCTGGGACATTCATTGCAGTCTTGTCTGTAATAGTAAAAGCCTTGGGGCCACAACTGTATATTCACTGATCCCCAACAGAGCAGGAAAATATCCAATGGAAAAAGACAGTCTCTTCGATAAACAGTGTTGGAAAAACTGGATGGCACCTTGGAAAAGAATGAGCCTGGACCACTTTCTTACACCAGACACACAAATAAATTCAAAATGGATGAAAGACCTAAATGTGAGACCGGAAGCCATCAAAACCCTAGAGGAGAAAACAGGCAGCAACCTCTTTGACCTCAGCGGGAGCAACTTCTTGCTCAGCACGTTGCCGAAGGCAAGAAAAACAAAAGCAAACATGAACTACTGGGACTTCCTCAAGATAAAAACCTTCTGCACAACAAGGGGAACAAGCACCAACACTAAAAGGCAGCCTACGAAATGGGAGAAGATACATGCAAATGGCGTATCTGATAAAAGGTTAGTATCCAAAATCTATAAAGAACTTATCAAACTCAACACCCAAAAAACCAGTAATCCAGTGAAGGCATGGATGGAATACACTTTTCCAAAGAAGACATCCAGAGGGCTAACAGGCACATGAAAAGATGCCCAACATCACTCATCATCAGGGAAATGCAAATCGAAGCCACGAGGAGATATGGCCTCACACCTGTCAGGATGGCTAAAATCAACACCACAAGAAACAACAGGTATTGGCGAGGATGCGGAGAAAGGGGAGCCCTCTGGCACTGTTGGTGGGAATGCACACTGGTGCAGCCGCTCTGGAAAACAATACAGAGGTTCCTCAAAAAGTTAAAGACAGAACTACCCTGTGACCCAGAAATTGCACTACTAGGTACTTACCCAAAGGATATAAAAATACAGATTTGAAGGAGTATATGCACCCCAATGCTTATAATAGCATTACCAACAATAGCCAAACTATGGAAAGAGCCCAAACGTCCACTGACTGATGAACGGATAAAGAAACGGTGGCGTATAGGTATATACAAGGCAAGGGGACTCAGCCAGCAAAAAGAATGAAACCTTGCTGTTTGCAACCACGTGCATGGAGCTAGAATGTAGTGTGCCAAGCGAAAGAAGTCGGAGAAAGACATATACCATATGATTTTACTCAGTGGAATTTAAGAAACAAAACAGGCAAACATATGGGGGGGGGGGATGAGAGAAGAAAACAAGACACAAGAGACTCTTAACAGAGAACAAACTGACGGTTGATGGGGGAACTGGGTGGGGGATGGGTCACAGGGGTGATGGGTACTCAGGTAGGCACTTGTTGTGATGAGCCCTGGGTATTTCTATGGAAGTGAGAAATCACTAATTCTACTCCTGAAACCAATCTTGCACGGTATGGTAACTAGAACTTAAATAAAAATTTGAAAAGCAAGCAAACACACACACACACACACACAAACACACACACACACACACACACACACACACAACCTTGTGGGAAAACCTGAGAATCTTTAATAGGGGTAAATGTAACTAAGGCACGGGACCATTAAAAAGAATTTGGTGATACACTGTTGACGTGGAAAGAGAGCTGAGTCTCAGCTTTGTGAGTGGGACGGGGTGGGGGCCGGGATCTCTGTTTTGTTCACATAGGAATCCCAAGACCCTGGAACAGAAATGGACACATAGCTGTCTCTTAATAAATGCTGATTAAGTGAACGGATCTCTGAAATGTACTGCTAAGTGAACATAGCAGACCAGAGCAGCCTGCATGGTGTGAACCATCGGTGTTAAAAAATATCAAACGTGTGTGGAAAAAGCAGCTAAGTAGAGGGTGGGGAGAGAGGTCCCCAGCCCTGCCTGTGACCCCCCTGGGAAGGGGGGGGCATCAGGATTGAGGGGGCGGGAGGAGTGGAGCGAGGCTGCCCCTTCTTGTTCTGAATACTCCCGAGTTCTTTAAATATTTACAAGAATATTTTTATCCATGTATTTTTATTTTTAAAAATTTTTTTTTAATGCTTATTTATTTTTGAGACAGAGACAGAGCATGAGTGGGGGAGGGTCAGAGAGAGAGGGAGACACAGAATCTGAAACAGGCTCCAGGCTCTAAGCTGTCAGCACAGAGCCCGACGCGGGGCTCGAACCCATGAACCGTGAGATCGTGACCTGAGCCGAAGTCGGAAGCTCAACCGACTGAGCCACCCAGGCGCCCCTATCCATGTATTTTTAAAAACAAGAAAAGATGAAGAGAATAAAAGAGAATTAATAAATAACCCCCAAGCTGGTTCTTGGAGGGTTTGTCAGGGAGATCTCTGGTAAGTCGCACGAAGACAGATCATACGCGTGAAAAGCAGAAATGACAAAATGTGGATGTGGGCTACGTAAGGAGACTGCAGGATGATATGCCAAGCAATTTGAAATTGTGTAAAGAGACATCGCTTTCCTGCCCCTGTATTAAATGAAAAACTTTAACCCAAGAAAAAACACGAAGAAAATTTTCACAACGAAGAGAAAATTCAAAACAAAATCAAACCAAAGAAAATAGAAACAAAGCGTTGTTTCCTCCCCCAAACCCAGACTCAAAAGATTTCACTGGAGAAGCCATTTAAACTTTCAAGAAAAAGAGACTTCTTGTACTTTATAAATTCTTCCAGACAAAGATGGATCTGATACTACTCTTTTTCATGTAAATGACCTATTTTGTAATGTCAGTATTTTTGTCAAAGATGGTATATTATTGGGGCACCAGGGAGGCTCCGTTGGTTAAGCGTCCGACTCCTGGTTTCGGCTCAAGTCATGATCTCACGGTTGGTGGGTTTGAGCCCCACGTCGGACTCTATGCGGGTGGCCAGCGTGAAGCCTGCTTGGGATTTTCACCCTCGCCCTTTCTCTGCCCCTCTCCCTGCCCCTCTCCCCCCACCAAATAAATAAACACTGAAAAATATACTTTAAAAAAGATGGCATATTATTAACACGGATACAAGCATTCTAAATAAAGTACTTGCTCATGATTTCGTAGATATGTTACAATATTTCAGGGCATCACTTGAAGGCCTATTCCAGGGAGCTATTCCAAGGGTACTATACTGGCGGGAAGTCTATGAAAGATAAAAGCAGAGGGGTGCCCGGCTGGCTTAGTTGGTGGAGCAGAAAGTTCTTGATCTCAGGGTAGTGGGTTCAAACCTCATGTTGGCTGTAGAGATTACTTAAGGCAAATAAAAATATTAAAAAAAGATAAAAGTAGAAAAAATATCAATAGATGCTGAAGAGGCATTTAATAAAGTTCGACCACCATTCTTTTTGGGTAATTTATACCAAATAGACAATATTATGCTTTAAGGGTAAGGAACTGGCAGCATTTCCAATAAAATCAGAGATAGAGTCCTGCCATGTCCTACTACTGTGTTCTAACATTGCTCTAGAAGTTCTAGAAACAATAAAAGATACAGCTTTTAGAATAAGAGAGGCAGAGTTATCTTTAGTTGCCTATGATGTGATTGTGTACCTAGAACACTCAAGAGTCACAAATTTAAAGTTATCAAAATGAATAGGAGGGCCTATAGAAAAGGCTGGACTTCGGATCATAAACACCGATCAATGGTTACAAAATATAGTAAGTCTGACTTACAAAAACAATCTAGTTTTTTCTTTCCTTTTTTTTTTAAAGTGGGGTTCATGCCCAGCGCAGAGCTCAATGTGGGGCCCAAAGTCACAACCCCAAGATCAAGAGCGGAGCCGAAGTCAAGAGTCGGACGCTTGACTGGCTGAGCCACCCAGGCGCCCCATGAAAACAATTTAAATCGAGGTCCTTAAGGATGTTAGTGGCGGGTGGCTGATAAACATGGGTTAGAATGAAGTCCTTGTTGGACCTTCATGAAAGGAAGGGACAGTTGGAAGGTGATAATTGAAGCTGCCATCCTCCGAAGGCCTTGGTCCCAAGACAGTATGAGCCCTTGTAACGTTCTGAGACCTTTCTCTGCGTTGGTTACTTGTGCTGTCCTCTGTCTGTGTCTCCATAGAGATCATCTCTTTAAAAAACGGTAAGAAAACGACCTATGGGCTGGTTCTCTGGCCACCCCAAGATGAGACAACAAACAAGACAGTGCCTCACTCGGCGCCCAGAGCTCCGATCCCAGAAGAGGGGTGGATGTAACCCCATCTGAGCCCGGCAGCCACCACGGGGCTGGGTGACGACTTGATCCCAAGGGCATGGTCCTGGGACCCCAGGAGGACTAAAGTCAGATTTCTTGGCATTTCTCTTGCAAACTCAGTACCTGCAGGGCAAGAGCGTCACCTAAAGGCACCTACCTGCCTCTGCTTCTGCAACCTTCCTCCAAAGACGGTGGGCACCTTCAACAGATGACTGGGGTCACAAACTGTGTCCTCAGTTTCAGACAGGAAGAATATTCTTGTCCAGCGTTGTGTGAAAGAGGGATTTGCAAGACTGTGTGTCTATTTAGTGGGTTTTGAGCTGTATTTTAAAAAAATGAACCTAAATGGGAGAGAAGAGAATACAGAAGGCTGTGTGTGTGTGTGTGTGTGTGTGTGTGTGTGTGTTGAGTGTGCATCCCGGCTTGTGATGTGAAAGATATTTCTTCTGGTGGGTCACAACCACAAAAGGGTTGAAAAGTACGGCCAGCTGTCCCTGTCCTTCGGTAGCCATCTGTCCCGTGCTTTGTCCGTCTAAACATCTCCTAGGTAGCAGCAACCAGGACTGGACAGTGGGAATGTTTGCTAATCAACTGCTCCCGGGCATGAGTGTAGCTGATGGGTGACTTCAGTCTGGACACTCACAGCCGGGTGGCCATGGGTGCAGGGGTCACTGGCTCCTGACATCTTCTGTAAGAAAAGCCAACATTGCCCCTGTCCCCTCGTTTTGGAGGAAGAAAAGGAAGCCTGTGACAGAAGGGGCTCCAGGACAGGGGGCAGTGAAGTCACACACACCCCTACACATCTGGAGACAAAGAGCCACTGCCTTGGCCTCATCCTTGCTGTCCCTTCTCCCCCCACCCCTGCATCTCCACCATATGCAAATTATGTCTGCTTTGCCTTCAACATATATCCAGAATCCAACCACTTCCCAGCACTTCTTCTGCAAACTGGCAGCTGGAATACATAGAATTGCTCTATTAAACCCAGCTGGAGGTGTGCCTGGGTGGCTCAGTCGACTAAGTGTCCAACTTTAGGTCATGATCTTGCAGTTCATGGGTTCAAGCCCCGCATCAGGCTCCGTGCTGACAGCTGGGAGCCTGGAGCCTCCTTCGGATTCTGTGTCTCCCCTTCTCTCTTCCCCTCCCCTACTTGTGTTCTATCTCTCTCTCAAAAATAAATAAACATTAAAAAAAATTAAAAAGAAAACCCTGCTGGAATTTGCAGACTCTCTGGGAAACACATCTTGTGACCTTTTTCCGGTTGTTTACAATTAAACTGGCAACCCTGTCCTACTCGCAATAGCCATTCTCTCCATCATTTTGTTTGTTTCACTGACAAAGCATCCTCTTTCTCTGTGATGACTTCTGTGAGCTGACTTCTCTTGTGAGACCATGAGCCTTGACCCTTGAAGCTCTCCCGCTTACACGCAGGGTTTGGACTCTGGGTTTGCGTTTTGTGGCAGAGACTTCCACTTCTGAGTCATGAGCCTGGGTGAGGTTGAGTTGCCTTGGCTGTTTGGAGGCTGACACAGACCTCTCCATGTGACCTGGGGAAGTAGCCTTGTTTGTGCTGTGGTTTCCCCATTTTTTTAAAAAAAGGAAAGGAGTTATTCTCTGGATCACGTTATATTTTTGTGACCCAGAGTAACACCCTGAGAAACATGTCTAAAAGTTATGTTGTTCAAACTGACGGCTTATAAAATTCAGCGGTATGCCATGACTCCTTCTGTAAAGTCTAGAGACGTAGCACCAGCTTTGAGGGGGCCGGTACCTGCCCAAAGGGTCTCCTGATGGGGAGTCAAACTTGTGTATGTGGCCAGTGGGTGAGGACAGGCCAGTGGGGCTGCTGGCCACGTGACTGCATCCACAGCTCTGCTTGCTCTGCGGGACCCCTGGTTGAGAAGGTCTAGCCACCAGGAAGGGCTGGGCCAATAAGCTCGCACAGAACACACTGGCTGGTCCCCAAGATGTCAGGCTCAGCCCAGCACTGGCTTGATGCTCTGTTCCCTACCCTCAGCTGCTTGGGGCTTCTGGTAATTCTCTGTTTTGCGGACTCACATAAAATTGTGCGAAGATGTCAATTACTCAGAAGTCCCATGCTCTTCTGCTTTTCCCTGCTGTCTGCTTTGCCCCCCGTTCCTAGTCCTGTGCTGGATATTATCAGGCAAACAAAGCACCTTACAAGTGAGGTACAAGTCAAGACCTACAGAGGACTTTTTTTCACAAAGGACTACTAGAGACATTGATCAAATGTTGAGCATGTCCTCCAGAGAAAATGTGTTTTGCTGTTCCAGTGCCCCATGGGTCTAGTGGTGCTGGTCCCTGGTGTTTGGACAAGGCGTTAGTTGCTCATTGACAAAGTTTGGCTTCTAGACATCTACAAGACCCACAAACGGGAGTGGATGTGCTGTAGGTGTTGAACGCATCCGTGGTTCGTTCCTTTTATCACCGAGTGGTGGCCCATGGGGCAGACATGTCTCTCTTTCCTTAGCCACTCACCCCCTGAAGGGCGTCTGGGACTTTGTGTCTCTGGGACAAATGCCCAAGAGTGAAATTGCTGGGCTGTCTGGTAACTGCATTCAGTTTATCAGAACCTGAGTACCTTCTGTTATGAGTGGTTCTTCTGTCCCCTTGAGGAGGAGAAGATAAAAGTCTAGCTTCGACATCAAACTGTTCACCCTCAGATGCCCCCTAATGGATCAGGGATGGGGAGTAGACAGCACCAGAGAAGGAACTAGGTGAGATGCCCAGGATGAGAGACTTGAGGGGCCTCTGTCTCAAGGTCATGACCCTGCTCTTCCCCGACCTGGGAGTGAGTGCCTCCTCTGATTCCACTTCTGGGGTGCCTCACCGGCCTCACCTGGTCCCCACCTTAGAGGACACTTTCAGATAGACATCGGAGGCATTGGCTCGTCAAGCAGGTTAAAAATTGTAGAAACGGGAGCCCACACGTCTTAAGGAAGGGAGTTTTACGATTCTTCTTAAGGAGATTTTTAGGTGGTTTCTTCCCTGGCTCCAAGCAGCCCTGCCCTCGATGAGGCAGGGAGGATGGAGTAGACGGTCCTGTGGGACAGAGAGATCTGTCTGCCGCTCACCTCTGCCAACCCCGAGCATCCGCGTGGAGCGGGGAAGACAGCCAGGTCCTGGCACATGCCGTCGGCCCCTGCCCATCCTGGGGGCTCAGACAGAGGAGGGGAAATAACGAGGGTGAAACTAGCCCAGCTGTCCTCCTGAGCTGGGATTTGGGGGCCATGAAGGGAAGGTCGCGGGAGGAAGGCAGGCCACGCACAAGCTGTGTGAGCCCCTGGAAGGAGAGCCAGGGCCCCTGGTGCCTGCCCCTCTCCCGAGAGCAGCCTTATCTTCTCAGGTAGAGCCCCCGGAACTGCCTCTGCAAAATGAAGTATGAGTGCACAGGCCCCACGAAAGCACTGCCATTACAGAACCTACCTATCCTCCAGGGGCTCCGCCCAGGCCGAGACGGACTGCAGAGCAACATACCCATCAGCGCTCCTGACGCCGGCCTGTGTTGGCACCCACCCCAGGACCCGGGCGCTCCACCAACCCCGCTCTTGATGTACACAGGGGAATTTCGCGCAGGAGCCACTCTGATTGTTTGCATTCCCCAGTCCAAGTGTAGCTGCGTCCGGCCGAAGTAGAGAGGAAGACTTCTGTCCTCCCTGAGGCTGGGGAGTTCGATGTTGCTACCTAAACTGCTGCTACGGATCTCCACGGTGGGGGAGCGTGGACCACATCCACACACCACAGGGCGATCTAGATGCAGGAAAAGCGGCCCTTCCCAGAAAGGTAGCTGGGTCCGAAGACACGTACAGTGATGGGGGATGTGGTTCCCATGACCGCAAGGCATTCAACACTGCAGAGACCGGGGCAACCGGGGTGTGGGGTCTGCTCCGCCTCTGGCACCGTGAGGACCACCAAGGACCACCCAAGGGCTTCACGACCCAAACCCAAAGTCTGTGTCAGCACAGCTCCCTGCCCCCTCCCCGTCCCCCATCCCTCATGAGGGCTGGCGTTGGGCTCCCCTGTCCCCTGCTCAGGTGCTCTGCCTGTTTGGCATTTTTCACTTCTTCAGAACTGCGATTACCTAAGTTTGCAGGAAAATAAGGAAAGGGTCCACAACAATCGAGAAATAAAATCCACATGCACCACCGACGGGACACGTGGGTTGGAATCTCTGCCAAGAAGTCAAGTGCACACGTGTGCCTCTGAACATTGCGTGTATTTGTGCACGCGTGTCTGCGTTCCAGAGTGTGTGCATTTACTGTTATAAGAACGTGTATATGCAGATGTGGATAGATGTGTCAGTGTGTGTCTGAGTGTGACAGCACGTGTGTGCCCGTGTGTGGCTAAGTGCGTTTATCCGAGTGTCTGTGTAGCTGTGTGTCTGTCTGGTCTTGCATGTATGCGTATGCATATAACTGGGGTAAGTCTACGTAATGGGTGCATGCGGGTGTGTGTGCACGTACCCGCCCCTCGTGGGTGGGTGTATGGATGTGCAGGGTGGGGGCCGCAAGCAGGAAGAGAACCGTAAGTAGAATCATTGAGCAAAGGGCTGAAGTCACTGAAGTCACGGCACTGACACCATCGTCACACGGTCAGCTCAGTTCCTTCCCTTCTGAGGAAGCGAGAAGGAGATGTGGTTCTTTAGCTCCAATCTACAGTTGCTAAACGTCCTCCCAGCTGGGTCCCCCACATAAGGCATCGGCTTCAGACTTCCCCTTTCTCCACAGCCCTAGCGTCTTTGTGATCGAAAACTTGAACCTCTGTGGCTAGAAATACACCGCGCCTCTGGTGAGGTTGCACAGCGCTTTGGGGATTGACAGAAGGGGCTGGAAACCTTCCAGATACTGCCAGCCAGCCAAGTTGCTGGTCCTTGTTGGTCTGTCTGGGAAAAGGTGTGCGTGTGTGTGCACGTGTGTGTGTTTGCATGTGGGGAAAAACTGACAGACACAAATGAGATTAACTTTCGAGAGACAGGCCGAGGGATAGAGAAGCAACCACCGTTCCACACGTTACGAACGATTCTTCTGTGCCATCTTGGTTTTGTGTTTAGGACCAGAGTTTGACCAGGCTACCTTCGTCTCACTTCTAGGCAGGTCGGTCTATCAGTTATCTTCTGCCAAAAAGTACGGTGCAAATATCATTCCAAAATTCAGTCTTTTGTCCTATTTGTCATTTCATTTGCTCGCTATTATTTTATGTTTTTTCAACAACTGGGCCTGACCCGATCAGATGAGTCCTTCCAGGAGATTAGGATGTATCTAGAAAGAGCACAAGAGGGATGTGCTGTGAGGGGAACAGAGGCTGGCTTTGGAGATGAGGGAGAGCACGTGACAAGGGTTGCAGGCAGCCTCTAGGAGCCAAGAATGGTCGCTGGCTGATGACTTCAGTCCTACAACCCCAAGGAATTGAGTTTTGTCCCTGACCCGAATCAGCTTGCAAATGGGCTCGCCCCCAGAGCCACCAGAAGGGAACACGCACTGGCAGCCACCCCCACTTCCCATCTGATAAGACCCTGGGCAGAGAACCCAGCTGAGCCCCTCCTGAGCTCCTGACCTGTAGAGCCTTGAACTATTAAATGGGTGTTGTCTTCTGCTACTAAGTTGGTGATGTTCGTTATGCAGCCATGGATCACCAATACAGCCTGACTATTTTCTTTGAAAGAGAAAGGAAAAACTCAGCAGCAAAAACACAAATCAATATGTCGCTACACATGTCACTAAATGCCACACCCGTGTTGATGCTTGGTCTCCCACGGTGGCTAGCAATGACCTCGATTACCATCTCTTCCGCAGCAATGAGTTTTATCATTTTATTTTAATCACTGACAAGTGAAGATGTCCATTCATTGTTATTTTAAGGGGCATTTATTTCTTTTACGTCTAGCGAGAGACACCCTTTGTCATGTGCTAATTCTTAGCTGAGCGGCTGTTAGCGGTTGGGAACACGCTGTCTTAATTTCCAGCCGGATGCATTTTTCTATTTAATTTTTATGGCGAATTTCTCTGTTCCTACAGAACCCCTACACATGAGGTGCTCTAAAAATATTTGCTGAATGAATGTCTGAATTAAAAAATAATGAATGAGTAAATAAGTCTTCAAGAGCAGGCTGGGGCTTTTGTTGCTGAGAAATTCAGCCTTCTGGTGTCAGGACGGGACTGCGTGTGTGCCGGCGGCATCCAGCTCAGTAAAGCGGGGACGCACCTGACATTCAAATGCCCTTGGCCGCGTCAGCCCTTGAGGCAGTTGGCGAAAGAGTAGCCATGACAGAGCCGGCCAAGAGCCGCGAGCGGACAGAGATGGGGAATCACCATGGACGGGCGTCCGGTAGGTGGTCGGGCTGCCCTCTGCCCCCGGAGATGCGAGACAGGGTCAGACCCTTGGTTTGTCGGAAATGTATTTATTATCATTCCTTTTTTAGAAATTTGTTTGGAAACTATGATGACAAAAGTAATACATGTGCTTTTTCAAATACCTCGAAGAGTTCAGAAGTGTCTGAAATGCAAGGTAAAAGAAACCCTCAAACTCACGCCTCTCAGATAATGCAGATAATGTTAGGTACACGTCAGTGAAAGGAAAAATGGGTTTTGAGCTCTACATACTGTCTGCAGCGTATTTTATTTTCACGTAACAAAGTATCTTGGATATATTTTCATCGCTACAAATTTCAGATCAGGAAACTGGGGTCCAGAGATCCCCGGAGGTCTCCACGGATAGACCTCGGGATTCTCACGGCCCCTAAAGTCTCAGGTGCATTTTCAAGGGTGTGTGGACACTCCCTAGGTCTCTGAGCAAAGCAACTCCTACGTCATTTTCAAGTCTTTTTCGACACTGTGATCATTCGAAAAAATTGAGATGTACTTGACGTACAATGTTGTGGAAATTTAAGGTGTACATGTTGATGTGATACACTTACCCGTTGCAATATGATCCCCTCTATAGTGTCTATTAACATCTTCATCACGTCACAGAATTATCATTTCTTTTTTGTGGTGGGAACATTTAAGATCGACTGTCTTAACATCTTTTAAGTATGTGAGCAGTTTTAACTGCAGTCACCAGGCTATGCATCAGGTCCTCAGAACTTAACCCATCATCTAAATGCAAGTGTGTGTCTTTTGACCAACATTCTTTCCAACCTCCCTGCCCCCCAGGCCCTGGTGACGACCATTCTACTCTGTTTCTACAAGTTGAGCGTTTTTGGATTCCACAAATAGGCGAGCCCTTACAGTGTCTGCCTTCCTCTGTCTGGGACTTACCTCCCTGAGAACAATGTCGTCAATGTCCATCCACGATGTCACACAATGGCAAGGTTTCCCTCTTTCTCGTCGCCAAAAAAGATTCCATTATATACATCTTTTTTATCCGTGGATCCATCCGTGGACACTTCGGTTGTTGCCGTATCTTAGCTATTGTAAATAATGCTGCGGTAAACATGGGGTTCAGTTATCGTTGTGATGTCCTGTTTTCGTTTCCTTTGGGTAAATACCCAGCAGTGGAGTTGCTGGATCACAGGGTAGTCCTATTTTGCATTTTTTGAAGAACTTCCCTATCGTTCGCCCGAGTGACTGAACCAACTTAACATTCCCACCAACCGCGCACGAGCGTTCATTTTTCTCCACTTCCTCACCAACACTTGTTATTCCTTACCTTTTTGATTACAACTACTTCAACAGGTATGAGGTGAGACCTCACAGTGACTTTGATTCGGATTTCCCTGATCGTGAGCGATGTTGAGCGTCTTTTCATCCACCTGTTGGCCACTTTTATGTCTTCTTTGGAAAAATGTCTATTCAGTTCCTCTGCCCACCTATTAATCAGGTATTTTTTGTTATCGAGTTATAACATTGTAATAATTTTATTAAATTGTGATGCTTTTCATGAAATTGCCTCTAGGTACTGAATATCTTTAGGCTTAGAAACTCACTTTATATAATTTAGGCAATTATAGGGGCGCCTGGGTGGCTCAGTAGGTTAAGCGTCCGACCTCGGCTCAGGTCATGATCTCACAGTCTGTGGGTTCGAGCCCTGCGTTGGGGGTCTGTGCTGACAGCTCGGAGCCTGAAGCCTGCTTCAGATTCTGTGTCTTCCTCTCTCTCTGCCCCTCCCCCGTTCATACTCTGTCTCTCTCTGTCTAAAAAATAGATAAACATTTTTAAAATATGTATAATTTAGGCAATTATACTGGACATTGTTTACACTGGGAGATTAGGAGTCCTTATTAAGTCAAAGTGCAGATAAAAATCCCAACTTGTTTAGGGGAGCCTGGGAAGCTCAGTCAGTTAGGCATCCGACTCTAGCTCAGGTCATGAGCTCATGGTTCTGTTCAAGAGTTCAAACCCCACTTCAGATACTCTGCCTCCCTCTCTCTCTGCCCCTCCCCCACTCGCAAGTGCGCGCGCGCACACACACACACACTCTCTCTCTCTCTCTCTCTCTCTCTCTTTCAAAAATAAATACATACATACAAAAATATCCTAACTTGTTTTTCCCTCTCTTGCCTACTGATCAGTAGATTATCAGGGTCTCTTTGGGATTCCTTTTGGGTCTGCTGTACCTCCCTGGCCTTACTGCTGTCTCTGTAGATCTGCTGTTTGGGTCTTTTAAGAAGCAGAAGCCAAGGGGGGATAGCAGATGAGAGCTTTCCCTGTGAAGGATAGATGGAGAGGGGCAGGGAGGTGGGGAAAGCCTTCTGATGGATGCAGGTCTGACACCTGGGAAAAGGTAGAGGGAAGGAAGGGATACATGAGAAGGACCTCGGGCTATAGTCTTGGCCGATGGGGGTTCCCGGGCTTGGTGCCCAGCAGGGCAATGCCTAACTCTCATCTCTGGCGCCATGTTTAGCCATTGGCCGAGTGCACCTTGGGAGAATATGGCTGACCCTTTGGAGGACCCAAATTTGCAGCAGCTGGAGGTGTGTGTCTACCAGTCAGGTTCCACCTACCTGTCTGCCTATAGCGGGTGCTCTCGAAGGGACCCGTGAGCACCTCCCCTGGGGCCTGTGTCTCATCTCAGCAGGCAGCCATTCTGCTAAGATATTATTAGTGTCGCCACTAGAATGGACACCGTACCCATCTGAAGAGGCTGAAGACGACCTGACTTTGCCGGAAACTCACAGAGCTCTTCTGGACACAGAAGGTCGTCTCGTGTCTTGTCTCTGCAGTGAGCCAGGAACTCAGCACCCTTACGGGGGGCTGACACCGTGCCTCCAAGTCGGGAACGTGAGCTGCAGACCTGTGCTACGTGCTTTGCACGTGTAATTGTATTTGATCCTCATGGACACTCTAGGAGCTGGGCTGCCGTCACCCGCCAACGTGCGGGGGAGACATCCCAAGCATGGGGGTGGGGAATAACTTTCCCAGAGCGGGCAAGTGGTCAAGGGGGAGTTGAGGCCAAACCCAAGCTCTCAGTCCTGAGAGCCCTTGTGCTACCTCTGCCCTAAACACATGACTCAAGTCTGTCCAATGAATGAAAAATTTCTTGAAGAAATGCCAATCTTTGATAGTGGAAATCCGAGTGCTATAGATGCAGAGGTGGGGGCTGGCGTGATAGACACCCCAGCGGGCTCCAGAGAGGCAGGCAGATATTAGAAACCGGGGTGAATCTGAAACTCATCCGTTCATAAAACACACCTCCCTCCAGGCTCCTTGTCTGGGCAGCGTGCGGGGTGCCGGGAACACACAGGCTGTGCCCCCAGGGCTCGCGGCCCCGCAAAGGTAGAGTAGCGGCCTCGTGCAGAGGTATGAAAACAGGGCCAGGGAAGGGTAGAGGAGGGGGCCAGGGAAGGGTAGAGGAGGGAGCACTTCGCTCTGCCTCCAGAGGCCAGGACGGCTTCCTGTGCGAGGCTGCAAGTTGGCGAATGTAACAGGAGAGAGAGAGAGAGATGCACCAGGTAGGAGGCGGGGCGCACCAGCCTGGAGGCGCATTTGTGGGAATGACCTGGGGTGACAGTGCGGGATCTGTTGAACGGACAGGAGAGGGAGACGAGGCCAGGCGAGCGGGCAAGGGTCAGACCAGAATGACTTCCTCTGGACGACGGCACACGAGGCTCTGAAGCTGGGGTGGTTTATGGTGCCCGACTTTACGGAGGCAGGTGGTTGATCACTTGGAGATGGGCAGCGGTTTCTGCCATCAATGCCGTGTGCCCACGTACGTGTGTGTGTGCGCGTGTGAGTGTGTGTGATGGCAGTCAGGTGAGGCAGAGACTTACCCGCAATAGATAAGCATGTGATTGTGTAAATTACAAAACAAGAAACGGCCATTAAGATGACGCCTGTAAGTCTCGATGAGACACCTTTTTCATTTAAGTTCATTTATTTTGAGAGAGAGCACGCGCAAGCAGGGAAGGGGCAGAGAATCCCAAGCAGGCTTTGTTCTGTCAGCACAGAGCCCGATGCGGGGCTCGAACTCACGAGCTGTGAGATCATGACCTGAGCCAAAACCCAGAGTTGGACGCTTAACCAACGGAGTCACCCAGGCTCCCCGAGATGTCTGGTTTTAAAGGGTCCCCCTCGTAGGGCCTGGAGGACAGAGGCCGGGAGTGTGGGCACAGTCCAGGTGGGCCGGGTGGGTCAGAATGAAGTCCCCGGTCATGGGAACGGAGAGAAACAGGCTTCCCGAGGGGCAGGAAGGGTGTCTGGGGTGACACTATGGGGCTGAGGTGGGAGAGCAGAGGAACACATACGCGAGCTTTTTCCCAGGACAGGAGCCTATCAGTGAACTGCCCCCTCCCGACCGATGGACAGGGGCTCAGGGCTGTCCCAGTCAGTGTGAACGGCTGTAACAAAGTCCCACAGGCCGAGGGGTCTAAACAACAGGCATCTGTGTCTCACAATTCTGGAGGCTGGAAGTTCAGGGTCAAGGAGACAGCACAGCCTGTTGGAGGTGAACGCTTGCCAAATGGATGGATGGCCTCTTCTCTGTGTGCTCGAGGAGGACGGGGAGGGGTGAGATCTCACGTCTCTTCTTAAAGGGCCAAATCCACCGTGACGGCCCCACTCTCCTGATCCCATCCAACCCTAACTTCCTCCCAAGGTTCCCCCCTCCACATAACATTACACGGAGGTGGGGGCTTCAACATAGGGATTCGGGGAGGGCGCAAGCCTTCGGTCCCTAACGGGAGCTCTGGCTGGCAGGAGGCAGGGCTGGCCCCCGGCTGTTTCATGCAGAGCGTGGCTGAAGGGGGCACCAAAGGTGAGTCTCTGGGGCGGTGGCCTTGAAGAGAGGGAAGAAGCAGCACTGGGGCAGGATTGCAGCACAGAAGATCGGCCTCGGGTGTCCGAGAGAGCGGTCCCAAAGGCCCCGAGGGAGTCAACGTTGGAGTGAGAGTCTTTGTGGACGTCTGTAACTGTGCCCTGGGTCATGGTCCAGTGAACGGAACAGGGTGAAAGAACGTGTTTAATGATTACGTCATTAATTCAGGGCTTCCCCTCAAAGTTCCCAACCACCATGCATCAGAGCACCTGCTCCCACACCCCAGCCGGTGCTGGTCCGTACTGGCTTTTTTGTTTGTTTGCTTGTGTAAATAACGTTTTTATTAACGCGTGGCATTGTTTTCGTGGCCTGGGCTGGCATAACACATTACTACAACCAGATATTTACCCTTTCAGGGCCCTGGAGACCGGAAATCTGACCCCAAGGTATCGGCAGGGCCGGGCTCCCTCCAAAAGCTGGAGGGGAGGACCCTCCCGCACCTCCTTCTAGCTCCAGGCACACGGCAGGGTTCTCGGTGCTCCGGGGCTTGTAGATGCCACACTCCTGTCTCTGCCTCTGTCCTCACATCACCCTCTCTTCTGTGTGTCCGCTTTTTCCCTCTATTTATAAAAATAATTTTAAGTTTATTGACTTTTGAGAGAGTGAGCAGGGGAGGGGCAGAGAGAGAGGGAGAATCCCAAGCAGGCTCCACACTGTCCGCACAGAGCCCTGTGTGGGGCTCGAGCTCACGAACTGCGAGATCATGACCTGAGCCGAAACCAAGAGTCAGATGCTTAACCGAATGAGCGACCCAGGCGCCCCATGCTTTGCTCCTCCTTTTAAAAGGACGCTAGTTAGCAGATTTAGAGCCCACCCTAATCCAGAACGATCTCATCTCAAGATCACTAACTTAATTATACCATCAGAGACCCATTTTCCAAATAAGGTCTTATTCGCAGCGACTGGGGGTTAGGATTTAGATGTATCCTTTTGAGGACCACTGTTCACCACACTATAGACATACATATGTCAAAGTTCATAAATTACAGTGGACAGTTCAGTGAAATTTTTTTTTAAGTTTATTTATTTATTTTGAGAGAGCGAGAGCGAGCTGGGGAGGGGCAGAGAGAGGGAAAGAGAGAGAATCCCAAGCAGGCTCCGAGTTGTCAGCACAGAGCATGACTTGGGACTCGATCTCATGAACCATGAGATCATGACCCGAGGCAAAACCAAAAGTCGGTAGCTTAACCAACTGAGTCACCCAGGGGTCCTGGGGTCCTGAGGCTTTTTTTTTTTTTTTAATTTATTTAGGTATTTTGAGAAAGAGAAAGCTTGAGTGGGGGAGGGGCAGAGAAAGAGGAGAGAGAGAGTCCCAAGCAGGCTATGCACTGTTAGCACAGATCCCGACACAGGGCTCATACTCATGAACTGTGAGATCATGACTGGAGCTGAAGTGAGGTGCTCAATGAACTGAGCCCCCCAGACGCCCCTCAGTAACTTTTATACATGGGGCACGCTCATGTAATTGATGGGGTTTTGGGGTAACGGTGGGGTTCAGAGCTGACGGCCAAGAAAGAATTCTTGAAGACGTCTTTGGTGCAAAAAGGTGATTTTATTAAAGCATGGGGACAGGACCTGAGGGCAGAAAGAGCTACTCTGGGGTTGGGATGGTAACTGGTTATATACCATGGACTTGGGGGAGGTAAAGTCAAGAGGGAATTTTCCAAAGAGGTTTTCATACAGATTACTAGAGGCCTAGCTACTGTCACACTAAGGTTGTTTTTCCCTCCAGCAAAGCATTAGCATTAAGACAGTAGGGAGTTCCCCGAGGAGAAATGTTTTGCTCTGCCCGCCTCAACTATTTGTCAACGGGCTGCAGGTTATAAGGAAACTCAATTTTATCTATCATTTCCTTCTGCCTTTGTTCCCCACATCTCTATGGAGGGGAGGGTGACGTTGGGGCTCCAGGAAACTGAGTCCGTAGGTTTCTGGAGATTAGGTTATTGATAAAAAAAGATTGCCTTTTTCTTGTGATTTTCTAAGATATTTGTAAACCGATGGAGACTCTAACCAGTTTAACCATTTGTTTTGTGTCCTTTCCTTTGTCCTTGGGCAGCCTGGGGTGCCTGAGGAATGTCACGCACATCGCACTTGGGGGGGAGGGGGTGTGCGAGCTTGTACTTTGCCCCCAGCCTGCCTTATGCTCCCTCATCATCACCACCACCTAAAACAACACCAGGACCACAGAGTCCCCACGGAGGCCTCTTCCCCATCATCCCCCTTCCCTCTCTCCTGGCTTGGCCTCTACCCTGACCTCTGTCACTCACTATGTGCCAGCTTTGCTTGGGTTTGAACTTCATGCGGATGGCATGCTGAATGCCTGGCACTGGGGATACCCCCGTTCTCCACTCCCAGTTTCTTCTAGTAGGTATACCAGAAACTCAAGAGGCCACTCAGTAGTTGACAAAGTAATAAGAGAAGCTAATAACATAACTGAAATCGCTGTAGGCACACCAAAGTAACTTTTCTTTTTAGAAGCATCTGACCAGGGGCGCCTGGGTGGCGCAGTCGGTTAAGCGTCCGACTTTAGCCAGGTCACGATCTCGCGGTCCGTGAGTTCGAGCCCCGTGTCGGGCTCTGGGCTGATGGCTCGGAGCCTGGAGCCTGTTTCCGATTCTGTGTCTCCCTCTCTCTCTGCCCCTCCCCCGTTCATGCTCTGTCTCTGTCTGTCCCAAAAATAAATAAATGTTGAAAAAAAAATTTAAAAAAAAAAGAAGCATTTGACCAGTTAAAAATATGATTTAAAAAATCCCGTGCACAACAGCACCCACAAATACAATGGCTAAGAGTAACCTCAATGATAAATATCAGGGACCAAATAAATAAAACTAAAAATTGAACTGAAAAATAGTTTTGCTTTCAGAAGGAGCAGTCATGTATTGCACTGGAAAATGCTAGGTTTTATTTATTATTTACTTCATTATTTGTTTTTGAGAGACAGAGAGACAGAGCACGAGCAGAGGAGGGGCAGAGAGAGAGGGTGACACAGAATCCGGAGCAGGCTCCAGGCTCTGAGCTGTCAGCACACAGCCCGACGCGGGGCTCGAACTCACGGACCGTGAGATCGTGACCTGAGCTGAAGTTGGACGCTAAACCGACTGAGCCACCCGGGCTCCCTGAAGTGGAAAATGTTAGGTTTCAAAGTGAGTAGCTTTCCCAACCGAAACTGGGAAAGTAAATAAGTGGAAATACCTAAGAGAGTCTTCTACAAAAAGAAAAATGAAGGAGAACTTGCTTTACCAGATTTTATGCCACGTGGTAAACCTGAGACACATGACCCTGAGCATCACCCGGTCCAAGAAGCAGCAGGAGATCAATGAACAGTGATCCTTCAAAAAACTGATCAGTATTTAACATACGTGAAGTAAGGCGTCACTCACCAATGGGAAATGAAAGATGTCTCAGTCAAGGATGACACCACAACTGGCCAGATGCTTGGGGGAAACGTCCGCTTGTAACTTTATCATGCACCGAAATAAACTGCAGATTGATCACAGCTCAGTTATTTTAAAAAATAGAGAACACAAAATAGCTCCTTGGGTTCTGGGTGGAGAGAGGATTTTCTAAACCCAATGGAAGGCATTAAAAAGGAAAAGAGATTTGAATTCACCTAAAGATTATATGTCAAACATACCAAAAGAAAGGACAGCCCATTACAGGCTGAAAAAATTTTTCACAGTAAACAATATTGAGAAAAAATTTAGAATGCGAGTAAATAAATGGTTCCTCTAAATCAATGAGAAGAGCTGGAATATTCCACTAAGTAAAAGGAGAAAGGCAAAGCTTAGAAAACTCAGAAATATGAAATACAAGAACCTTACAAACAGATGACAATACAGTCAATCTTACTAAGAATCAAAGAAAAGCAACGTGGAAGATAAAAAAGAATTTTGGCCTCCTGACCTAGTAATTAATATGAGTTTGTAAAGATGCGGTAGATAAGCCGTGCATTTTTGGATCTAATGAGCAATCTTTTCGAAAACAAATTTAGCAGTCTGTGTCAAAAGCTCAAAACATGTTAATAATTGTGGAAGAAAACACAAGGGTTTAAACTATATACATATAATCAATGTAAAGTAAATAAAAATACCAGGAAAAACGAAGCAACCTTGCAATGTTACACTCTCAGATTTGGTGTTCTCTTCTTTAAGGAGAGATTCACAAAACAAAGGATTCATAAAACAAACAGAAAATGCTAAGTGCATTCCCTGCAGCACCAAGGGAATCACTGTTGCCACATCGTAACGAGGGTGTCAAGATTCCAGCAATGGGAAACAGACAAACATCTCTTTGCTCATAATAAACTGAGTGACAGCACATAAACCCAATCGATAGGTAGTTATTTGGTGATCTCCAAGTAAATAAAATCGCCCACTAAGTGGAATTTACTCTACTTCATTCAGCAGAGAAGGTCATGTTTAGACTAAAAGGTTAATGAGCAGGACTGTTTCAGGCAGCAAAGCCAGGGGAGGACACTAGTCCAAGAAGGACCATGTGCAAAGATGGGATGTCTGAGCCAGCGGGTGGGCTGGAGAGAAGGCGAATGAATGAGAATGTGGGCAGGAGGATGGGGGCCGGACCACGAAGGGCTGCAAAAGTGTTTGGAACTGGTTCTGTACAGAGTGGGACAGGAAGGATGGGAACATGGTATTTCCAGAAAGAATGTTGCATAATCAGATGTGTCTTTTTTAAGAAAAAAAAAAAAATTGAACATCCCTTGTATTGATAAGTTAGGGCCACAACGAAAATAAGACGGTCCCTAGAAGCATCAGCAGTGCAGAGAATGCACAGGGAGGTGGGGAAAAGACTATATAGAGATTGACAGTTTCAGAAGCTTCTACAATGGTCCTTCTGGAAAGGGATGGAATGAAAAACAAGGGCAAGTGTAGTTGAGACGAGATGGGGAGACCAATTCGAATGTTAGGATTTTTGATCTAGGGTTTTCCGAACCCTGGAAACATAATTGGCCATAGCAGACGATGACTCTATGTTTGTTGAATGAATGAATCCGTAAAAAGACACAAGATATTTACAATGCAATATACTAGAAGGAACCGGTGGGTTCCTAGTTGTAAAAGAGAATGATAAAAGCCATCAGAAAGGAGACAAACAGTAATACCTCAAAAGAACCTTCCCTCGGTGAGTAAATACATCCAATGCGGCCTCATAAATTTCCTCAGGTATCACTGTGCTGTAGTCATTTTGGTTATAATTTGACAGGCCATCAAAATATTTCCAAGGGCCACTTAATGTTTTTCTTATAAACACATCAGTTCTGTGGACACAAACTTCTTACTAGGATTAAGGTAAAAACATTTTCTCCCTGTTACCTTGTAATTTAATTTTAGGTGGTTTTTAAAAAAATTTTTTTTTAATGTTTTTATTTATTTTAGAGACAGAGTGAGACAGAGAATGAGCAGGGGAGGGGCAGAGAGAGAGAGGAAGACACAGAATCGGAAGCAGGCTCCAGGCTCCGAGCTGTCAGCACAGAGCCCGACGCGGGGCTGGAACTCACGGACTGCGAGATCGTGACCTGAGCCGAAGTCGGACGTTTAACCAACTGAGCCAGCCAGGGGCCCCCAGGTGGTTGCTTTTTTTTTTGTTTTTTTTTTTTTTTTTTGAATACAGAAGTTTTATATTTTTATATTTTCAGAAGCAACCATGTGGCACTTCAAAACTGAATCATGGTGCCCATGTCAATTTCTGGCGTGTGCTGTTACATCACAGTTGTGCAGAAGGTTACCGGGGGTTGAACGGGGAAGGGTTTATGGGATCTCTCTGTGTTATTTCTCACAACTGCAGGGGAATCTACAATGATCTCAAAATAAAGAGCTCAAAAACCAAAAACCAAAACAAACAAACAAAAAAACCCACCAAAAACCAAAAAAAAAAAAAAAAAAAAAAACAAACCCTGAATTATTCATCTTCCTCACTGAAGACATCTTACACGGGAATGTCAAAAGGAAATCTCGGATTTACACACAGCCCCTGGGAAATGGTTCATGATCTGTATCTTCTTTAGAGTTGTGCCCAGAAGAGACGGCTGTCGCAGCCTGCTTGTCGTCATTGTGACTTTTCTTTTTTCGGTTGCAATTCCAAAGTAAACACTCCTCGTGTTTGCGACCTCCCGGTTGCAAGGGCTGTCACCATGGTTATTGTCACTGCTCCTCTGAGCTTTATCACTTCCTCTCCGGATGCGGTGTGTTCGGCCCGCGGCAGGTCGGCCGTCATCTCAAAGGAGAGAAAGACGAATCTTCCCTGAGCGCTCCGTGCGGCCGCGTCCTACGATGTTGTTTCCCTGGGTACGATCCAGTCCAGGCCGCGCGGAGAGGATTCTGGTTTAATCAGCGTGGGCCCTGACTGTTGTGACAACCCCGGATGCACGGCCCTGGCTGTGTGGGTGGTGGAGACGGCCCCCTGCCTGTTCGCAGCCTCACCCCTGTGGGGGGGGGGTGGGGGCTGGTGGGGTGGAGAGTGAAGTCACTGAGTTGGCCTCTTCCTGATTCTGCCAGGGGTGGGGAATCTGGTCTCAAGGCATCCTGTAGCACATTGGGGCACCCGACTCCACACTTCTGCCCTCCCCAGGCATCTGAGCCCCGGGAGGCGCCCTGCACAGGCTGGTTGGATGTATCCCGTGTCCCCAGTGCCCCACGCACGTGTTCTGTGCGTCGGCTACAGCCACCCATCCTTTGAACGACTGCACAACCTCCCAAATTTCTCGTGGGTCCCCTTCAGCCCCTCTTGGACCTGCCTCCCGGAGGCAGCCAGAGTGATCCCTTTTAAAGATCGCTCCTTGGCAGGGCGCCTGGGTGGCTCCGTTGGTTAAGCGACCGGCTCTTGATTTCGGCTCAGGTCATGACCTCATGGTTCATGGGATCAAGCCCAGCCTCGGGCTCCGCGCCCACGGCATGGAGCCTGCTTGGGATTCTCTCTCTCCCTCTCCCTCTCTGCTGCCGCCCTGCTCACGCTTGCTTTCTCTCAAAATAAATAAATAAACATTTTAAAAAAGAGCTTAAAAAAGAAAAAGGGTCACTCCTTTGCTTAACACCCTCTAGAGGCTCCTCGGGCTAAAAGCCGAAGTTGGACGCCCAACCGACTGAGCCACCCAGGCGCCCCCAATCATCTTGACAAGAGCAAACATAGCCCTATATATAGTCACAGGTTTCAGGCCATAATATCCACTAGTACTCTCCATGAGTTCTCTGAGTCCAGTTGGGCTGTCTAGAACCTTCCCAACCGTCTCTATGCCCTCCCTGCTCCTTCTTGCCTGTGAATAGAATGGGGACACACCCCCCCTCTCCCACACTCTGTAGCAGGTGCAGCATGAAGGCATGAGCCTGTAGGGTACAAATGTCTGTTACTGGGGCCTTGAGAAAGAGCTTCCTGTGACGGTGGGTGGAAGGTGCTAGAACAGGACCAGGAACAACAGCAGGTTAAAGGCTGCCTTTGGAGAAGGACAGTGCTGGGATCTTGAATCCTGAAGCTGAGCCCTGGCACACATCTGGTAACATCAAGGACATTGGCCAGAACCCTTTGTTACCGGTGCACTAAGTTAGGTAGGCTTGCAAGATTCCAGAACTCCGGAAATAGTACAGTTTGGCATGTCTAGGTAATTGAGCTTAGAAATCAACCAATCTAGCCCTTCACTTCACAGTTGAGGAAAACAAGATTCAGAGACATCCCGAGGTCTTCTCTTTCTTCAGCTAGAAAGGCCAGGAGAGGGGTCCCTGGGTGGCTCAACTCATCACTTTGGCTCAGGTCATGATCTCACAGTTTGAGCCCGCCTCGGGCTGAGCCCGCGTCGGGCTCTGTGCCGACAGCTCAGAGCCTGGAGCCTGCTTCAGATTCTGTCTCCCCTTCTCTCTGCCCCTCCCCTGCTCATGCTCTGTCTCTCTCTGTTTCTCAATAATAAATAAACATTAAAAAATTTTAAAGGGAAAAAAGAAAAGGCCAGGAGCTTTCATGAACAAGCCAGGGCCAACGTGCCTGGATCACAGTGTAATTGCTGCAAGAGAGCAGGGCCGCTGTGTGTGGCTGCTCAGCCTTGCCTTGCTCCTCGTAGACTACAGTATGAACAGCTCCCCCTAGCGGTGTGCAGTGCACAGACCGCACAACGGTACAGAGACATTCTGAGCCAGAGTCGGGGCAAAGACCAATAGTGACACAGAAGTCCCATTGCATGGGCTGGGTCCCGTGGTGGACACAAAAGCAGGAGGCTGGTCTGGAGCCCAGACAGCAAAGCAGCTGGCAGGGCCTTTCCCCAGAAAGGAAAGGAGGGTGGAGGGTTCTGCTGGCATTCGGTCCTGAGGGAGGCCGGCTCAAGATGCTGATCACTGAGCCCATGAGCACCTGGGACAGGGATCCACCATCCTTCCTCCTTGGCGGCCAATGGCGCCAGAGCCCGACCTGGTGGTCAAACTGAGTCAGGAGCAGAGTCCACCAGGCCCCCAAAGCCCAAAGGGCGGGAGCAGGACACGGGCAGGATCACAGTCCGCCAAAGCAGGCCTACAGCCACACGTACCTGGGACGTGAAAGGTTGGACGACGTGGGCGGTGTCATCAACAAGGCGGCTAACGCCCACAGAGAAAGCGCTAAAGAAGTAACCACCCCCCGTATCCGCCGACCTTTTTTCCTTTGCGGACCATTGCTTCATAAACATTTGCGTGGAAATGCTTTATTTAATCCTATAGGAGACCTGTGATGAAAGCCTTCTCCCTCGTTCCCCACGTGGATGTCCCAGATTATGGAAGGGACAAAACGAGAACTTGAACCGGCGCCCGCAGTCTTGGGTGAACTCCCTGCGCCACAGCGCCCCCTTCTGGCCAGAGAGGAAACTTCCCTTCTGAGGCTCAGCCCCTCTGATCCCGGAGCCTGATGGAGGGGGCGAGGTGGGCTTGATCCGGGGGGACCTGGGTGAAGGTCGTACGGGGGGGCAACAGTGAAACAAGACATTCTAACACGGGGATTCTGGCCATGGAGACAGAGCTCTGTGTGTCTCAATCTCTGGGCAACATTCTTTAGTTGTTGTTTTTTTAATTTTTTTTAATGTTTATTTATTTTTGAGAGAGAGAGACAGAGACAGACAGAGACAGAGCACAAGCAGGGGAGGGCCAGAGAGAGGGAGACACAGAATGCGAAGCGGGCTCCAGGCTCCGAGCTGTCAGCACCGAGCCCGACCCGGGGCTCGAACTCCCGAACCGTGAGATCATGACCTGAGCCGAAGTCCGAGGCTCTACCGACTGAGCCCCCCCGCCAGGCACCCCTCCCTGGGCAACATTCTGCCTCAAAACAGCAAGAGGTCAACTCCTCCCCCACAGCCGGTCCCTGCGTGTTTTGCACAGCCCAGCTCCCTTCGGAAAACTCTCCTCTCTTCCTCCGGCAGTGAACCCTTTTATTTTATTTTTGTGCTCAAACGTCCTTCTTCCTGGCAGACCCCGGCAACCGACCCAGGCCAGCCGCTCCCTCTTCTGTGTCCCTGCACGGCCTTATTAGCCCGCATTTCATACCGGATAAATTGGAGACATTATGATTTCTCTTCTTATCAAAAGAGTACGGACGTCCACCTTGCAGATGGCGTGCAGGACGCAGAAAAATAGAGAGGGACGAAAGTATCACGTCTTTTCTGGACAGCTCACCTCTGTGGAGGCGGCCACTCCATGTGAGGGCTGAAGGGCTCTCGCTGAATTAAGAATTCAGCAACGCTACCTGCGTGCATTCCAGGCAGGGCCAGCTGGACAGACGGACGGGCAGGCAGCTGGGACACACGTTCCCTGGTTTGGGCACTGTCCACTGAGTCTCAGCATGCAGGGGCGGAGGGCGATCACGCCCAGCGGGCATCTGGCTCCCAAAAGGAAGCGCGGACACCCCTCTGCACTTTTTGGAGGGGTCCTCTTGTCTCAGGGGAGCATCAGAGAAGGGGGTGCGGAGAGATCAGTGCATTTGGGGAAAGTCCCCCCACAGCTAGGGTATTTGGAGAGTGAAGGGGAGGGGGGTCACTTCTCTACTCCTTTTATCAGCCACCTGCACCTTCTATCAGTGTTTATTCTGCGTGTTTTCCGTGGAGACCGAGATGCACAAGAGATTCGCCGAGTCATTTTTAAAAGTTTGTTGGTCTTTTTCTCTTATTTACAATGTCTATGAATTATGAAAGCGTTTAGGTTATGATTTCTCCCAATATACCTTTTTGTGTGTGTGTGTGTGTGTGTGTGCCATTCCAGTCCTGGAGATCGGCCGCCGTTACCTTCTCCATCGGGGTTGAGAGAGGTTTCGATGCCGAGCAATTCTGTGGGGGCCGTGTGTATAGCTCCCGTGAAATCGTCCCAGCGGACCCTCTAAGGAAGAAACAATTCTCCAAAGCACAGGGCATCAGGTGCACGAGTGGCAGGGCCCGGGGGGTCTGACCCCGGTCGCTATGTCCGCAAAGGCCGTGTCACCCTGCAGTCAGGAATCCTGGCGCAGGGCTCCCGTCCCGGAGCCCAGCATTTGGGAAAGAAGAATGCTTACTTATGTGGGATCCTAATGACGATGCCAGGAAGTGAGTGAGCCACCGCCGATGGTTTCTGGTCGGAGTGATTCCGATTCCAACCTAAGAATGACAAAAAGCTACAAGCGAGGCTGTGACTCAGCTGAATGCTGGGTTTTGAGAGACATCAAAGCTGCCACAAATACATCTGTCTGCCCCGGGGATTCCGCTGTTCCCAGAGACTGTTCTCACCCTCGATACAGTCGGTCACCCCTTTCCTCTGCATTTTCTTTCTTTCTTTCTTTCTTCAGTTACGAAAGTAAACCACTGAAATTTTGAAAAAGCTACAGTAATGGATTGAAAAAATAGTTCGTGGTCAGCTATTCTCTCCTCCCGTCAACTTTTCAAAACAGTCATGCTGAAATAATATTAAGTACTCAAATAAGGAAAAACAAATGCCTTGAATAATGTCACTTAACGAACACTTTCACAGTAATAAATGCCGCCGTTCGTGAAGTGCTTACTCTGTGCCAGGAATACGGGTGAACTCACCTAATCCACAAAGTGGCACCGACAGGGGCTCTTCTCACCCCTGTTTCACAGGGGCGGAAACTGAGGCACAGAGAAGGTAGGAAGTTGCCCAAGGTCCCAGAGTTAGTACCCGTCAGAGCTGGGATCGCAGCATCAGTCTCTGGCCCTACGGCCCCTTGGTCACAGAACCTCTGCTCTGCTCATCCTTCTGGGCAAAGTTTACGTAGATGTCTATGCTCTTTGCTTAAACACACGGCCATAGTCCACCTTTTCTTTCTTTTTTCTTTCTCTAGAGCAACGTTACTTGTTTTGCTCAACAGATTTGGACGCCTTTGCAGATGTAAGCATAGAGTTAAGAGATGTTTCACTATAGTTTGTCCTCTCTACAAGTAAATATCTTTATGCACAAACCTTTGTACGTTGTGCTTTTTATATCAATAGAATAAAATTGGGATTTCTACATCGGTTACGCATCCTAGTCTTGATTTCAGCTTAGGTCATGATCTCAGGGTTTGTGAGTTCAAGCCCCGCATTGGGCTCTGTGCTGATAGGTGGAGCCTTCCTGGGATCCTATCTCTGCCCCTCCCTCGTTCTCTCTCTCTCTCTCTCTCAAAAAATAATAAACTTTTATTTTTTAAAAAAAGCTAACATATTTAAAATTTAGACACGTCCGTCCCATGTGGTCAGAGGCTAATTCTACCAAAACTCTAAGAAACACATTTTATACAAATTCAGTTAGACAATAAAAAAAAGGGGGGATTACTTCGAAACTCATTCCATGAAGTCATAGCCTGATACTAATACAATTCAATGACATCACATAAAAGGAATATTCAGGGCTATGTAATTCATGGTTGTAGACACAAAATACTGGAAAATGGAACCTGAAAACATATATAAAAATGATCCAACACGATACATTTGTATTTATACCGGTTATGCAAAAATGGTTTGATATTATAAAAGGCATCTATATAATTTACAGTCAAAAGAGAAAACACTCTGATAATTTTGGCAAATTCAGAATATCACGATACAAGAAAACACCCAAATACGATTTTATTTTAAAAGTCGAAATTTTGAAAGAGATTTCTTTGATGTGGTAAAGTGTACCTGTGAAAAATACAGAGCAAATGTCTTCCTAGATGGGGAAGTGTTGAAAACATTCCTTTCACATTGAAAAAATGAGTCCATTTTTCACTGCTTTTATTTACCAGCGTTAGTCAAGAAGAGGAGACGTTCTCTAAATCAAGGTCAGTGTTTTGGCCATTCCAGGCGACAGGCTACCCGAAATTCTGATTCACGACTACGTCTTCTCACGAAAAGCAGCCCCAGGGCTGTCTTCACGAAGAGTAAGCACATAAGCCACAAGGGTTTTCTCACAGGCAAAGGAAAAGCTTCCCCCACTAAGTGGATGTTAAAGGGCAGGGGAGACAAGAATTAGTCTGTGTTGTGATCGCAGCCCCTTCGTGTGCTTATTTAAAGTAGCGGTTATGGCACAAAAGTCAATAGCGTGTTACTGAGCTCAAAACCCAGGTAGAAAATATTGAGGAGACAACTTCCATTCACGGTAGCAACAAGGCGGAATAATCAGAAATAAGATAAATAAGAAGGTGTAAGGTTTATACGAAGAAAACTGTATATAAACTCTGCTGATGGGTATTAAGAGAAAAACCTGCTAAACAGAGACATAGAGGGGCATCTGACTGGCTCAGTCCGTAGGGCGTGCGACTCTTGATCTCGGGGTTGTGGGTTCAAGCCCCATGCTGGGTGTAGAGATTACTTAAATAAATAGAAGACATAGGACAGAAACCCTACATTATAAAAAAAAGTTAGTTACTCTCACCTATGTTAGATAGGATCCAATCCGTAGCCCAACAGAATCTCTGAAACTTGGCCAAATAATTTTAGGTTTAACTTGTAGGAAAAAAATATATGTGCAGGATAGCCAGGACATTTCTTTTTCTTTCTTTCCTCCTTCTTTTCTTTCTTTCTTTCTTCCTTCCTTTCTTTCTTTTTTAACTTTATTTATTTACTTTGAGAGAGACAGAGAGAGTGTGAGCAGGGGAGGGACAGAGAGAGAGGGAGAGAGAGAATCCCAAGCAGGGTCTATGCTGACAGCGCGGAGCCCGACGCGGGGCTCGAACCCACGAACCGTGAGATCATGACCTGAGCTGAGATCAAGAATCAGGTGCTTCACCGACTGAGCCACCCACGCGCCCCCAGGACATTTCTGAAAAAGAAAAATATTAAAGGAATATATTTCTTACCAGATATTAATATGAATTATGAAGTTAAAATTCATCCGTTCAGTCTACAAAACATATTGAGTGCCTTCTCTGAGCGAGAGGCTCCTGGAGACGTGGGTCACTTCCGGGCAGGAGCAGGAAGTATCATGAGTGATTTGGCCCCCTGGGTGTGTCCCTCATCGCACGGGGATCTCGATGCCAAAGCAGTGGTAAGAAGTCTGCGGGTGAGTGGAAGTGAGCAGAAGGTCCCTTCCAGGGACAGAGACAGGGTCCTTGGGCTCCTGGTCGGTCAGCAGCTTTGAGGAGGCTCGTGGTCACTGACACTCAGCATGGAGAGCGTACGGTTTTAAAGAGGAAGGTTCTGATATGTCAGAAATATCTTCCCTGGTAGCTGGAGAGAGTGGACATCAGCAGGCCTGCAAGCATTCATTTCTCGAGCAAGTCGACATCGGTCCACGGAGGCTGGAAATTCTTCTGGAAATTCTTTTTTTGTTTGTTTATTTATTTTTGAGAGAGAGAGAAAGAGACAGAGACAGAGTGCAAGAGGGGGAGAGGGGGAGAGGCAGAGAGAGAGAGGGAGACACAGAATCTGAGGGAGGCTCCAGGCTCCGAGCTGTCAGCACAGAGCCCGACGTGGGGCTCGAACTCACAAACCGCAAGATCGTGACCTGAGCCGAGGTTGGAGGCTTAACCGACTGGGCCACCCAGGCGCCCCTGGGAATTCTAATGAAGTAGAACCAGAAAGGCCCTGGGAACGTCCAGAACTATGGGTCTCGGCCTCCTTCAGACACGGCACATCTTTCTTCTCTGCCCTGCTGCTTGTGAACATCTTGACTCCACTCACGGAGGGGTGGACACTCGAAGGTGACAGAGGGTGGGGAGAGCAAGGGCTGGCCCCTGTAAAAGAAGGTGCCACCCTAGGTCCTGCTTGACAGAATCCTAGGGATAAAAGATCCCAGATCCTCAGTTAACCCCTCAGACTCACTGCTGTTACAGTCTGGGGAACAGAGGTCTAATTTTAACTCTCACGTTAATATTCAGGCTTTAAATTATTTTGTCTCCCAGGGTGCCCGGGTGACCCCGTCGGTCAAGCGTCCGACTTCAGCTCAGGTCACGATCTCACAGTTAATGAGTTCGAGCCCCACGTCGGGCTCTGTGCTAACAGCTCGGAGCCTGGAGCCCACTTTGCATTCTGTGTCTCCCTCTCTTTCTCCCCCTCCCCTGCTCACGCTCTGTCTGCCTCTCTCTCTCTCAAAAATAAAAAAAGCATTCAAAACATTTAAATTATTTTCTCTCCCATATTCCCGGTACTAGGGAGGCCTGAAGGACCAAGGGTTAAGACAAAGATAAAAAGCTGTCGAATGTTTAAAAGCAAACGCACGTTGTTCGTTTGATCCTTAAAACCAGCTAGTGAGGGAGGCAGGATGGGAATCCGTGTGGGCACCTGGCGGGTGGTTCCTCAAAGTCCTCTCGCCCGGTCGGTGCGAGGGCTGGAGTGCGAACTTGCCCCTGACTCCGGGCTGGGTGCTCTTACCGCTGACATCCGAAACAGACACAAAGAGGCCTTATTTCTCCAATCGATGGGTGTGCCCAGTTATGTAAAAGCAAGGTTCGGAGGCCAAGACTCTGGGGGCTTGCATGGTCATTACGAGTGGCATCTGGGACAAGGAGGCTTTGGAAATTAACTGAAACGGGCAAGGGAGGAACACGGGCCATTTGCGCACGGCAGGTGGGCTCGGGGGTCCCCGCAAACCTCCAGTTCCTCCCTGTACCAGCCTGGCGGCTTCCCCAAGACTCCCCCCTCTTCCCCACGGGAGTCCTCCACCAACCCTGCAACGTACTCGTTTGCTAGTGAGGAAACTGAGGCCCAGAAAGGCTACCTGAGCCGTCCAAGGACAAGCTAGTTTGTTGGTGACGCAGCTTCGACTGAGCAGGGAGGGGTGGAGGGGGTGGGTCCCTCAGGCAAAAGACCTTCAGTCCTGATTCTGGACACAAGCTTCCAGACTCCAAGGCTTGCTAACCTCAACACCCCTCTCCACAATGAATGGCTGTGTCCACTAAAACCAAGTAGGAGGCCTGGGTGGCTCAGTTGGTTACGTGTCCAGCTCTTGATTTAGGCTCGGGTCATTATGCCAGGATCGTGGCATTGAACTCCGTGATGGGCTCTGTGATGAGTGTGGAGCCTGCCTGGGATTCTCGTTCTCTCTCTCTCTCTCTCTCTCTCACTCTCTCTTTCTGCCCCCTCCCCATTACAATTTTTTTTTTTAATTTTTTTTTCAACGTTTTTTATTTATTTTTGGGACAGAGAGAGACAGAGCACGAACGGGGGAGGGGCAGAGAGAGAGGGAGACACAGAATGGGAAGCAGGCTCCAGGCTCCGAGCCATCAGCCCAGAGCCTGACGCGGGGCTCAAACTCACGGACCGCGAGATCGAAGTCGGACGCTTAACCGACTGCGCCACCCAGGCGCCCCATACAATTTTTTAAAAACCAACCAATAGACATTTTATGCCGTAACAACATCAACAACAACTCAGTGTTGGTACCAGGCAAGCATGGCCCCAAGGTCCCAGATCTGCACAGTTTAAGGACCCTCTAGGGCCGGCTCTGGGCACATGTGAGCTTCAGAGGCCACAACAGCAGTGGCACCTGCCACATAGCTCTGTGATCCTCCTGTGGCTCCTGACTTCAGGTGTTCCTGGGAGGTGCGTTCACTCTAGAGGGAAGACCCGGGCTGTCCCGTCTGGCGCCCTCCCCTGCCTGCCGTACCTGCCACGAAGGGGGTGTCTTCCTCTGTTTTCTTCCTTCAGCCTTCACCATATTTAATGGGAAAGCCAAACTGGGGGACGGGGAGAGGAAAAGGCTGAATGGGGAGGAACTATCACATTTTGGATCAAATAAACAAAAGAAAGTTGGAGGTGCAGGAGGGAGGGTGGGGAACAGAGGAGTCAGCAGTGGATGAGGCTCACATACCAGCTGCCCCTGCAGCTACCAAGCAGTGGACAAAACACACGTTTTAGGGTGAGCAGGGGACACACCAGGGCCACCCATGTGACCTGGGGCAGATGGAGAGGTGGATCCGGGCCCAAAATTATGGGGAAAACAATCACTCAGACTTCTTCTCCCTGGTCTTCAGGCACGGTGAGCGTGATGGAATAGATTGTTTCTACTTCTTTCTGTATTCATTTGAAGAAAAGAACGCAACAAGATTTTTTTTTTTTTTTAAGTATAATCTGTAGCAACCTGACTCACCGAGTCTAAGGCCTGAGAGAGGAGCGATCTGGATCTGAGTGTCTCCAGGGGTGGAGGAGAACCTGAGATGCACACCCCTGCAATTCCGCTCCATGCCTTGCCCCTACACTCCTCTGGGGAGCCACCACAAAGGAGGGACAGGAACGTTGCTCAGTGCTCCGCAGAGAGGCTCCCAGCCGGGCAGATGTGTGTTTGGCCTGGAGACATTTTTTATTTATTTTTTTAATTAAAAAAAAATTTTTTAATGTTTATTTATTATCGAGAGACAGAGAGACACGGAGTGTAAGCAGGGGAGGGGGCAGAGAGGGGGGAGACACAGAATCCGAAGCAGGCTCCAGGCTCCGAGCCATCGGCACAGAGCCCGACGCGGGGGCTCGAACTCACACACTGCAAGATCATGACCTGAGCCGAAGTTGGTCGCCTAACCGACGGAGCCACTCAGGCGCCCCAAGCCTGGAGACATTTTTTAAAAAGTTTTCTTGCATTTGTCTCTTCCTCTTTCTCTTACTTCTTTAGAGTTCCCTCTCAGTGTGGCGATACTTCCGCGGCTGCTGTGAGGCCAAAAATTAGAAGGACTGAGCGAGACGGAATCGATTCGTGCAGCTTCGGTCTCATGCGCAGGAAACGCTTTCTGGATAATCAACAGCAGCACGGGGATCAGAAGGCTGCATTCGCTCCAGTACTGGAGGTGCCCCCTCCCCCCCATCAGAAGTTGCCAGAAGCTTCCACCTTTGCTCCACCGCAAAGGCCGACACGCTGGGAGGAAGCCGAGAGCCACCACGCTCTGGGTGCTCAGCGCCAGGCACGCTTTTCGATTATCAAGTTATCTCATTGGAATCCTCTGCCAACCCTGTAACGTACTTATTTGCTAGTGAGGAAACTGAGGCCCAGAAAGGCTACCTAAGCCGTCCAAGGACAAGCTAGTTTGTTGGTGGCAGAGCTTAAACCACAGAGCCCACGGCTGTCCGGTGTGGCCCACTGACTTGGTCCACTCTTTTCTAGCTTGGCATCTTTCTCCTTCTCTAACTCAGAGGAAGCTGCAAGGACGGGTATCCAGGTCTCGCACTGCACGAACCACACTAAATCCAACTGCCCGGTCTTTGCTTCTTTTGCTTCCTTTCCTTTCATAAAAACAGCATCAGAACAGAAAAGGTGGCAGTTCTCTTCCTGCCTTCCCTTATTCCTTTGCAGCCTGGCTTTGGTTTTCACCTTATTGAACTCTCTCTCTCTCTTTCTCTCCATATCTGCGGAGCCCAATCAGAACAGCGTTGGCCAAGTTGAGTCACACTGCTCCTCTGCTCCCTGGAATTCTTCAGTCCTTGCCTTGTTGCAGGCACATCCTCAGGGCAGGGGAGAAGGGAAAAGAGCCTTTGGCTTTTGTCCCCACTGGTTCTCTACCTGCCCTGCTACAACACGTTTCTCCGGCCATTGTTCTACCTCTTGACCTCCAGAGAAAAGCCAAACATGGGCTTTGCGTCCACTTCTCCCCCAGCCTTTTGGGAGAAACAGCCCTCAGGAAGAGGGTGGGAGCAGCAACCCAAATTCCCCAGGAGCCTGGCGTCGTGGCCGACTGAGTCAGATCCCCTTGAAAGCCTCAGGCAGCCTTCTGAGTTGGCAACCCACTTCAGGATATGGGCTGTTTGGAAACTCTGGCTTCCAGCTTCATGGCACCCAGACCTGGAACGGGACACATTTCACTCCATCCCCTTGATGCTTGCACCCTGACTACTCTGTGATCGATTCGTAACATCAGTTCCTTGAGAGAGAACACCGAATCTCTGTGCGCATTGAAGGGTGCACATCTACTAAAGTGCCACCTTGCACAAAAAAAAAAAAAAGAAAAAAAAGCATGATGATGTGAGGTAGAGTGAGTAGTTGGCATGGATCCCAACGAACCAGTCTCGTTCAACAAGATTATATTCGTGTTGGTTGTAACTTATTGGACACGTGTAAGGTAATGGCAACGAAAATGGGGATAAAAAACACCAAAATGTGGAGTCTCTGAAAGGCATTAGGCAAAGGGTCTTTTTTTTTTTTAATTTTCTATCTTGAGTTGGCTGTAGATTCACAGGAAGTTGAAAAAAATGCCCTCCCATGGTGGCATCCATCAACTAGAGCACGCTGTTGCAGTTAGGATATTGGCAATGATGGGGTCAAGATGCAGAACATTTCATCACGACCAGGAGCCCCTCGTGTTGCATTTCTATAGTCCCACCCGCTCCCTTCCTCCTCCTACCTGATTCTTAGCCCCTGGTAACCGCTAATCTGTTTCCATTTCTGTGATTCTTGTCAACTTAAGAATGTTATATGAAGGGAATCATAGTATACAACTATGTGTATGTAGTTACTCAGCATAATTCTCTGGAGTTTCATTTAGGTTGTTTGTGTGTCAAGAGTTCATTCCTTGTCATCACTGGCAGTGTTCCTTGGTACAGGTGTACCTCCAAGGTAGAGGACCACCTCCCTCGGTGACACGGGTATATTACACTTGTGTAACCACCCACCCCTTGAACAACATCTGGGTTGTTCCCAATTTTTTGCTATTATGAGTAAAGCTGTTAGGAATGTTTGCGTACAGGTTTGTGCATGAATGTACATTTTCATTTCTCTGAAATAAATGCCCAAGGGCAAAGGGTTTTAACTCTTGAAAAAGCAGCTGGGGAGAGAGATGTTTCCTAGAGCCTGAAAACCAGGGGAAATGACTTCTGAGGGCGGCGGCGGGGGCGGGGGGGAGCAAGAGCAGGAAGGACTCAGCAAGGTGCCAACCTCTTCATGTTGTAGCAGGTGTGCAAAGATGCAAATTGCCGAGTCCGTTTGTATTCCACAGTCTACACGCTAGTGTTCGCATCTGTGCAGATGCAAAGAACATAAAAATAGCTGGAGAAGTAGAAACTCAATCTGTGAGACCTCTACTTTAAAGGTTAATTTGAACCCCCAAACTAAGAGCTCTGCAGTTACCACCTGACCGTGCCATCAGCCCCAACAAGAGACAGTGGAGTCTGGCCCCACCGCTGGGAACGGCCTTCGGGGGACCCACAGGAATCAGAGACCTCTCACAGATGCTGAGTCACAGTGATTATGTAGCACCTATAAAGCTCTCAAAGATGATGGCACCCTCTGAATATAAATTTCTCTTATTTATTGAAAAGCAAAAGAAATTTTAGGAAAAATTTATTTTTATATTAATTATGCAAGAGGATGATTACAGGAAGATAAGTACAGGACCTGCCTGTGAATCAAAGCTAAATGAAAACTTATATCAAAGGCAATGAACAAAGATCTGTTCCCAACAGAAAAGCACCTTCATTCACGTGGAAGAAAATCTTGAAAATCAGAACACAGAATAAGGAATACAGAAGTGAAAAGACAGACAAGATAACAGACATGGAAGAATTTTTTTAAGTGTATTTATTTATTTTGAGAGAGAAAGAGAGCAAGCCGGGGAGGGGCAGAGAGAGAGAGAGAGAGAGAGGGTCCCAAGCAGGCTCCGAGCTGTCAGCACAGAGCCCGACACGGAGTGCGATCCCACAGACCATGAGATCATGACCTGAGCTGAAACCAAGAGTCAGATGCTTAACCGATTGAGCCACCCAGGAACCACAGACAGGCAAGAATTTGAACAGAAAATGAGTCTACAATATGCCCACAAAGAAAAAGAATAAATGAGGCAGAAATGGTATTTGAACATAGGAAAAAGATTTTTTAAACCAGCTTTTCAGACCTAATAAGGCTTGAATCTGAGCAATCTGGCCAACCAAATTTCACACACTTAATGACAAGCTGGTAACACCCAGACTTACGTGAACTATAGTTTTAAAAAGTCAGATGCTGTAGGGGTGCCTGGGTGGCTCAGTCAATTAAGTGTCTGACTCTTGATCTCGGCACAGATCGGTCATCATCTCACAGTCTGTGAGCTCAAGCCCTGCATCAGGCTCTGCACTGACAGTGACTGTATAGAGCCTGCTTGGGATTCTCTCTCTCTCTCTCTCTCTCTCTCAAAATAAAAATAAACTTAGGGGTGCCTGGGTGGCGCAGTCGGTTGGGCGTCCGACTTCAGCCAGGTCACGATCTCGCGGTCCGTGAGTTCGAGCCCCGCGTCAGGCTCTGGGCTGATGGCTCGGAGCCTGGAGCCTGTTTCCGATTCTGTGTCTCCCTCTCTCTCTGCCCCTCCCCCGTTCATGCTCTGTCTCTCTCTGTCCCAAAAATAAATAAACGTTGAAAAAAAAATTTTTTTTTAAAAAATAAACTTAAAAAAAAAGTCAGATGCTGTAAAACAGTTTTACAGATATTCAGGGAGGAGGAAAAACCCAAATAGGTAATGTATTACCTTCAAAAAATAAAACTTAGATTAATCACAAACTTCTTTGCCAGTTCAATCTAATAAAAGTAACTTGCTTTGGAAGAAAAAAAAAAAGCAGTCGTATGTGACCCTTAATCATTTAAAAAAATTTTTTTAATGTTTATTTATTTTTGAGAGAGAAAGAGAGACAGAGCATGAGCAGGGAAGGGGCAGAGAGAGAGAGGGAGTCACAGAATCTGAAGGAGGCTCCAGGCTCTGAGCTGTCAGCACAGAGCCCGACACAGGGCTCGAACTCGAGAACCGTGAGATCATGACCTGAGCCGAAGTCAGATGCTTGACTGACTGAGCCACCCAGGCGCCCCAACCCCTTAATCATTTTTTATCTGGAGAGTTTGTGATTGATATTTGCCAGGAAGAAGCTGAAAAACATTCTTCATACATATCCTCTCTTGTAATGTGACATCATAATGCTCTTCCAAAATAATAACTTATAAACGTTCTTAAGATTCCAGAAGAATCGTATTTAAGCATGATGAAGTGTTGTTGAAGGAAACTGGGTAGGTGATGAGGTCAATTCAATATGTAGATAATTCACAGTAATTATCTTATATTAAAAAAAAAGTTTATTTTTGAGAGAGAGACAGCATGAGCAGGGGAAGGGCAGAGAGAGAGAGAATCCCAAGAAGGCTCTGCACTGTCAGCACAGAGCCTGACCTGGGGTTCGAACTCACGAACCATGAGATCATAACCTGAGCTGAAACCAAAAGTCAGACACTCAACCGACTGAGCCACCCAGGGGCCCCCGGTAATTCTTTCAAATTTCCACATGAATCTGAAATCAGAACAAATAATAAATAAAATTAATAATAAAAAATTAATAACAAAAATCTACATAATGATAGGATGTACTTTACAACCTCAGATAAAATCAGAGGAGATTGGGAGGCACTGGAATAAGTAAAAAAATCCTGATGACCTTCATGTCCCGCAAAAGAAAGGAAAACGTGCTTACTGTCTTTTTTCAGCATGAAAGTGCCCAAACTTAGAGTCAAGATCTTTTCGAAAAGCTATAAAGTAAAGGCTAGTGAACCTACAATCCTATTTTAAACTTCCAGGTTGGAAAGAAGCGAAAGCAAATAGAGCAGTGTTTGTAACAAAAGACGGAGGAAAAAAAGCGAAAAAGAAAGAGCAAGAACTTATACACGAGATTGGAAAAGACCCAGCAAAATATCATGGCAATGAAAGTGCTTTCGTTCTCTATTGACTAGCATGATTCGTATTATATCATTAAAACTTCATTAACTAGCTTTCTAGAAAAACTCCATTTAAGAGAAACAGAAGGTTCAACATAGACTCTAGACCAAAACCAGCAAGAACAGAATAATAATAATTTTTAGAAAGACGGGTATGGCAAAACTAATTCCAGGCAAAGAGTTTTAGGCAGAAAACACCGAGTAGGACCTCTGGTCGTTTTACGTGTAGATTAAAGAACCATTCACGCCTCAGCTAAATCACAAACTACATGTGTGCACTACATAGCTTGGTGCGGAAATTCAGTAAAATAAAACCGGTTAGTTTTTCTGAAAGTCGCGGTTGAGGAGAAGACTTTGCACTGCTCTAAAGAGCTGGCAGCATGTTCTGGAAAACAAAGAGCATATCTGAACCGTAAAAGGACTGGGGGTGTGCAGGAAGTGATAGATAGATATCACACCCGGTGCTCTATACGGTTCACAAGAGTAAATATTAGTTTTGTAAGCACTAAGCTGTTGCACATGTGCTGGGGACAAAGGGCCGTGGAAATTCTAATTCTCTTTGGGCTAATTAAGCACAAAATCTCTTTGACAGTCGCTGTCCTCCGAGCTTTACACGCGGTACCCCTGGCTCGCCCACCCCCCCGGGGACACTGACGGCACGGAGGGGGGACCCCAGTGTTAGATTTCTGTGCCTTTTACTAGCGGCTCCAGAGATGTGCTAAAACTCCCCTCTGCTGATGTAATTAGTGTCTCTTTACCTACGTGATCAGTCAGTGTGTGTTAGGGCTGCTGGATGTTTGACCCTGGGGTGAAAACGTGTTTTATGTGTCGTATTTAACAAATCTGTGATTCTTCCCAGACCACGAAGATGCACTCTTGTTTTCATCTAAACGTGTTACGACGTTTTCCTTCACATGTGGCTCTGCAATGTACCTGGGAGCAAGTTTTTTTTTTTTAACGTTTATTTATTTTTGAGAGAGAGAGAGAGAGAGGCAGAGCGTGAGCAGGGGAGGGGCAGAGAGAGAAGGAGACACAGAATCCGAAGCGGGCTCCAGGCTCCGAGCTGTCAGCACAGAGCCCGATGTGGGGCTTAAACTCACCAATTGCGAGATCATGACCTGAGCCGAAGTCGGACGCTTAACCGACTGAGCCACCCAGGCGCCCCTAGGAGCGAGTTTTTGATGTGGGCTCTAAGAGAGGGGCCAGGATTAATTTTTTGCATCAAAGTTTACCAAACAGTTTATTAATCCCCCAACTCTTTTGCCTGTCCTGTCACCTTTATCATATAACCAATGGCTGTGCTTGTGTGGTCTGTTTCTGGATGTCATTCTACCCCATCGGTCTGTCTGTCCATCCTCCTGCGTGTCGGTATTACATCCTTCTGTTGACAGCTTAGTAGGTTACGAGAGCTGGCGGCCGGTCGCCGGGCTGGATCGCCGTGGCTGTTCTGGGAGACGGGCAGGCCCGGCAGGGCCTTGGGTGGTGGGTCCAGAAGGCCTTACGGGACATTGAGGAAGAGCGGAATTTGCACATGTCTGAATTTTTAACAGTTGGCTTTGGCCACAGAGCAGGGTGTGTGGGGGGCGGGACCAGGCGGCCAGCTAGCACCACAGCCCGTGAACGTTGTGAGAGCAGGTGCGGGAAGAACGGGTAACGCGGAGTCGCAGAGGAGTCCGGTCCCCTTTCCAGACCCAGTGCTCCCTGTCTCGGCCCCCGCCGCCTTTCCCGGCTGCTTTCTCTTCCAAGCTCCTACCTGCCCCCGGGCCTTTACACGTGCGGGTCCATCTGCCTGGAAGCCTCTGTGCGTTCCCCTTGGTCGTATTCACCGCTCCTCGCCCTCCACCTCAGCTCAGATGCCTTTTCTGCAGAAAACCTTCCTTCAGGACGATCGGGTACCAGGCTCCCTTCTGGATGCGGAGGAAGCAGCAGTTAACAAAGCAGATGAAGTTCTTGCTGATGCCGTTACGGCCTGGTGGGAAAGTTAAACAACAAATAAAAGACTTGAGGACAAATTGGATACTGGGAAATCCTATGAACCAAGTGTAATTTGGGGCGCCTGGGCGGCTCAGTGGGTTAAGCGTCCGACTCTTGATCTCGGCTCAGGTCAGGATCTCACAGTTTGTGGGTTCGGGCCCCACGTCAGGCTCGGTGCTGTGTGCTCAGAGCCTGCTTGGGATTCTGTCTCCCTTTCTCTCTGCCCCTCCCCTGCTTGCTCTCTCTCTCTCTCTCTCTCTCTCTCTCTCTGAAAATAAATAAAAATAAACATAAAAAAACGAGAAAGTGTAATCTAGCTCCCCCTATCTCTGCATCTTGAAGCAAGCAGCTTCAAGGTAACCCTTCGGAGACAAAGACCGGTTCCCTGCCCATGTTACAGCCTCATGTTGGGCATGAAATGAAACACACAAGCCCGTGTATTTTTTTAAGTAGGCTCCGCACCAACATGGGGCTCCGATTCACAACCCTGACATCAAGAGTCGCCCCTGAATTTTGACAGTGATGAAGAGCTATCCTGAGGGTGATCTGCAAAATCTCGAGCCCACTCGCTCGCCCACCGTGCACCTTAACCCCGTGCGCCACTCGCCAGCTCCCTTCTAACCGGAAGGCGCTTCGATCACATGCTCGCCAGAACCCCGGGGTACGGTGGTGGCCTGATCGGACGACCCCTGACCAGCTCACAAGCCCGCCGTTAAGTTTGATCCCTTCAGGAGCGAAGGGTTCACCCCTGTGATGAACATACTCAGCACCTCCCATCTGGGTTGTGCTGGGGAAGAAGGGGCTTTATAAATTGTTTAATTTTAATTCTCTTCCAATTTCTCACAGGAGATGGAAAAGCTTAATTGCTGAGTGTGTGGGTTTATTTTTCTGTTTTGTGCTGCTATGAGATATTTTAAGGTCTTATTTGAGGGGAAGAAATAATTCCGAGGAAGAAGCTTCTGGTGTCGAAAACTCCAGGGCTCTCATGTGGTGAGACGTGGCATAAACGGCAAGGAAGAAAAGACTCTTTTTTAAATTTTCGTTGTTTCTGAATTTCTCCAAGGGAAGACCACCTGCCCGTGTCATTTTAGGCACGGGATTGCTAATGTCCACACACGATCGATAGCCTGCTTCTGCCTGCGGTTCAGGATTCTTGGGGACACGGGGAGGAAAGGCTATAGGAGCCTCTGAGATCTGGGAGGGCAGGGACTTCCACACTCAGCTCAGGGAGGGGACAGCCCTGTCTCACGCCGGATCTTTCCACATCCCACTGCCCACGTGTGGGGTTTCTGCCGCTCTCCTGACGACAAGCCGAGACCCCTCAGGACCTGGCCTTCACTGAGGGCCTCTGATGTGCCGACCTCTGGGCCAGCTCGGGAGGCCAAACCTGATTTCCGAGAGCCTGGGGAAGGGGCGTGGTTAGCGCCACACCCCCCGTGGACAGGCAGCGGGTGGTGGCCCACATGGCTGTCGCATGGCTTAATAGCAGCTCCTTTTTTGGAGCCTGACCCACGTCTCACTACTTCTGTTCTTTTATTTTGAAAATCACCCACCGTACCCCTTCTTGGTTTCAAATTTAGTGACAGAAAGTAAGAAATGGAAGGAACACGACTTCACCCTCCCAATCTGTTGCCTAGCACATGGCCACTCTTAACAGGTGGTGGGTTGCCTTCTTGAATGTGTCCTAAATTCATTCAGATCTATTTATGTCCATAGACAGACACATTTATATAAAACAGAATCCTGGCGTGTGTGTGTGTGTGTGTGTGTGTGTGTGTGTGTGTCTGGTGTTTGCATATGTACAAATAGACTGACTTCTTTTAACATCATGGACATATTTCTAGATCGGTCTGTGTGGATCTTCCTCACTTCTAATGGCTTCTTGGTGTTCTATTTGACTACGCGGTGATTTATCCATTCTCCTCTGTCAAAGATACACGTGCTTTTCCAGGATTTTCCCCTCACTGCTTTTTCCATTTTCACCGTATGCCTGAGCTAGTCTGCATCTTAACAGCAACGATTGCTCGAGTGGGCAGGACTTACCACACTGCGTAACAATTACAGGTTCTCATTTACGTGAAATAGCCGTGATTGTTGAGTTCCAACTATGTGCCAGGAGCCATTCTTAGTATTTGGACATAATAAAGCAATGAATCCACCAATGTTTTGAAATAAGTGCTGTGCTCCTGACTCAGAAGTATTGTGCAGGACGTGGTTAATACTTGACACAACCATTAGGTATGACAAGAACGCTTAACAATCTCCAGGTCCTCTTTCCTTTATTCTTTGTTAGAATGAATAGTGTTTTCTCTATTTTATTGGTTTATTAGATTTATTAGATTTTTGAGATTTCTTCACTAATTCTTCCGCTTTTCTGTTTTCTCTATTGATTCTTCTTCTGTTTTGTTCTTACTGTTTTCCCACTTCTTGAGCTGAAGTGTAGTTTTTAATGCATTTTAAAGTTAACGAACATGTTGAATGCTATGAATTTACCTCTAGGAAAAATTTTGGCTGAATTACATGTATTTTCATATGTAGTATTCTGATCACTATTTTCTATGTTTTTGCCCTGGGAATTTGAGGTTTATTTCTTATAACAGCTCAGTTGTCTCAATTAATGTATCTTTTTTTTTTTTTTAATTTTTTTTCAACGTTTTTTATTTATTTTTTTCGGGACAGAGAGAAACAGAGCATGAACGGGGGAGGGGCAGAGAGAGAGGGAGACACAGCATCGGAAACAGGCTCCAGGCTCCGAGCCATCAGCCCAGAGCCTGACGCGGGGCTCGAACTCACAGACCGCAAGATCGTGACCTGGCTAAAGTCGGACGCTTAACCGACTGCGCCACCCAGGCGCCCCGGTTAATGTATCTTTTAATGAATACAGAGAATGCCTCCTTGCATGCCAAGATTTTCTCCTGACATCTTCCAGTTGCTTGGTTCTATTGGATTAAACTGCTCCACAAGTGGGCTGATTACTATTTCCTACATAGTTGCACTGAAACTGTGACTTCTCTTTGGCGTGAGAAGGCTTTTTCTCCCTTCAATTGTTTGTATTTTTATTGTTGGTAGTTTGTTCATAATTCTTGATTTTCTTTTTCATTGTAGTTAGATAATGTAGACAATTTTTATTTCTGAGGGATGTATTAAGATTTTTTTTTAATTTTTTTAACGTTTTTTTTTAATTTATTTTTGAGACAGAGAGAGACAGAGCATGAATGGGGGAGGGGCACAGAGAGAGGGAGACACAGAATCGGAAGCAGGGTCCAGGCTCTGAGCTGTCAGCCCAGAGCCCGACGCGAGGCTCGAACTCACGGACCGCGAGATCGTGACCTGAGCTGAAGTCGGACGCTTAACCGACTGAGCCACCCAGGCGCCCCAAGATTTTTTTTATATATATGGAGAGTATTTAAGAAAAGAATGAAAAGATCAGTGAAAGAAAATAGCAAATTTTGCGATAGATTCCAGTACATTTTAAGAATGTGGGGCACCTGGGTGGCTCAGTTGGCTAAGTGTCTGACTCTTGGTTTTGGCTCAGGTCATGATCTCCCAGTTCATGAGTTTGGGCCCCACATCAGGCTCTGAGCTGACAGTGAGGAGCCTGCTTGGGATTCTCTCTCTCCTTCTTTCTCTGCCCCTCCTGCCCTCTCTCTCACTTTCTCTCTCAAAAATAAATAAACTTAAAAAAAATTTTAAATAAATAAGTTCTAAAAAAGAATTAAATGTATGACAAAGGCAATAGTTCAAGCATGTCAGAAAAGCACTCATTGCATAATACACAGCTGTAATACACACAACTGATCCCTAACTTCCTAATAGCAAAGCCACCATGGGTCACAGAGAACTCAGAGATAGCTGTGTAATGAAGGGCTAAGGATAAGAGTGTCTAGACAAAAGAAAGGAACGAGCAGTAGTCTCAAACTCAGTAAGATAAGCATGAAAATGTCTCCATTTGATTCAGCAGTTAGGGTGTGATTTATAACCTTAGTAAATGCAGTCTCAAGGAGCAGAAGTAGAAAACAAATTGCACCGGATGGCGGAGAGAGTAGGAGATAAAGAAATGAGACACTGAAGGGGGGTCAATGAGTTTGGATGAGAAGAGGAAAAGGAAAGGCTGGGAGAGAGAACAGAGGCACAAAGGTGAGAACAGTATGGCCAGACTTATTTGTGGAAGGAAAAGAGCCTGTTCAGAGACCAGACAGTAGGCACTAAAAAGGAAGAGATCCCTTTGGATACGGTGGCCACACCTCCCAGTTTCCTGGGACTGTCCTTAGATGTGCCAGTTGTCACAGCATCCAGTTGAGTTGATGCCATATTTCGCTCCCCACAGTGTCCCAATTTGGATCATATATTGTGTTGTCACCCTTCTTATGGAGCATCTTCCCAGAAAGGCTGTGATCCAAAGCACAGGTGAGGCAGTGTCCTTAAATAGAAAGAGGGACATCGCATCTTTTGAGACATGAAGGAGGAGACAGCAGGGGTGGGGCTGAGTCTCCAACATAGGATGTCCAAGACTCCACGGTCAACCCCCGTCCCTGGAGCGGTGGGAGGGGAACAGGTGGAGACAAGCCCCACCTCTAACATTCTTCAAAATGTATCAAGAATTTCCAGAGTGTAAAACTGGAGAAGTCTCAGTCACCCCACCAAACCCTCACCCCAGTCCACCGGCGCATCAGGGAGGCGGCTGCGGAAGGAATGGTGTTATATGCTGGGAGCATGTAGGCTTATCCTACAATAAGGATCCAAGTTAACCTTCTGAAATATGGATAGTCATCATGCCAGAGAGATTAATTCCAGAGCAAGTGACACGTGGCTTCATAAGAAGGAGGCAAAAGTAGGAATTACGGAGAACAGTGGCAGCCATGACTTATAATTTACCCCTAGGACTGAGGAGGCGGGCTGCCAGATACGCTCTGCTTGTTAGCAGCACCTTTGATGAGAATGTCCTGGATCCTGAACTCCTAAAACAGTCTTTTTCTGTTGAGTTTCCAGACTCGCTAATGCATACAATGAAAATCTTGTAAAGATCAGTGCAGGGATGTAGCTGGCATCTGGGTAGAACTGGAACACGCTGGCTCCATGGTAACAGAAACAGAAGTGACCTTGTAAGAGCTGAGGCAAAAATGGGAGGTGAGGAAGTGGCGACAGAGGGTGTAGACGCCCCTTTCAACACTGCCAGGGGATGGGGCACCTGGGTGGCTAAGTTAGTCAAGCATCCAACTCTTGATTTCAGCTCAGGTCATGGTCCCACAGTTCATGGGATCAAGTCCCACATCTGCCTCTGCACTAACAGGGGCAGAGAGAGAGGGGGGGGGGAGAGACAGAGAGAGGGAGACAGAGAGAGACACAGCGAATCCCAAGCAGGTTCCATGCTGACAGCAGAGAGCCCAATGCGGGCTCAAACTCACGCACCATGAGGTCATGACCTGAGCCAAAGTCGGATGCTCAACTGACTGTGCCACCCAGACACCCCAATAAATAAATTTTTAAAAACTTTTTTAAAAGGCTGCCAAGGGAAAAAATGGGACTGGAAGTAGAAGGAGAGGTGTGTGTAGTCAGGAGAGGAATTTATTTGAGACTAGAGAGAACTAAGTCCATTCAAATACTAACTGGAAAGGGCCAGTTGGGGGAACCTCGATGGTACAGAAGTAGGAGGAGACGTCAGTAGAGTGGGATCCTGAGGGAGAACAGGGAGAAGGAATACTGAGTGCTGTCCCATGACTCCTTTCCAGCCAGCAGTCCCTCTGGCCATATTGCTTCAACTGTCTCCAGAAAGACTCCAGCCCTTCAGTCCATCTCTGGACCCTTCTTCTCTGGGCTCATCCTCACCCTGCCAAAGCTGGCCTGCATTCCGGATCCACCTGGAAGAAACTGGACAACATCGAGTCCCAATGTGCAAGCCTTTCCTCCCTCTTTGTGAGCTTCCCTTGGACTTGGGCTTGGGCTAAGCTGGTTGGCTTGGGACGAACATTCCAGGAACAGGAGGAGAGCTGTCCGGCCAGAGGCTGACTCAGGTCAAGTTGCAGCTGAAACCTCGTGAGCCTGCTTGAAACAGGGCTTTGATAGCTTCACCCTCCCCTTCTCCCCTCTGGTAACCTCGCCCTCCCCTAAATTCTTTGATGGCTCCCCATTGCCCGCACAAGACCACCCAAACCTTCCAAGTAGCATCCTAGACCTTGCACATTGCGGCTGAGATTGGGCACTTCCACACCTGCCGCCCTGCACTTTGTCTGCCATATATCCCCACTTTCCTTTGCACATGCCTTAAATAGCAGAAGGCCATCTTTCCTTCAGACTCATTGCAGATGCCACATCCTCCATGGAGCATGAAGCAACCAGATTCCTGTCATTCAGAAATCATTCCTTGCTCTCCTCTGCCATGGCATTTCTGAACCTTCTTTCTTTCTGCTCCAGGACACACCCATCCTGAGCCTAAGCTACCTCATCTTGGCTCTCAGCCGGCCAGCGTGTGTCTTCAGGGCGCATCGGGAGAAGCTACCAGAAATCTATTATCTACCTGGGAGCCTGTGGAACCTCTTAGCAAGAACTCATCCTACAGGAAGAGAGCTGAGGCCGCCAAGAGGTCAATGACAATGGGTCTGAAGACATCAGAATCCATGACATTTACAGCTGCGTCGCAGCTGACATTGTGGGTGAAGACCAGCCCCGAGGGGGCGGGGAGCAGACCTCAGAGGCCTGGGTGTCAGTGTGGGCAGCTCCGGGGGGTAGGGGTGGGGGACATCCGGGCCATCTGGTGGCAGCAGGGAACACGCTGGCCAATGGAAGAGAGTGAAACTGAATCGGCTGCAGCTGAAAAGGAGGATTTACTGGCTCGCACATGTAGGAGGGCCAGAGTTGGGGCTGACCTCTGGGTAAAGCTGGATCCCAGCGTGCAAATGTTATCCTTGGTGTGGCTTTGTCTCCCTTCCCCTCCTTCTCTGTGTGTTAGGCTCATTCACTCACCTGCAATGAGCTGTACAGTAGAAGAAGATGTGGACATAGTGGGGATCCCAGCTCAGTGACCCTCCCCCCCCCCCCAGAGAACTGCCTTCCGCACACTTCACTACATGTATGGATGCAGCTGGCTTCACAAGGACCCCTGTGCCCATCCATGGAGTAATCGGTGTGGCCAGTGGCATGAGGAATACCAAGCGACACCCCCACTGCAGTGACCTGGTTACAATAGAGGAGGGAGGGGTTTCCCAAAGAAGATGATCCAGTTACCAGTAGGGGTGGGAGGTGGGAGGGGCCCCAGACGGAAGTAATCCATCCGGATACGGAAGCATCCAGGTGTCTTCCGTGGGGAGTAGGCGTGGGGAGTAGACCTACTGTAGGAATGTCCCGGAGAGCCCATCACGACGGGGAGCATGGTGGATTCCAAGCAGGAGACATGGAACCGAATTTTCCGAACGTGACAGCAGAGCCCGTGGGCGGAAGCTGCCAAGACCCCCACCCCAAGGGCAGAAGCACCCCTCCCGTGAGGGTCTTTACCCCTGGTGGGGTTGGAAGTGACTTGAGTGACCTGGCTCACAGTGCCTGTGTTACAGGTATGTGTATGTGACCCTTACATTCTTCACCACGTTCTGAATTCATTGACAGCAGGGCACGACAGAGTCCCCCCAGAGATCATGGCACAGAGCCCCCCAGAGATCACGACAGAGCCCCCCCAGAGATCATGACAGAGTCCCCCAGAGATCATGACAGAGTCCCCCAAAGATCATGGCACAGAGCCCCCCAGAGATCATGACAGAGTCCCCCCAGAGATCACGACAGAGTCCCCCAAGAGATCACGACAGAGTCCCCCCAGAGATCACGACAGAGCCCCCCCAGAGATCATGACAGAGTCCCCCCAGAGATCATGACAGAGTCCCCCCAGAGATCACGACAGAGTCCCCCAGAGATCACGACAGAGCCCCCCAGAGATCACGACAGAGCCCCCCAGAGATCATGACAGAATCCCCCCAGAGATCACGACAGAGTCCCCCAGAGATCACGACAGAGTCCCCCAGAGATCATGACAGAGTCCCCCCAGAGATCATGACAGAGTCCCCCAGAGATCATGACAGAGTCCCCCAGAGATCATGGCACAGAGCCCCCCAGAGATCACGACAGAGTCCCCCAGAGATCATGACAGAGTCCCCCAGAGATCATGGCACAGAGCCCCCCAGAGATCACGACAGAGTCCCCCAGAGATCATGACAGAGTCTCCCCAGAGATCATGACAGAGTCCCCCCAGAGATCACGACAGAGCCCCCCAGAGTTCATGACAGAGTCCCCCAGAGATCATGACAGAGTCCCCCCAGAGATCACGACAGAGTCCCCCAAGAGATCACGACAGAGTCCCCCAGAGATCACGACAGAGCCCCCCAGAGATCATGACAGAATCCCCCCAGAGATCACGACAGAGTCCCCCAGAGATCACGACAGAGTCCCCCAGAGATCATGGCACAGAACCCCAGAGATCACAACAGAGTCCCCCCAGAGATCACGACAGAGTCCCCCAGAGATCATGGCACAGAGCCCCCCAGAGATCACGGCACAGAGCCCCCCAGAGATCACGACAGAGTCCCCCAGAGATCACGACAGAGTCCCCCAGAGCTCATGACAGAGTCCCCCAGAGATCACGGCACAGAGCCCCCCAGAGATCACGACAGAGTCCCCCAGAGATCATGACAGAGTCCCCCAGAGATCATGGCACAGAGCCTCCCAGAGATCATGGCACAGAGCCCCCCAGAGATCATGACAGAATCCCCCCAGAGATCACGACAGAGTCCCCCAGAGATCACGACAAAGCCCCCCCAGAGATCATGGCACAGAGTCCCCCCAGAGATCATGACAGAGTCCCCCAGAGATCACGACAGAGTCCCCCAGAGATCATGTCACAGAACCCCCAGAGATCACAACAGAGTCCCCCCAGAGATCACGACAGAGTCCCCCAGAGATCATGACAGAGCCCCCCAGAGATCACGACAGAGTCCCCCCAGAGATCATGACAGAGTCCCCCAGAGATCACGACAGAGTCCCCCCAGAGATCATGACAGAGTCCCCCAGAGATCATGGCACAGAGCCTCCCAGAGATCATGGCACAGAGCCCCCCAGAGATCATGACAGAATCCCCCCAGAGATCACGACAGAGTCCCCCAGAGATCACGACAAAGCCCCCCCAGAGATCATGGCACAGAGTCCCCCCAGAGATCATGACAGAGTCCCCCAGAGATCACAACAGAGTCCCCCAGAGATCATGTCACAGAACCCCCAGAGATCACAACAGAGTCCCCCCAGAGATCACGACAGAGTCCCCCAGAGATCATGACAGAGTCTCCCCAGAGATCACGACAGAGTCTCCCCAGAGATCACGACAGAGCCCCCCAGAGATCATGACAGAGTCCCCCCAGAGATCATGACAGAGTCCCCCAGAGATCATGGCACAGAGCCTCCCAGAGATCATGGCACAGAGCCCCCCAGAGATCATGACAGAATCCCCCCAGAGATCATGACAGAGTCCCCCAGAGATCACGACAAAGCCCCCCCAGAGATCATGACAGAGTCCCCCAGAGATCACGACAGAGTCCCCCAGAGATCATGACAGAATCCCCCCAGAGATCACGACAGAGTCCCCCAGAGATCATGGCACAGAGCCCCCCAGAGATCACAACAGAGTCCTCCCAGAGATCATGGCACAGAGGCCCCCAGAGATCACGACAGAGTCCCCCAGAGATCATGACAGAGTCCCCCAGAGATCGTGACAGAGTCCCCCAGAGATCACGGCACAGCACCTAAGGAAGTATGCACAGAAGACGCATAAAACAGAGTATATTTATTCGTATCGAAGGCCCGACTCACCTTCTTCTCCCTCCCGTTTTCCGCATATGTCCTTCCCTCACCCCCAGCCAGCCGCGAGCAGCCGTGGGGCCTGGGTCCCCGTGTGTGGGGCTGCTCCGTGTCCCCTCCTGGGGCGCCATCAGTGGGCGTTACGGAATCTCAAGTGTAATGAGCCCCTCACCCTCCTTCGTGACTGTGGATTTCCAGGGGCCGCTTTCACCTGGTCCCCGTGGTGTTTGCAGGGGGAGGACAGAGGCCAACGGGTCGGACAAGACTCGCCCCCGTTGCTGACGGCCCGGGGCAGGTCCAGCGTCTGCACGATGCCGCCTCCAGCCCAGGGCTGGCACACTTCGCCACCTGCTAGTAAAGAGGATTCTGGGCGAACGACTCCCCTTTGAAGCGAGGGACGCTTTTGCCAAAAAGCTCCCTCCCCTCTGCTTCCAACTACGGTTTCTCTAATGTGTGACCGCTTTTTGCCATTTTTTGAAGACCCAGCCCAATTGGTACAAATGACAAATGACAAACTGGCATCTCCTTGCCTCTGGATCCCCCCGATCAAAGGACCCGCTGCTTCCAGACCTCCCTTCTAGGAAAAGCCACCCGGGAACTGAGCCGTGTCGTCGGAAAATCGCCTGATGAAAGAACGGATGCCCTCTGCCTTTTGCTGCCGGTTGTCCCGTGTTCCCGCCCCCACCTCCCCTGACCCCTGCCCTCTGCCTCCCCTCCGTTTCATATCTATGACTCCCAGGACCTGCATCTGTGTCACAGGCCATCCCGAGTGTGCTCGGCCAGCGCCAGGCCCCGTCCTTCTCAGGAGAGATGGTTCTTACACCTGCCCCTTGAAACGTGCCAGAGCCAGCCGTGGTGAAAAACGCATTTTTTTAAGTGTATTTTATTTTTGAGACAGAGAGAGACAGAGCACGAACAGGGGAGGGTCAGAGAGAGAGGGAGACACAGAATCTGAAACGGGCTCCAGGCTCTGAGCTGTCAGCACAGAGCCCGACGGGGGGCTCGAACGCCCAAACCTCGAGATCATGACCTGAGCCGAAGTCAGAAGCTCAACTGACCGAGCCACCCAGGCGCCCCACCCCTACTGCATTTCTAATCTGTTGACTTTGAGACAGTACTCTGCCTTCGCAGACCCTCCGAAGACCCCGGAAATGCTGGCTCTGCGTGGACACTCTTCTTCTCCACCGAGTGACATCCTCACATCTAACCTCTCTGCTTAGGGCCATAGGCACTGCCTAGAGGCAGCTCTGGCTGGAGGTACCCTACTCTTCACACACAGGCTCGACCCTTCCTGGCCTTCCTCCTCCCCCACCCCCCCGGCAGGGTCTAAGGATCCTGTCTCCACACCTCCAGCTCAACGGTGAGAAGTTCCATTACGAGCGCACAAGCCAGTGATTTCGGACAGAACCAGAGCCAAGTTGCGTGACTGCTGGAGGGGGTTGGCAGAAACCATCCTTGACGTAATGCCCGAGCGCTCGAACCTTCGCCTGAGTTAAGTTTTCTTCTCTTGTATCGGCACGTAAGCTGCCTGAGGGCAGGACGCCCACCCTCTCCCCCCCATCCCCTTGAATCAGGTTGGCACGGGGTAAGGGCGCAGAAGATACTTGTTCTTTGGCTCACTTTGCAAAATTCATATTGAGACGTCCTAAGCTCGGGAAGGTAACGGAACCTTTTCTGTGGCCTCTTCCCACCCAGAGTCACCCCACACTCACTCCGTGACGATAACGATGATGCTGTGCATGGGTCAGAGCCAGTGTTTTACACGTCATACTGGATTCTGTCATTTCGACCACATGGAACCCTGTGGTGCCGGCTGTCGTCACTCGTATCTTCACGACCATTGAAACCAAGATTGCTGAGCCCTCCCGCCTGTAAGATGAGCAGAGATTTGAACCCGGGTGCTACTGGCTGCAGAGTCTGTATCCCTCCCAGGTATCTGTCAACAGGTGCATTAGGTCACCTGGAGGGTGACCTGAAAGAGGAGACTTTTCACGAAAGCTTCAGCAGTTTTCGGTGACTTTTCATTAAACGCAAGACTGCCATGACCTCGGCGGTCAGCGACGAAGGAACCCATGAGGGGAGCCAGCTCCAGACAGGCAGACACCCCCATCTCATGGAGAGACCCACAGTCTCTTGAGAGGCCCAGGCACGGCCAGGACTCCACAGAGTGGCATTTATTCCAGAAAGGCCCACCTGGTGGGATCAGCAAACTAGGTCGCCTGGGGGCAGGATCACGCTCAGCTTGACCAGAACGCGGACGCCCAGCTGTCCCCAGCCCAGCCCTCGCTGGTACTGGCCACCTCAGGAGCTACGGGATTCCTCGGTCCCTCAGCCTACATCAGGCAAGGTCTAGAACGTGCCCTGTACCCCTGCCCTGGACAAGCAGCCCGATTTCCCTACTTCACGGGCAGCCTCCGTGTCCCTTAGTTCAACTCTGACAAGGATGACTTTTTGAGATACGTTTTACCAAAGGCGTCATATACATCTATATAGAGATACACGCACACACACGCACACACACGCACACACCTCTACCTAACCCAGAATTCTTGGCCCAATAGCACCAAAGACCAGCAGCAGCCAGTCATAGTCTGACCAGCCTAGGGACAAATGCCAGCGCTTAGACCAATATTCCCCCCTCTTCAACCCTGACCTGGTTGAAGTGATGATAGGTTCGTGGCTGATGGGCTTGGGGCACTTGTAGTAATAGGGACGTTTGCTTGGCGTTTAGAATTTACACACGTCCACGAGACACGTCACAGCCTCCTTGGGTGTCTGTTCGAATGGCTGGGCTCAGAGAGGCGTCACGATCGGTGCAATCAAGACCTCGCCTGGTTGTGTTCTGCGATGAACAACATCTACCCAGTTTCCACTTGGACCGTGTGGGGGGAGCTGGGCCGGGCCGTCCTAGCTTCATCCAATACTGCTAGTGCGACTCATATCTATCCTTATATTTTGAGTGAGTGATTCGGACTTCTTTGTTCTGACAAGTGTGCATTGAAGTGTCATTAGTTGCGGAACTGATAAGCGTAATGCTTTCCGTATAAAACCTATTCACATCTAGCAATGTGGTGTCCGTATAGGTCCTTTATCGTAGAAACCCTAATCGCTTTGATTTTAGAGCTGCCTGATAATCATATCCTAATTTTTCTTTCACCCCATGTATTCTTGAAAGTTCCAGAAAGATATATTTTGGCCTCGAATATATTTCTACCCGGCCCTGAACAAACACAAAATCCTGATAAAGCTCCGCACCAAATCTTTACTGTAAATATGAATTGTCCGTTTGTTGATATTTACTTGAATGCTTTAATAAACACCTTGTTTCTCCACCAAAATGCCAGGCAGGTGCATTTGGCATGCAAGGCTCACCTCGTGTGGTCAAGTACACCTCCGTCTGTGGCCTCTGCTGTTTAGCCAAGGTAACTCAATTGTTTCCATCGAAAACAATAAACAATGAAACCTCATCTGTGTAGGGAATGGCAAAAATGAACTTCGAATTCAATTATGTATTATAGTTATTAATCATCTAGTTAATCGGCTGAGGAATACTGTTGCCTAGAGCAGTGCATACTATTTTGACCAGACAGTGTTTGCTTCATCGGATTATACAAATGAACTAATAGAACAGTAAGTACACGTGTACAAGCCTCTGTACGAGGCATCAGATGGGAGCACCCCATCCTTGTGTCGAGGGGCTTACAAGCTAGTGGCTAACACGCTGCTTGGTGTTCCGAGCAAGATGGCGGACCACGCTTCTCCTTTAAACAGCCTCAGCGTGGGGCGCCTGGGTGGCTCAGTCGGTTAAGCGGCCGACTTCGGCTCAGGTCACGATCTCGCGGTCCGTGAGTTCGAGCCCCGCTCGGGCTCTGTGCTGACAGCTCGGGGCCTGGAGCCTGCTTCGGATTCTGTGTCTCCCTCTCTCTCTGCCCCTCCCCCGTTCATGCTCTGTCTCTCTGTCTCAAAAATAAATGAACGTTAAAAAAAATTTTTTTAATAAAATAAATAAACAGCCTCAACATAAATCCCCTCGGACTACTTTCGCACCAAGCACATGTCTGTATCTCTGTATCTGTCTGTATGTCCGCAGGTACGTGCATATCTAACACCATTAAACAGAGGCGCTGTGTATCTCCCTTGCAAAATGAAATGAAAATCTAGCCCCGTCCCAGAATCCATAGGGAATTTCTGAAAATACAGGGCCGACAGACAGAACACACACTGATTGCTGAGAAACGCTTCACGTCCAGAGATACACGGGCCTGTTAAGGAAGTGTGGTCGGCCCTGATAATGCGCTCCAGCCCCTTCAGGGTAAGAGCAGGAGCTTTCGGCTCCGGCTGGGGTTCTCTGAAGCCCCCCGACTTGACTTTGCTTCCCACCTACCTAGCGGAAGCCCTGAGACTCCACCACCGCGTGGACTCCCGCCTGATGGGATGGTGGCTCAGGCAGGGGGCCGGGTGTGTGTGTGTGTGTGTGTGTGTGTGTGTGAGCGTGTGTGCGGGCGTGTGTATGAGTGTGCGTGTGCTTGCGAGTGTTCAGGAGTGCGTGTGTGAGCGTGCATGCTCCCACGTGCGTGAGGGGGCATGTGCACTTTCCGTGGCATTTCCACTGGCTTCTCTTTAGGGACTCAGACCTTGGCCGGCATGAGCTGAAGCCCCAGGCTGCCTCCGCTGACCCGTCTGTCTTCGCTGACCCCCACCTCCCACCCCGGGTTGCCCCCAACCTCCAGGATTCTGGAGCTCCCAGGGGTCAGTCCACGGCCCATGCTCCTCTTGCCTAGGGTAGCCAGAGAAAATATAAGACGCCCAGTTAAATTGCAGATAACAGGAATGTTTAAGTCAAAGCATGTCCCAGATATTCCACAGGACAGGCCGGTGCCAAAAATCTTTGTCGTTGGTGAGATGCCGGTTTAACTGGGCTTCCTGTTCTGGTTGTTTGTTTCTACGCTCTTGCTAAGTGACTGATAATGGTATCGGCACCAGTCTCAGCAAGGGAGAAGGTTCACAGCATGGACCCTTGGGTTCAACTCTCAGGGCTGTGTCCCTGACCCTACCACGTCTGGGCCGCAAAACCCGGGGCAAGTCGCCTGACCTTGCCGGGCCTCAGTTTTCTCATCTGTAAAATGGGGATAATAATACCACACCCCTCCAAAGTTGTATTGAGTCAAATACCAGGCAAGAGGGTGACTGTTGGGTCGGTCGAGACTGGCGTTCATTCCGGTGAAGAAGGGCGACGACAGACGTGAACTGTAGGGCCAAAGCGAGTTCCTGAGTTGGCCATTGCATACTCCTAATGCAGATGCGTGTTCCAAAGAAGACTGGGGTGATATAATCAAGAGGGGCTCATCTAAGTTGTTGTTTTTTTTTTTTCCCCACAACAAAAAATGGAATTCCCGCATTAAAATGTCAACAGATCAGATCTTCCAGCGAGCGGGCGGAATCGTAGCCCCCACGTGGGAAAACGTTAACGGGAAAATAGCAGGTGCACTCTACCACGTCAGTTCCCACGTGTGGCCGTGCTGGTTACTTGGCAGTCACTTTGGAAATCCTGAACATGACTGACACGTCTATTTTCACATGTTTGTCTGCCAAGAATAAGCCGAGGCTCCAACAGCGGGATTTTTTCGCTGCAGGACCTGGTTGCCCCGTGCCGAGAGAGCACGGAGGTGGGGAGAAGGTGCTGCCGGCTTGTCCTGCCCGCTGCACTGACGGGGCGCGTCTCCTCTTCCAGACGCGGCCACCCCTGGAGAATTCAGACCTTGCCGCAAGTTCGTTTCAAAGCTCTGAACGCGTGTTGAGAAGTCTTGCCGCCTGGTCCACTTCTCCTTCCCGAAGGCGGACGTGTGTTCGAACACCAGTAAACTGAGAGCCAAGGGCAAAATGATGCTGCAAACACAGTCAGCATCCCTGAGTGATGTTCAAGGATGAGGAACGGGCCGGAAGTAACGCTCCATTCGTTCATTCCGAAACGATTTCTTGCCCTAGCCTCTACCACGCACAGGTGGCCCGTTACTTTCCATTCTCGTGGGAGAGCCACTGATGCAGGGATGGGGGCTGGGGGATAAGGGGCCACGTTTCAGAAAAGCTCACCAGCGGCCTCCACACATGCTTTCCTTTCAAAAGCGAACGGGGGTTTGTGTCTGATGCGCTTCCGTAAAGTGACCGGATTGTCATTGTCACATGCAGCTCCTACCGTCAGCCCCAAAGCCACGTGCCACCCAGGGAGCCGGCCCCAGCTCACTTTCCACGGTGACCACTCATGCTTTGCGTTCAGCCGTCGCACTGCCCATTTCACACCATGGTGCCCTGTTTCACGTTTTAGCGCTTTTCAGAGAGGTTTCTTATCGTTGATGAAGCGTTAGGCTTCCTTGAATCTTGAGACCATGAATCGGATGTTTTCTCTAGGATGATTACCTTGTCTTCTTTTTGAAGGAAAGTTATTTCAAAGGAAGACAGGCCCTCCGGGTCTTTCAGAGCCGATTGGTTTCTCTCTCTCTGGAAGAGTGCCGAGTTGCCAGGGGCTTGAGGATTCTCTGGTCAACCTGCCAGAGCATGTCCTGTGTTGGGCCAGCATCAGCTTATAGGCAGGCAGGCGCCCCGCTGGACCTTGCCAGAGATCACTGTACATTCTGCTCAAGTCCTTCAAGAAGGAGCCCCCAGGTCAGGCCCAGGAAGGCAGGGAGGGTGGGGGTTACCCATCAGGCCAGGGTGAGCCTCCTTGAGTCAGAGCTTCATCCTTGGCTCTTGACGTGGACAGGATTCCAGAGAAAGCTTTCTCATCGAGCACACGGTGTAGTGGGCTGCACCAGGAGCCCACACGGCCGGGGGGCTCCGAAACTGCCCGTCGTGAGAGCCACACCGCCAGCCTGTGGCCCGGAAGCTTTCATTCCACTGGGACAACTTAGGGGTGCTACCTAAGGATGGTCACTGGGCTTTTCCAGAGGCCTCTGGTGTTTCTGTCAGTCTTCCTCCATTCTTCCTTCCGTTGTGGGCCTCTCTGTCGTCCTGAAATGGATTTGCCTGCTGGGGCGAACCTTGTCGCAGACTGAATTAGGGCCACTTTTGTCCGGGAGCAAACGTTGCAATTCTGGAGGACCCATAAGAGTTCGAGGCATCGAGCCAGGTGCTTGAGGATCGAGTGTGCCTGGACACAAGGCCCGACAGTGCTGACCAGGAGTCATTCTTTTCTCTTGTGTTTCCCCCGCTTTTAAAAAACACTGTGGGGGCACCTGGGTGGCTCAGTCGGTTAAGCGTCCGACTTCGGCTCGGGTCACGATCTCACGGTTTTCGGTGCAAACACAGAGAGAGGGTTAACAGAAGAGGCCATCCAGGCTGTGATGATCTATTCGTATGGGCTCATCTCCCTACTTCGGAGACCCTGTGACCTCACAGAGCCCTCACATTTCCCACTTGCTTCCCCTGGCAGGAACCCCCTCGCCTACAGCATTTCCGGAACGAGGAAGTCTGGCAGGAGGCAGATATTGGAGTAGCCAGGTATGCTTGCCTTTCTCCTCCTTTTTTGTTTTTTTCAGTGTTGAGAATGACCTCTCTAGCGACCTTCTGATGTGGTGGATGCTGAAACCGACTGGTTCAAGGTAACCAGTGATGCTAATCCACACTGTAATGTGCTTCTCTATAAATTCTTTCCCCGTCTCGGGTATGTTTTACTCGTGGACAAGCCTCAGAACGGACGGTGTTCGAGGTCAGCCGTGGTGGGTCATGAATCAGAAGTCGGGCCCTGGTGGTCCTTCTGCATCAGAACAATCAACCTGGACAGTAAGAGTTGAGCTGGCAGTGCAGGGGCCAAGAGTAACAGTCTCATGTGAATCATGAAATCAAGCACGCTTGCCAGCCTTCCAGGACCTACCAGCCCCAGGGCTATAGTCCGTGAGTCACTACCTCTGTTTCTCCCTGTTGAATGCCTTTCACTTGCCGGGGCTGGGTCCTTTCCTCTAAATAGCTGAAGGATGAGTTATCATTTAAGAAAAAAAAGGGCGGGGGGAGCCTGGGTGGCTCAGTCGGTTAAGCGTCCAACTTCGGTTCAGGTCACGATCTCTCGGTTTGTGAGTTCGAGCCCCATGTCCGGCTCTGTGCTGACAGCTCGGAGCCTGGAGCCTGCTTCCAGTTCTGTGTCTCCGCCTCCCTCTGCCCCTCCCCTGCTCGTGCCCTGTCTTTCTCTGTCTCAAAAATAAAACAAACATTAAAACAATTTAAAACAAAAGGCTTAATGAATGGAAATGCTGGTTTCCCATTTTAAAATGTGGTGGGATCTCTTGTTTCCAATCAGGTTGACAGAGGGAAGGTAGTTTCCAGGTGTAAACTGGGCAGAAAGAGTGTGGAACCTTGTCACCCCGAGTCAAGATCCCTGTATGAAGGCTCAGAGGCCGAATCTGCTCAGTAGTAAACCTTTTCCCTGCAGCCATGACCACCAAACATACCCTCCAGTCTGTCTGCTGTGTGTCTGCGGAGGACAGCTTTCTAGCCGTGGTCCCAGGAAGGACAATGAGCAGCCCAGAGCCCCTCTGTGCTGGTGGAAGAGCCAGGACCCCAGGGTGGAGGGAAGAAACCCTTTGAAGGAGACAGAGAGGCTGGGGCAGTTGACCAAGAGCTTGGCACCATAGAGAAGACCTTTCCTGGTTCCAGAATCAGGAGACAGAGCTGGATAGAGCAAGAACGAGAGGTCCAAGAAAGCCAGGGCACTGGGTCCTGGAGCGCTGCTCTGCCAGAGGCCAGAAGTTGCAGGAGGGGGACACAAAGGTGGAAACAGACAGGAGGCTGACTTCTCTTGGAGCCAGAAACTCGAATTGGGGGTGAACTCCAATAAGACCTGTTTTAACTTAGGTAAGGCTGGGGGTAGTGAACATTTTGTGTCTTGACCTAGCACTCTTCTTAGAATTCTTAGAGCTCTTATTTATTTATTTATTTATGAGAGAGAGAGAGAGAGAGAGAGACAGAGAGAGAGAGAGAGTGTGAGCGGAGGAGGGGCAGACAGAGGGAGACACAGAATCCGAAACGGGCTCCAGGCCCTGAGCTGTCAGCACAGAGCCCGATGCACGGCTCGAGCTCACAAACCGTGAGATCATGACCTGAGTGGAAGTCAGATGCTTAACCGAGTGAGCTACCCAGATGCCCCACGTTCTTAGAGCTCCTGTAGAGTCTTCAGTGCGTTGTAAAACAGCCCATTTTACCTTATTTAAAACCAGTCTAAAGGATTCCCATCAAAGATGCTTCGCTGGAAAAAAAAAAAAACTGAAAAAGAAATGGAAGGTATTTAAAAGGAAAAAAGTCACATTTTTTTCCTGCTGATTTATCTCATTGTAGAAAATTTGGAAAATACGGGAAAGCATAAAAAATATAAAGCAAGCACACCTACACGCATAGACCAATACAAATGGAATTTTATATTGTCCAATGAATTCAGTGTAGTCATCATCATATTAAAACTATCGTTTATATCCTACATATTTGGCTTGCCGTTGTAGTGCATGCGTTTTCCATGACCACTGAGAATCTTTTTGAAAAACACAATTCTTCATGACCAGAGACCATTCCATTCTACGGAGGTACCACATTGTCTTATCTTTACATATCGTTTGAACATTTAAGTTCTTTTCAGTAATCTAGTATCTTTTTTTTTTATTATTTTATTTATTTTTGAGACAGAGAGAGACAGAGCATGAACAGGGAAGGGTCAGAGAGAGAGGGAGACACAGAATCTGAAGCAGGCTCCAGGCTCTGAACTGTCAGCACAGAGCCCGACGCGGGGCTCGAACTCACGGGCTGTGAGATCATGACCTGAGCCGAAGTCGGTCGCTTAACCGACTGAGCCACCCAGGCGCCCCAGTAATCTAGTATCTTAAACAGCTTTGTAGAAAACAGATTTATACATAAGCTTTAAATAATATAAGGATTGGGGCGCCTACATGGCTCAGTCAGCTAGGGGTCCGACTCTTGATTTGGGCTCAGATCATGATCTTAGGGTTGGTGAGATCGAGCCCCACATCGGGCTCTACACTGTCAGTGTGGAGCCTGCTTGGGATTCTCTCTCTCCCTCTCTCTTTGCCCCTCCCCACCTCTCTTAAGAATAAAGAAATAAACGTTGAAAAAATAAATAAGATGAGGATTATTTCTTTGGAAAGTCTCAAGAAGAGGCATAACGTATAAATAAAGTATTTTGAAATTATTCATTAGTGCTATCATGGGAATGCTATTTCCTCCTTGCCATTACTCTCCACTAAAAAGAAAAGACAACCTGACCATATGCATCAATCTTTAAAACAGTTTAGGAAATATGTACCCGAGGCAGGCTTTTTACATCAGTTAGAAATTCTGCTCAGATACAATAACGGAAAATGAGCGGCTTAGGAGAGATTTTGTTTCGGGCACTGAGAACACGGAGGGTAGGACATCCAAGGCTGTTAAGGCAGCTCCACAGTCATTAGGAAAGCCAGGCTACCTTTACTTTTCTGCTTTGTCATTTTTGTCATTGTCGGTTTGCGCCTTTCAGTCTCTGGATCGCAAGATGGCTGCTGTGCCTCACCAGTCGTCGTACATCCCGGGCACGTTGAGGGCAAAGGGACTCACCTCACAAGCTTTGTTTCTTACACAAGGTGAGCCCTTCCCGGGGCCTTGTGTTTACGTTGCTTGACCAGAACTGTGTCACAGGAACATCCTCAGCAGCAAAGAAAGCTGAGAAGATACACGAGCACGTGGCCATTCTGAATAGAATCTGTTAGAACGAAAGAAGGGGCATACGAACGTTGGGTACACACCGGTCGTCTCTACCACACATATAGTAACGTTGTGTTAAAAATGAACATATTTTAGGGAAACCGATTTGAGAATAAATTTCATTAAAAAATAATAAAATAAAATAAAATAAACGAACATGTTTTTCCCCAAAGCCGCTTAAATAGAGAGAAATGTACAGTTTCCGGAGACGTTTTGAAAAAAATCGATCTAAAATGATGGGCGGTCCCCAGCAGGAAGGAAGGAACCAGCCGTGAGTCAATGCAATACCGCTACGTCCTGCTTTTTTTGCAAGTTCGTGCTGCACTCCTTCGTTTTCACGAACCACCCACCTACCGTCAGTACCTGTTTTTATGAACGGAAGGAAATCGGAGGAGTTCAGCTTTTATGAGAAAAGGCGAAAATCGCCGATTGTGGAGCGGCCGGCACGGGTCTGCCGCGAACCGTTGCCGAGGCTGATCGCATCCCGGCCAGTGAGCTCGGCCCCCGCCGGCACCTCCCCTGGAACCGCTCGGCTGCCGGAGCCTTGAGCTGGGTCTGAGCATCCGTGCTTGCTCCGGATTCATTCCGCACGCCCACTGGCGAACTGTGTCCTAAGGTATCAGAGGGGCCTCGGCGAGGTGACTTTGGGGGTCCGGGAGCGCTCAAGACTCTTTCCATGTAAATTGACGCCAAGCGCTTCTGGGCCACATGCCATTCCAGCCTGTGGACGTTTTCACAGGAACGCTCCGCTTTGGGGCAGTGGGATCAAGAATGTGGGGAGCCAGGAGGTGACTTGGGAGAAACATAAAAGACGGGAAGTACTCTGGCAGCACCTGGAGACGTGAGCACCCACGTTGGAGAGAGAGAACCTTGCATCCCCAGACGCAGGTCCCTGCACGGCTCCCCCTGCCATCCTGCCCTCTCTGCCTCTCCCTCTCTCCGCCCTCCGGAGGAAGGACACTTGGAGCACAGTGTCGCCTTAGTGAAGCGAAGCGTGCCCATTCCGTAAAGCTCGAACAGAGCCAGTTAAGAACGCTTCCTACAGGGAGTCTCTAAGAAACGAAAATTGACTTCAGAAACTTCTCCCTCCGTTTCCGACTTTCCTCTCCTGCTCTCCAGATCAAAGCGTGTCCAACAATTGCGAAATATTGTCATCTCCGCACCTAGGCGTCTGACACCGTCTACAACCACCCGTCAGCAAAAGCAGCACACGTCTTACCCTTCGGTAGAACCACACGGAGATTTTTTTTTTCAAGCTGCGTTTTTACAGAAATGGAGGGGCTTTGCATTATAGACAGCACTGAACACAAGAGGGTCCTTATCGCCTCAAGATGGTGATCTTTGCGTGCTTAAAACGTGTATCAGTGCCTGCCAATAGGGGTTGACGACTTTCTCGCCTTACTATGCTACCTGAACGTCAACTTTATTGGTTGATTGATTGATTGATTTTAATTTAAGTTATCTCTACACCCAACGTGGGGCTCGAACTCACGACCCCAAGATCGAGAGCCACACGCTCCCCAACTGAGCCAGCCAGTGACCGCTGAAAGTCAACTTGACTTTTTCTTCCCTCCCTTCCTTCCTCCCCTCCCCTCCCTCCTTCCCTTCTTTCTTTCGAGCGAAACAGCTTCAGCCTCTGTGTGAGTCGCTTCACAGCTAGCTGGGGCACTTCGATTGTGCCACTCACAGCATCTCTCAAAGCCTGGATTTCATGAGATACAAAATTTAAAGTCTGGGGCCAATCTTGAGCGCTCCTTATGCTGCCACAATCAATGCAAATGTATCCCCAAAATCTTGCATTTCCAGGGCTGGGAGAAGCCTTCGGGAGAAGCTCTTCATGGCTGAGCAAACCGGGACCCAGGGAGCCGAAGTGACCTTCCAGAGTCACGTGAAAGTCCTGCGGCAGAGCTGAGATCAGAATGGGGAATGCGGAGTTGATTCTCCAGTATTATGTCTGGCACTTGATTTTAACAGCAACAAAATTCAGCATGTCATGAAAATTTCTCATCTCTACTGTCTTCATTATTCAAATAGGAAAAAAAAATCACCCTTTTTCTCAAGCTGCTCAGCACAAACAGAAATGACATCTCTCGTTGTATTATTAGATCTAATGTGATTGGATTTAAATATTCATCGCACATAATATTGTCTCTTGGATTGAAATGGTTTATAATAAATTTCTGAGATCTTCTTGAGTGATTAGGTAATACTAGGTTTAACTTTTTTTTTTTTTTTTTTTTTTTTTTTTTTTATCAACACTGGAAACTTCCGAGGCTCTCCCCTGGATACTGGTGTCTTTCAGTAACATTGCCGGAAAAAGAGTAGTTTGTGAGTCACGCCATTACGAGGCCATCGCACATAAAGAATGTTCCTGGGTGTCGTTTCACCGTCCGTGGGGCTTTGCTTTCCCTTTCCCTCGGTCTCATTCTGGGAGTGTGGCTTTCACAGGAAAACAGCACTCACCATGCCTCAGCCAAGACTCTAAGTCATCTGAGCACCAAATCCGGCAAAGCCTTGGGAAAGCCACTGATCACCACTGAACACTCTGGGGGAAATTTGTTCAAAGACGAGTAACTCTTGTTTCCACGTTCTCAGCTTCTTGTGAGTGAGACTCATTCTGTGAGGGAGGGGAGGGAGGCAACCAGGAGGAGGCTCCAGGAAGCCTAGAGCTCAGGAGGGAGAGGCACAAGACCACAGGCCAGGTTCCCTGCAGAAGCAAACCTCCAAAGACAAAACCAGCCTCGACGCACGTCCTTGGGATTGCCATGGCTGGCGCGCAGGTGAATGTGAGTTCAAAATTAACTCCAAAACATGCAAAGAAATAACCCACAATGGGGGTGCCTGGGTGGCTCAGTCGGTTAAGCGTCTGAGTTCGGTTCAGGTCATGATCTCGGGTTTGTGTGTTCGAGCCCCATGTGGGGCTCTGGGCTGACAGCTTGGAGCCTGGAGCCTGCTTCGGATTTGGCGTCTCCCTCTCTCTCTGCCCCTCCCCTGCTCGTGCTCTCTCTCTCTCTCTCTCTCTCTGTCTCAAAAATAAATAAACATTAATGGGGTGCCTGGGTGGCTCAGTCAGTTAAGCGACCGACTTCAGCCAGGTCACGATCTCGAGGTCCGTGAGTTCGAGCCCCGCGTCAGGCTCTGGGCTGATGGCTCGGAGACTGCAGCCTGTTTCAGATTCTGTGTCTCCCTCTCCCTGACCCTCCCCCATTCATGCTTTGTCTCTCTCTGTCTCAAAAATAAATAAACGTTAAAAAAAATTTTTTTAAATATTTAAAAAAAATAAATAAACATTAACAACAAAAATTAAAAAAAAAAATAAAAGAAGCCACAATGAGGAAAAGCAGCAAATCACTACTTTAATTATTGTAATTTTAATATACAGACTATAACATAACTATTTTTACTTGAAGAAGTGAAAGACTATAGATGACCACAAAGAATGATCAAAATGTCTGAGAATATTTTTTAAATAATCACAGTTTACAAAGTAAATTCATAAAGCAATTAACAAGACAAGAAACTCAACAGATGAGTTGGAAGTAGGTTAAAGGCAGCTAGAGAAAGAAACGAAAAGCAGATTTGAAGGAATTAGCCAATATTGAGCACAGAGAAATAAGATAGAAAATATGAAAGAGAGGTGAATAAATACAAAGTAGGGAGTGAGGAAGTGTGATGTGTATCTAAAGCAGAAATCCAGAAGGGAGAAAATAAAAGCGTAGAGGTATTTAAAGAGATAATGGCTCAGAACTTTCCAGAACTGATGCTAAATCCCCAGTTAAGGAGAATTCAGTGAATCCCAAGCTGGTTAAATAAATAGATATCCACACCATGCTGGATTTCTGTGACATGACAGAAATCCAATGAAAAAATCAAAGATCCCGAAAGCAGCCAAAGAGAAGAAATGTTGAGCTACAGGTAAAAATCGCATTTCCTAGAGACTCCTTACTACCCTCAGTGAGGTCAGAGATTCACTATAGTGATGCTTCAGTGTAGCGATCCTTTCAAAACACTGACATAGGATTGATGGCCCTGCAAACTAACTTTCCAAAACAATGGCAAATTGAATAGAATTTTACGGACACACAGTAACTGTGCTGCTAGGAGATTTTAACAAAAAGCACTCCAAAATATGTTCTCCAGGAAGAAAGAATGATTCCAGAAAAAAAGTCTGATGTTGAAGAAATAGTGAGTAGAAAAATTTTCAAACAAGTAGTTACATTTTTAAAAGTCTATATAGGGGCACCTGGGTGGCTCAGTCGATTGAACGTCTGACTTTGGCTCAGGTCATGATCTGGCTCAGGTCAGGTCCGTGAGTTCAAGCCCTGCATTGGGCTCTGTGCTGACAGCTCGGAGCCTGGAGCCTGCTTCTGATTCTGTGTCTCCCTGTCTCTCTGCCCCTCCCCTGCTCATCCTCTGACAATCTCTCTCTCAAAAATAAACATTAAAATTTTTTTTTAAGTCTACACAAAATAATAATAATTTAAACAAAGAACAAAGTGCTGGAAAGCAACAGCAGCTAAGTCTGGAGGTGGAATCATTGCTCAGGAATGGTCAAGTTATTAACTTTAGATTTGAGGCTTGGTAAACCAGAATTCCAGATGTGACAGAGAGAGAGCAAGAGAGAGAGAGAGAGAAGGAGAGGAACAGGGAGGGAGGGAACGGGGAGGGGGGAGAGACGGGGAAACGGAGGGGGAGACGGTATCATTTTCAAGTTGGAAGAGGGGAAAATGCAATCAACAACAACACATCAACTTATTCAAACAGGAGAGAAAACCAAACGAGGAATTACCAAGGCAAATAAGAAGCACAAAGTAAGGCGACGATGGAAAAGAAGGCTTTGAATATAGTAATTCAATAGATTAAGATGAACTTTCCACTGAAAGTACAGAGTTCCAATTTCGAGTAAGAAAAGACATCTACGACGCCCTATTTTGACGTGACACTCCTGAAGCGTAAAGATATTGCAAGTTAAGAGTAAGGGCTACAAAGCAAATACCACGGAAATCTGAAGCAGTTATAACAAGAACAGTCAAAATAAATTAGTACTGGGGACAACAACGGTCACTCTATGTTGGTGCGACCATTCCGAGTTTGCGTTATCCTAAAGAGCCACGGAGTACACAAGGCAAAAACTGAGAGACTGCCGGGAGACACAGAGATAGTCTCCTCCAGAACGAAAGATTGCGACACGCCTTTCTCAGTAACAGACGTGTGAGAAGGACAAACACATTATCACAGATATACACGATCTGCCCCAGGCTGCTTTGCAAACGTGGTTCCGTAGAAATTCAGATACCCCGACGGGTACGTGGGAAACGTACATTGTTCTCGCGTACAGGTGGGACGGCTACACGTCTGAACGCGCAAGAGACCATATAGAAAATCTCACAACCTGAAAAATAAAAAAACACACAGCTCGCAGATCATGTTCTTTGATAACAATGCAGACCAGTTAGAAATTACCTGAAATATGTGGTTTTCCAAAACTAACATCCCATGTGTTCCGTGGACAAAGATATCTGGGAAACGCTGGGTGAAATCCAGTTTAATAATAATCAGGAGGAGGAGGAGAAGGAAAAGAGTTTTTCAGCTGCAGGACTTCTCATGTGCCTTCCCAGGCTAACGTTATGTCGTGCGTCTCTAAGTGGCGGCCTTGAAGGCAACGTTCCGTACGTTCATTTCATCGCACAGTTTTCTCCTCATGGGGCAACTCACAGGGCCAGTGTTCTGTGGGAGACACGTTGGGAAACCCCAATACATAACCATATTAGTATTAACCTTATTTCCCTTCCTCTGGCAAGCGCATGGCCGGATGTGACATCTGGATGAAGTCTGATCAAACCTGACAGACGTCACCAGACCTGATGCAGTGCGTTGCGACCAACAGGACAGAATCACTTCGGCGGGAGGAAGCCAGGCGCAGGCAGGAATATTTGTGTTTTTAAAATTGTTCTCATATTTCGAGCCCCTTGAGCCGCGCAAATCCGTGTCAAAGCTCTGAGACCCACAGTAAGCGCTCCTTAAACTCCTTCTCAAACGTGTCGGGACGGCCATGACTCACTTGGGTTTGACTAGCATCCAAAGCCCCACTTTCTAGACAGTTCAGAGACCTGACTTTCCTTCCAGTTCAGGGAGTCCGTGACAGGGCGATGAATCACTCTGCAGATGAAGAGTTAATCTATTATGTTGCCTGTGGCCCCAAACCATTTCTGCCCCTTTCCCCGTCTTTCTCACATACTCTCCCTTTTGCACTGAGATCATTCATTAGTTCTGCTTTGTCCGGGGCCACCTGTACCGTGTTAATGAGCAGCCCGATGGATCAGAGGGACAGAAAAGCAGTGACCTACCCCCCCCCCACCCGCCCCAGGGCTGGGGCAGCTCTGAGGAGTGGCAGTTTTTTTCTACACGAATCTTACATTCCAGGATGAAAAAACAAGTTCACACGTTATGAGTTGACTTAACTGTATTTCCATACATCTGAGAAGATACATATATTAACCCAGGGTGGTGATTTTTCAAATGCATCCAAAAACTCTTGATATGCCTCCCTTCAGGACGTGGAGCTTAATTGTCCCTCCTGTGAGCGTGGGCTGGGCTTCGTGACTCACTGCTAATGAATAGAATATGGCGGAAAGACAAGGGATGCCACTTCTGAGACCGTTACAGAAGACACTTCGGCCCCCTCTTGGGTATGTGCCCTCTCTCTCTCTCTCCTGCGAATCTTACTCTGGGGGAAGCTGTGTCCTGAGCAGTCCGTGGAGAGGGTCCACATGGCCAGAATCTTCCTACAACAGCCACAGGAGGGAGCCTGAAAGTGAACCCACCAGCCCCAGTCAACCTCCAGAGACCACAGTCTGCGTCAATAGCTTTCCTGCAGTCTCGCGAAAGGCCCTGAGCCAGAACCACCCAGCTGAGCTGCTCCCAGATGTCTGACCCTCAGAAAGGTGCCTGTTGTGCTAACACACTAGGTTGGGGGTCATTGTTACGCAGCTGTAGGTGACCACCATATCCAGCGATCACGGAGCTGTTCGGGGCCCGGGGGAGCCACCTTGGGCAGTGCGTATCTACTCCCGTGGCTGGGTCTTCGTTGGTCTGGTGGGGAAAGGAATTCCCTCGAACTGGAAGGCTCAATTACCGGAGAGGAGGTGAGGGTAGCAAGGAGCTCACAAGATACAGGAATGGTCCTGCAGCTCAGCTCTCTGCCCAAAGCAGACAGAAGGGGTGGGGTCCTGAGCACGTGGACACAGCCGTGGGGGCGGCAAAGTGTAGACACAGAGATAGTGCTGGCAAAGGGCCAAAGCCTTGCCCGAGGGTGCTGGCATCGGTGGTGCAAAAAAATAACTTTGCAGAGGATGAAAAGGATTTGGCTCATCAATGCCTAGGGCTTTAAGATGGACGGATTGAACTCTAACAGTGAGACATGTTGATTTCTCTGGCCCACAGAGGATGAAAAGTTCACATTTGGACATTTGGATTGGAATTTCGAAATTAACACCTAAGGTGTACCTACTATCCTTCTAAGGTTGGTATTTACTTAAACTTTAAGGAACTAGATGAAAAGGGCCTTTCTTTTTTCTTCTTTTTTCTTCTCTTCTCTTTTCTTTTCTTTTCTTTTTTTCTCTTCTCTTCTCTTCTCTTCTCCTCTCCTCTCCTCTTCTCTTTTGTCACTTTTTTTTAAGAATTATTTTTAAGTAACCTCTACACCCAACGTAGGCCTTGAACTCACAACCCGAGATCGAGACTCGTGTGCTCCACTAACTGAGCGAGGCAGGCAGAGAGGGGCCTTGCTTTATCACCTCTCCAATAACTTATTTTGAGATTGAATGAAGGAAAACTAAAACAAGTTAGACCATGTTTGAAAACCCTTAAAGAATAAAATTTTAACCACCAAGTGCCACGAGCCCCCACCCCCCAATTCCTAGTTCACGAAAACGAATTCTAACGTGGTCTTATTATGATGCACGTCTGAAGAAACATTCAACACGGAATCGGTTTTCCATTCCTGATGCGTTTGTTCATTGTTGAAGCCCCCTGTCAAGGTAACATGGTAACAATATTTTCCTGGGGAAAGTGATTGATGCATTGTTTGAAAACCTGTTCCAGGAATAGGTTCTCATTAATCGAGTCTCATTGACAACAAAAATATAGAGAAGCTACGCTGCAATGTCAGAGGATGCGGCGAAAATAAAGGAGGAGGTTTATCCGTTTCTTCAACTGATGTTCACTGGTCTTCCGCCACGTGTCAGCAGCCAGTGTAGGAAAGACCTGGAAGGCGAGTAGAGAATAGTTTGAAACCACACAGCTGTCAGGAGGAAGGCAAGCACAGGGACGAGAAGGAGGTGGCTACTATTGTTGCTGTAGGCTAATATTTATGCACTTCTTTATGCCTACAGCTGGCTAAGTGTTGCGCAAGCGTTATCTCACAAAACTGTTACAAGGACACCATCAAGTTGCCGCGGCTAAGATCCTCATTTTGCGGGTTCAAAAGGGAGGCTTATAAAATTTAATTTGCCCGAAGCCATCCATGGAGGCAGGAGCCTAGATTGACAAACAAGATCTGATGCCAAAGCCTGTGTTTTTCGTTTCCGCATCAGCAGGGGAAACAGAAAGGGAGCTGTGTGCCCCGAGAGAATATTACTAGACGCGGGATCTATTTCAGAATTAAAGCCGCCGCATGGTTGCGGCAGAGAGAAGAGGCGACCTCTGGGAGGTGGAGAACCAGCTGAGAAGTTCTCTCCGAATGCCGATGAGGAGGACAAAAAGTCGAGCCCCGGAGATGGTGAAAAAGTATCAGGGTGCTTGGAATTTCTGGTGATTGGAAGAGATCAGAATCCCTGGGGAAAAAGGAAAATATGATAGAATAAAAACTCCTTTAGCTAAGAAAAAACCTGATTCTGCACCTGGAAAAGATTCATTAAGTATAGAGTAGAATTACCAGAAAACAGAAACGATAAATGTGTTCTGTGTATTTTTATCTGTAGTGAAATACAAGAAAATGCACAGACCCTAAGTGCTTGGTTCTAGAAGTTTCAGCGTACAAATAGGATAGAAAATAATTCCCAAAACCTAGTAAATTCCTTTGTGCTGCCTCTTTTTTTTTTAATGCTTATTTATTTTTGAGAGAGAGAGAGAGACAGAGCACGAGCAGGGGAGGGGTAGAGAGAGAGGGAGACACAGAAGCTGAAGCAGGCTCCAGGCTCAGAGCCATCAGCACAGGGCCCGATACGAGGCTCTAACTCAAGAACCATGAGATCATGACCTGAGCGGAAGTCAGACGCTTAACCGACCGAGCCACCCAGGCGTCCCCCTTTGTGCTGCCTTCTAATAATTTTTTTTTAATTTTTAAAAAAATTTTAATGTTTATTTATTTTTGAGAGAGAGAGAAAGACAGAGCACGAGTGGGTGAAGGGCAAGAGAGGGGGAGGCACAGAATCTGAAGCAGCTCCAGGCTCTGAGCTGTCAGCACAGAGCCCAACACGGGGCTCGAACTCACAAGCTATGAGATCATGACCCGAGCTGAAGTGGGATGCTTAACCAACTGAGCCACCCAGGGGCCCCTCATTTTTTAATGTTTATTTATTTATTTTGAGAGTGAGAGAGAGAGAGAGCCCACACGAGCGTGTGTACGAGTGGGGTCGGGGAAGAGAGAGAGAGAGAATCCCAAGCGGGCTCCGCCCTCACAGCCCGATGAGGGTCTCGATCTCATGAACCTCGAGATCATGACCTGAGCCAAAATCAAGCCTCGGATTCCTGACCAACTGGGCCACCCAGGTGCCCCTGCCTTCTAATCATTCACACTCCCAGAGGCAACCACCATTCTGATGCCTCTCACCGTAGATCACTTTTGCCTGTACTTGAACTTCATATAGATGCCACTGGACAGTATGTAAGCATCTGGCTTCTTTTGTTCTCCATGTGCCTTCACAATCCATCAGTGGTTTATTCCTCTCTATCGCTGAGACATACTCCATTGTATGAATAAACAACAATCTGTTTGCCATTTCTCTGGCTAATGAACATTTGGATTGCTTCCAGTTTGGGGCTGTAATAAATAAAGTTGCTCTGAACATTCTCGTACGAGGCTTTTTGGAGGCATGTGCTCTCACTTCTCTTGGGCAAATACCCAGCAGAGGATTTGCTCAGGGCGCGCTTGTGCTCAACTCCACAGGAAACCACCACGGAGCTCTCTGTAAAGCGGTTGCATTGTCTTATGCTCTCACACACAGGGTGTCAGACTTTCAGGGGCCCCACATTCTGGCCAACTTTTGGTGCTCTTGGTAGCTTTCATTGCCTTTTAGGTACGGAGTGATATCTTGTTGTGGTTTTAGTTTTCACTTTCTTGAAGACCAGCGACACTGGGCATCTTTCCACGTGTTAGTTCGTCACTGTCTTCTTCGGTGACGTGTCTGTTCAAGTTACCGCCCATTTTTAACGTAGCAAGACGTTATGAAGACCTGAGCTGAGGTAGTCATAGCGGGGATAGCAGAATGGTGTGACGATGGGACGGAACACAGTGAAGGCTGACCGTCAGGCGTCTGGTGTGGGGGATTCTGGCGGTCATGGTGAGTTCGTTCAGACGCAAGGAGTTGTGGTCCTGACCATTTCAGCACTCATAACACGACTCAGTAGAAATCTTGAAGGAAGACTTCTTTATACCTGGTCTTCACTCAACACCCACCCTCAGCCTCTACTGTCTACATCACTTCTATTTCTGGTACCATCTCGGGAATACACCTAGGACTAAAGCAACCATAGTAAATCATAAGCTTATATGTGCATCAATTATACCCCCATTAATCTGAAGTAACCTACGTGTTTCATGGTTCAGAAGTTTCCAGGAGGTCCCCATGGGAGATTTTTTTTAACGTGTTATTTAATTTTGAGAGAGAGAGAGCAGAGGAGGGGTAGAGAGGGGGACAGAGGATCCAAAGTGGGCTCTACACCGACAGCAGAGAGCCCGATGCGGGGCTCGAGCTCACGACCTGTGAGATCATGAGCTGAGCCAAAGTGGGACACTTGACCGACTGAGCCCCTGAGGCACCCTGGCTCCATGGGAAACTTTTTTTTTTAAGTATTAAGTTTTCAAAATCAACAAAAGCTACCGCACGGTTTTGAGTAATGTTTCTGCCCACTGATGCCTGTGTTTAACTTGGTTTGGATTTTCATAAGAAACATATTTCATCATGTAATTCCCCAGCAATCCTGCCCCAGAAGACAGCTTCCTTGGGGTTGTTGAAGTCATGACTCTTGTATATTCTAAATAAACACGAGTGGCCTTTTCCTGGTGTTGTTTGTTATATGCATGTAACGATGTTTTCACCTAGCTTTTCTGGAGGCCAACTTCTGCAGAGAGGAAGTCCACTTCTCAGTTATCTGGAACTCCTGCATCATGTGTTTATGCCTCGTTAGAACAAGCTTAGTCACGGGATGCTTGTACTTCATGAAGCCACGACAAAAACCTCTCTTTAAAAGCCTTTTCTGGGGCGCCTGGGTGGCTCAGTCAGTTGGGCGACCGACTTTGGCTCAGGTCATGGTCTTGCGGTCCGTGAGTTTGAGCCCCGTGTCGGGCTCTGTGCTGACAGTTCAGAGCCTGGAGCCTGTTTCAGATTCTGTGTCTTCCTCTCTCTGACCCTCCCCCGTTCACACTCTGTCTCAAAAATAAGTAAACGTTAAAAAAAAATTTTAAATAAAAAAACTAAAAGCCTTTTCTGAGTCATTTCCAGAAAAATCCTGATGCTTTGTTGGTTTCCACTTCCCATTATTCCCCTCCACTTGAGTGTGCGTTTGAACACATGATTCATTACAAATGCTTTTAGGGGGAAGTCCCAAACGCGGGAAGCATGACATGAGCTCAGTCAGCTTTTTTATACATATCTGGGGGGCTTTTTTTTAGCCATTAATATGCAAATGATGGAATTCGTTTTCTAGAAACCACATTGGTTACATCCAAGAATTGCGTGTGCACAAAATGAAATGAATATGAGGTGCAAATGGATGGTGTGATCGCTTAGATGGTGACGGGTACGCCATGGACTCATGAGTTGTGATCTCACTGCGCTGTTGATTTCTGTGATAGCTTGCTTCCTGTTGCCCTAAGAAGTGTAAGAAGTCATGTGTTACCGAACTGTAATAAAATTCTGTATTATAGCAGTTGATTGAAAAAAAAGACAGCAACCCAGTAGCATGAGATTTTGGCAACTCTAATAGTTACCATGAAAGGAATTCTCAGCAGCAGACAATGTTGTCAAAGGAGCAGAAGCACGATTCATAGAAATACTGCCTGAAAGTTTCTCTTGGCTAAAGACATTTACAAGCCCTCAAGGTGAAAGGCCTGCCAACCCCAGAAAAAATAAGTAGGAGACCCATAGTCTGCAGAGATATATTTCAAGGATAAAAGGAACTTATTCCCGACACCTAGGGAAAGGATTTTATTTTATTTTTTTTTGAGTTTATTTGTTTTGAGAGAGTGGGGGAAGGGGCAGAGAGAGAGAGGGAGAGAGAATCCCAAGCAGGCTCCTCGCCGTCAGCATGGGGCTTGACCTCACAAACCTGTGAGATCATGACCTGAGACGAAATCAAGTCAGACGCCTAACCGACTGAGCCACCCAGGCGCCCTGAGGAAGCATTTTGAAAGTAAAGTGAAAACAGCCAGATTGGCTTCAAACTTATCTTCTGCAGGACAAAGTGCCAAAAATCAACAAAGCAAGATATCTACAAGTTTGAGGGAAAATTATTGTAACCCAATTCTTTGACTTATCAAGCTATCGCTTGTGTGTGAGAGTCATAGATCCTCAGGAACGGAGGAATTTAGAAAGTATACTGTTTTCGTTTCCTATTGCTGCCATAAAAAACCTCCATGAACTTAGTGGCTTCAACAAACCAAATTTATCCTCTTACAGTTCTGAAGGTGAGACATCCTAAAGTCAAGGGGTGCTAGGGGAGATTCCATTCCTGCCTGTTCCAGCCCCTAGAGCTCGTCTACATCTGCGGTCTTGTGGTTCCTTCTGTCTTCAAAGCCAGCACAAGTTGTATCTCTGTGACCACTCCCCCATCCTCCCAGATCCCTCTGACACCCCCCTTCTGCCTCTCTTCTGTTTAAAAAGGACCCTTGTGATTATACTGGGCCCACCCAGATGGTCCATAATCTCTCCACCTCAAGATCCGTAATTTAATGACATCAACAAAGTCCCTTTGCCATGTAAGCTAACATGTTCCTGGGTTCTGAGAATTAGGACAGGAATATCTCTCGGGGGTGGGGGACATTATTCTGACTACCGCATATACCAACCAAACAGGGCCATTCTTGAAAAAAAGGTAAAGTTCATACAAATTTAAAATTCAGTTGGAAGAAAGCCTATGATAATAGTAAAAAAAAGAAAAAATTGAAAACAGAAAAATATTGACTGGGACATACCCTAATAATCTCTATAATCGTAGAGCTATAGTATAATTGACACAAGAACAGATACACAGATTCAAAGTCCACTAATAGGTCCACATATCCATATGAATTTAAACTAATGAGAAAACGAGCAAGAAATCCAATGCACGAGGTTAAGAAAACCTACAAATCATTTGGGGGTGGAGGGAGGTTGAAACTTGAACTCATATCTTATGCCTACACACAATAAAGATTTAAATATATATATATTTTTAAATATAAAACTATTGGGAGAAAAATTTTTTATTTTCTTTAAGATTTTATTTTTAAGTAATCTCTATACCCAAGGTGGGGCTCGAACTCACAACCCCAAGATCAAGAGTCACAGGCTCCACTGACTGAGCCAGCCAGGGACCCCCATGGGGAGAAAATTTTAGTGAATGATTCTGTAATTCTAAAATGAATGCAAGGGCGCCTGGGTGGCGCAGTCAGTTAAGCACCTGACTTCGGCTCAGGTCATGATCTCACAGCTCATGAGTTCGAGCCCCGCGTCAGGCTCTGCGCTGACAGCTCAGAGCCCAGAGCCTGCTTCGGATTCTGTGTCTCCCTCTCTCTCTGCCCCTTCCCTGCTTGTGTGCTCTCTCTCTCTCCCAAAAATAAACACTAAACGTTTTTTTTAAAAACTAAGTAAATAAAATGAACATGAATTTCTAACTGTAACTCCCAAGCCAGAAACCCTTAAAGGAAAATAATGGATATATATGAAGACATAAAGAGCTAAATAATAATAAAAATGATTTCTATATAACCAGAATAGTTGACAGACCTGTGATAAATTATTTATAACAAAATTGAAAAAAGTTAATGCCCTTCTTATATAAAAAGCTTTTACAAATCAATAATTATGAGACGAACACCACAAGAGAAAAGTGTGCAAAGGATATAAGTAAACACTTTGGAAAAAGAATTGAACAGAATGCGAAACATGAAAAGAGCTTTACCCATCGCAGTAGCTACTGTCGTTGGTTTTTTCCCAGGAAGAATCAAAGAGGATCAATCAGTGTGTGGGAAGTCCTGACTGCATGCAGAGACTCTAATCACAAATCATGCAAACTTCAGTCATCATGTTCTAATCTGCCCTCCAAAAAGTAGAACAGGTGAAGATTATCCAGCCTGATAATCCCTATGATTTTTTTTTTTTTAATTCAGACAGTATTCAGTTTCGGTGTGAGTGGTTTTATTTATTTATTTATTTTTATTTTTTGAGTTTATTTATTTTGAAAGAGAGAGAGAGTCCGAGCAGGGGAGGGGCAGAGAGAAAGAGAGAATCCATGCCATCAGCATGGAACCTGACGTGGGGCTTGAACTCATGAACCATGGGATGACGACCTGAGTTGAAACCAAGAGTCGGACGGTCAACCGACTGAGCCACCCAGGTGCCCCTGGTGTAACAACATTAAATAGAATCTCAAATGTGTATATTCTTTGTTCACAGCAAGGGTAATTCCTCCACAGGTGGCTGGAATATGCCATTGGCCAGCTGGGCCGGGTCATTCAGCTCCCATGGGCTCTCCCCTCTCTCGGTGGTGGTGGAAGGGAGTGGGGCTTGTTTGCATTCTGCACCCTCCCTCCCCATCCCTTCCTTTCCAGTCCATCATACACACTGTCCCAGCAGATCCCTTGAAGTCATCCTCAACCATTGCAATTTCAGGGGTTGGGGAGGCCAGTCGTTGCCCTGTGAAGAGCCCGAGTGTGGGCAGACAAAATACGCCCATTCCTATGACCCTCGCCCCAGACTGGGACTGGCGGACTGTGACACGCCTGAGACCCTCCGTTAATTCTCCACTCTTGTTAGGTCCCCAAACACAGCAAAGCTTTTTTATCTCAGGGTCTGAGAGATGTACGGCAGATGAGTTCCGCTCTTTTCTCTCTCTCTCAGGAGCATTTTGGAAGTTTCTCTCTCCTTGGCCATCGGTGGGGAAGAAGAGGGGTGAGGGAGGCATGGCTTTCTTAGTTAAACTTGAAATTCAAAACAAACACTCCTTTTTTAAAAAAATATCATTTATTGTCAAATTGGCTAACATACAGCATTGGTTTTGGGGGTAGATTCCCGTGGTTCGTCGCTTATGTTCAACACCCAGTGTTCATCCCAACAAGTGCCCTCCTCGATGCCCACCGCCCATTTTCCCGTCTCCCCCACACCCCCATCAACCCCCAGTTTGTTCTCTGTATTTAAGAGTCTCTTACGGTTTGCCTCCCTCCCTCTGTGTTTGTAACTATTTTCAAAACAAATGCTCCTAGATAAAGTCTAAATCTTCATAGCCTTTGACATTCTAACAGCCTATATATGGGTTTTTTTTTTACCTCTGTGATGAGAAGAAGTTTACACTTTGAAGATACAGGTCTGTTATTCCCCTGGGGAAACAGGGTCTGGCATCTTAGCCGGCACACAGCAAGGGCAGAAAATACATTTGAAATAAATTAATCCCTTACATAATTAAAACATTCATGCCAGCTCTGGGGCCTGTCTGTGCCTTCACTTACACACACATTCGCCTTCTCCTGCAAAGATCAGACATTCTTTACTAACAACATTTTGACTTCAGATGGGCACAAGAAATCCGTATTTACAGATCCAAAGTTGGAAACATCAGGAGGCTCTAACCCACTGCCTTCGACGGCCCGATCTTCTCGCCAGACCAGCCCCCACAACTGACCGGCCAGATGGGCACGTGTAAATTCTAAGGTGGAATGCAGGAAAGGCGTAAATGTGAATCAATTCTATTCCTAACAAAGCTGAGTAAGAGTAGCGGAGATTCTGGAATTGTCTTCCACCGTTCTTCAGGTTCTTGTCTAAATCAGGCTCTCCTGTGGCTAACCTGAAGGGGTGTCTGCACAGAGAGGCAAAGTGCTGGAGGGCCGCGCCTTAGACGGTCCCTGCTGTCCGCCTGGGCTCTACCCGCTTTCTCCCGAATCTTCAGATTGCGTGGCTTCACTGCTCCCCAGAAAGCGGCTCCCTCTCTAAAGTGGTAACTGATGGGGGCGCCTGGGTGGCTCAGTCGGTTGAGCGTCCGGCTTCAGCTCAGGTCACGATCTCATGGTTTGTGAGTTCGAGCCCCGCGACGGGCTCTGTGCTGACCGCTCGGAGCCTGGAGCCTGCTTTGGATTCTGTGTCTCCCACTCGCACTCTGTCTCTCAAAAATAAATAACCATTTAAAAAAAAGATTTTTTTTTTTAATAAAGTGGAAACTGATACTCTATGAAGAGGCATTTCTGATCCTCACAAGGGCAGCTGGGAAGCTTTAGGGTATTTTCCTATAACTAGTCATCAAGACAGAAAGAAAGACCTCACTAACTTTGCACACTTGTCTGTAATTGATCTAGCCCTGCGTTCTCATTAGAATAAAATCAGCCTGGTTTTCATCTGGAAAAGCTGCCATCTCTGCTTTTCCATTGTGAAGGGAAGGGAAGGCTTGATTACCCGCTTCCGTGTAAGATGTGTAATTTTCCTAAAAAGGCTACTTACACAGATGCATTTTCAATCAGGGCTCCAGAGCCCAGAACAAAATGTTGATTAATATTCCATCGAGGGCTTCAACATATGGTTCCGTGTGCAAAGGATTTGAGACAAATCCATTGAAGAGGGCACAGCTCTGGTTATGAATACAATAGTACCTGGCTCTCCGGGGGAAGCGAAGCTAGTTTAGCAGAAAGACACCGATGCCCTGAGTTACCCAGGCTTGTAAGCGTCTTGCAGGCAGGAACCTGATGTTATTCGGAAGCGATGTCTTGTACGTAGCTTAGCTCCCTGGACACGGTGAGGGCAATAAGCATTAAGTGAAATGGTTTTCCGGATGAACGGAGGGGAAGGGAAGGAAAAATAGCATAGAAACAGAGAGGGGGGTGAACCAGAAGAGACTCTCAAATACAGAGAGCAACCTGAGGGCTGCTGGAGGAGAGGTGGGTGGGGGGGAAGGGTTAAATGGGGGATGGGCACTAAGGAGGTGCTTGTTGGGATGAGCACTGGGTATTGAATGGAAGTGATGAACCACTGGGCTCTACTCCTGAAACCAACGCTACGCTGCATGTGAACTAACTTGGATTTAAATAAATCCATTTAAAAACAAAATAAATGAAATGGTATTCAGCCTGGTGAGGTACGTGGAAACAGCGGGCAGAAAATCAACAACTTTTGCCAGATTCTGTGAAGACCGTGTGCTACTGGGGCTGCACGTGTGCACCGTGTGCTATTGCTGCACACACTAGTTAAATCCTTCACTGGGCCTGTTCAATCAGTGAGCATGTGCTAAGCATTTACTCTCTACCACACCCTGTTCCTGGATGTTGGCAAATAGCTATTCGTCAAGATGCATTTTCTCCTTTCTGGGTCATTTCCCAGTCACCCTCGCAGCGACTGAGGCCACGTGGCTGGTTCTAGCCGGTGGGAAGTGAAGAAAAGTGTCTCTCTTCAGGCCTGTCCTTTTGAGTCCCTCCCTTCCAGTTGGCTGGGTCCGAAACAACATGGCGGCTATGGGAGCTGTGTGTGGAGGATGGGAGAGTCTGCTTCAGCCTGAGTCCCTGACAGACCCCACCAACGTGAACCCCTGCCCGGGACTGTTAGGTGAACCAGAAAAGAGCTTTTATCCCGTTGGGCCCAACCCCAACTAAAATTTTGGAGATGTAGAGTCAGAGGAGACACGGCCCTGCCTCTGGTGGGGGGGGGGGGTCCAACCCCAGCATGGACTTCAGTGGGCAGAAGACCACCACGTGGCCCCTTGTGCCTCCACAGAAGAGAGCCACAAACAGAGAGAGTCCCTCCATGACGCCCGCTCCAAGGTCAACAGGCCCTTCAGAAGCTTCCATGGGAAGGCCCTGCCTGGAGACCATCAGCCAGAGACTGCCTGCCCTCAGGAATGAACTGAGTGCTGCAACCGGGCAGATATGGAGCCCGCACATCAAGAGATGGGTTTGTGAGAGGCCAGACCGAGGGCTCCGACCCCTCACCTCTCACCATAGTGGGTCAGCGAGTGCTTGCTGGGGGGACCCTCCCCACAGGGCATCTGACTGAGGCCCAGCTCTGAACCTAAGGCCTGCTGTTTGCTAGCAGGCAAACTGTTTCCGGTATATTCATTTGGAGGGCTCCATTTCTAAAGTACTTGTATATGCATTTCTCGTTTGGTCCTCAAAACGACCTTGCCGGGCAGCGAGGCAAGTTGGCTCAAGGTCATACAACCAGTGGAGATGTTGGACTTCACATGTTCTGCCACCAGATTCATTCAGCGTCCTTCCCCACCAGGTCCAACTCCGGTTTACGTCAAGGCTTAGGGCGCACTTCCCTCCACAGACCCTAGTGTTTCTTAATATCCTCTGTAAATTCACAAACCTACAGCAGATGTAAGCTCGACCAGAAGGCCAGGACCACACTGATGCTCTGCCCCCTCCAACCACTGCACCGCCCTGGAGGCAGCGTTACGGCGAGGCAGGGCTTCGGGAGAATGTCACGGGGAAGATTTAAATGCCATGGTATCGATCTGGATCTCGTGTTCAGTTCCCCAGGCAGGATTCGAATGAGGTGGATGTAAGGATCGTGAAGAGAAGTTTCTAAAAAGCTGGGCTATTTGCTAAGAACATCAGGGTGATACCGCATCTGAAGTTTAACCTGAGTTTCAGTTTCCGCAGAAGTTAGATCCTCAGCCATTGTATTCCCCTCCTTTCGGCATCTCACAAATATCCCCTTCACATTACTTATTTCAGTTCCGTAAGTATTTACTGAGCATCTACTCAGGGAAAGGCTTGCTGCTGTCCACCTGCCACCCATCTCTGTGATGGCTCCATGTCAAATGTGGAAGGTGGTTACTCATAGACGTGGAAACTGATCGCTCCTGAGTTCTTCAGTCTTCTGGAGGCCCTTTCTGGTAATACCCAAATGAAACTCCTTGAGTCCCCACAGGGTACAGAAGAAGCCAGTGCTGTGGCTGGGATTGGAGGGTAATGGATTTATGGAATTCCTACTGGTTCCTGGGCACCGTTCTGCGTGATGAATAAGACAGAGCCCTTCTCTTATGACCGTGCTCCTTATAATCTAGGAAGAGACCCCAGCCAATGTCCCAACCACCAGTGACAGACTAGAACAGCCACTCTCCCTTGACTGAACATGGGCCCACCTGTTCCTCTGTCTTTCCCCCGAGCTCCACCAGCCCAAGGCTGCCGTGCACAAGTCTTTTATTGGAAGTATGGGGAAAATAAAGTGTGATTATAGATTAGGACTAAGAATACCTTCCAATTTAATGTCAGACTTCACTATTATTAAAATATCCCTGCCCGTTCCCCACCAAATAGCTTGCTTTCCTGAGATCCTAGCATCTGGACCTCCACCCCTGGAGCATTTTCTTCCATTTTCCCATTGCTATGGGTTGAGTTGGGTCCTCCTCCCCTCCCAAAAAGATTTGATGTTGAAGTCCTCACTTCCAGTACCTCAGATTGTGACCCTATTTAGAACTAGAGTGTTTTCAACGATAATTTAGCGAAAATGAGGTCATTCGGGGGCGAGGGGGCTAATCCATCAGGAGTGGTGTCTTTATGAAAAGAGAAAAATTGGACACATAGATAGACATGAGATGCACAGATGTGAAGATACACGGGGGATTGGAGTGATGAGTCTACAAGCCAGGGAGCAACGAACATTGCTGGCCCGACATCAAAAGCTGGAAGAGGCGAGGAAGGGTTCTCCTCTACAGGTTTCAGAGGAGTCTGGTCCTGTAAACAGCTTGATTTGGGACTTCTAGTTTCCAGCACTGTGAGATAACATTTTTTTTCTTGCTTTAAACCACCCAGTTTGTGGTCCCTTGTAACACTAGCTCAAAGAGGCTAATACACTCGCATCATTGAGATTCAGCTCCTAACCCCACCCCCTTGAATCCCCATCCATCAGGCTCCCTGCAGAAAATCCAGACACTTTGCTATTTCACCATGTAAAGCAAAGTAGCTCACTTTAATCTCCCATAGCCTGACCCCCTTCAAGGTTTTCTGAAAGCAAAAAAGTCCTTATCCCCCATGCCCACCCCACGAATTTTGCCACTTCCCTACAAGAAGGAAGGAGAGGCTGGCAAGTTATTTCAAAAAGATGGAAGTGTATGAGCTCTGGGTGATGTAGGGGCTGGGGGTCTCCTGGCCCACTGGGGCTCCTGCGGCACCCAGTTGGGAAACCCTGGATGAACAACTGACCGTTGAGTAGCTGCCCTCCTCGTGCAAGTTAGGACCCAATCGCGTTTCCGGATTTGATGTCCAGTTTCCTGGGAACCTGAGTGCACAACGATACCCAGTTCCAGGGTGTCTCAGGACAGCAAGAGATAGGCAGCTGCCTGTTGTATTTCTGCCGACTCCCCTTCCTCAAGGATCTGAATCAGAGTAGTGGAAATGGGCTGGTCGAATGGGGCAAGAAGTCTCAGTTCTGCAGCCTAGAAGAAGCGTGAAGAGGATTTTCACAACAAGTAGATAGAGTGGGGGTCGGGGAAAGAACACGAAGACAAAGGTGGCATCCAGGCCGGCATCCTGGGGGATGAGTGGCAGTAGACGACCTTAATGCGACCAGGACCCGGATCGGAGACGAAAGGGGGCGTGCCCATGCCAGGTACAAGGAGTTCCTTTTCCTCCCCTGTCCCAGAGTGTTGCTCCCTGACCCCCAAAGCAGGAGGAGGAGGCACATCCGTGTGTCGTGTCTATGGCTGTGAAGGCCGTGGAAACACATCTCTCCGCGTGGAAATCCCATTTTCGTTTACAGAAATAAACCAGAACCCTCGATTTCTGCATTAAGCACCTAGTGGATTCGAGGGTAGAGTAACACCGAGTATTTTAGAAAAGTCACAAAGAGTAATGAGCCGTCCTCAGAATTGATCTCTGTGGCCCAACACAGGTCAATGACAGTTCAGTTAAAGGTCATTAACAAATACAAATCGCGATCAATTGTTTAAATATAATTGAAGACCAACGTAGTGCCAAGCCTTTCCAAACCAGACACAATCGATCTACTGAAAATAATGTTGTACTTCCAAGAGGCCAGCCAGGCCCGAATCAATAAAATTACCTCTAACTATAAACCTTTTATCCAAGGCAGATTCATCATTATCAATACCTTTTAACAAAACAAGCATTTGATGTGCCACTTAGAGGATCCTTAGTGGTGATTTCCCTGAAAAAGCTTATAAGCAAACAGTGACTTATCTCTCTGTCCACACATGCCTCCCCTCCGGTGAGGTTTTCGTCCAAAGGAATCCATTTTGTTATCTCTATGCTTCCGTTCTGAATAGATACCATAGGATTCGGTGTTCAATCCAACCTGACCATCACGCGTTAGCATCTAAACGGTGGATCTCAACCTTCTATTCCCCAGAGCAAGACAAATGCCATATGGTGATCACATATACAAAATCTTTTCCAGGGTGGCCCGGGGACACTTCGAAACATGAGTCAGAATGCAAGAAAAATAACGATTGTGACAATTTACAAGGATAATCTTAAATACGTTCTAATTCTTGCCGATAAAAATAAAACTCATAAACTTTGGAGCCCAAACTACATCGGAGCCACTCTAACGACACATTAGTGGTTGAAAACCACAGATGTACAAGAGGCTCAGCGTTTGTGATCAAACCCTTTTCCGTGAAATATTATTTTAATGAGTTTTAAAAGAGATCTGCATTCATGGAGAAGAAAGGAGCGTGACCTTGAAACCTGTTAATTAGACAAATGAGCGTCTCGTTCCTCCGTTAATGGCTCGAAACCCATTCTGCCTCTGCAGTGTGGCTTTACCAATCTCCACTCTGAGATCAGGCGGTGAATTTAACTCTTCGTGGGGCAAATCTGATTTTCCCAACTGCCACGTCCTTGGAAAGACCCTTGAAGGGGGTTGCCCTAGAGTGAAGAGAGGGGAAAATCCCAGGGAGATTAGGTTGTAGGCATAGGGGCAGGAAGAGGTCCTGTACCTAGATCCATTTTTCCTCTGGCCATTTTGGTAAGGCAGGCAGTTGGGGTAGATGGCAGGGGCCTGGGCTGGAGGCAGACTGCTGGGTCTGCATCCCCACTGCACTGGGAGCTTGTCCTCAACTAGAATGCACAGGTGGGGGCCTTCCAGGAATTTTCAGTGTTCACTGCTCAACCAGTCCCTGCAGTGACCTCCCCAAACCACGTGCTCAATGCACTTTTACACTTTTATTATGGAAATTCGCAAACACATAAAAAGGAAGAGAGAGCAGTGAACACGTCTGTCACCACCAGCCTTCAACAGTTATCAACTCATGACCAGTCGTGTTCATCAATACCCCTAGTCTCCCTCCTCAACTGGATTAAGTTCAGAATTTCAGTTTCTCCCACCGATGCCTGGTTCAGTCGGTGGAGCATCTGACTCTTGATTTCGGCTCAGGTCGTGATCTCGCGATTCAGGAGATCGAGCCCGGCGTCAGGCTCTGCACTGACGGTGCGGAGCCTGCTTGGGATTCTCTCTCTCTCTCCCTCTCTGCCTTTCCCCTACTCACGCACACTCTCCCTCTCAATAAAATAAATAAACATTAAAGAAAAGAGAAAGAAAGAATTTTAATTGACCCCAGATGCACTCATTACGCACCTGATGGACTTTGGCAAAATCCTTCATCTCTGTGATGCTCAGTCTCCTTGTGTGGAAGATAAGAGCATCTCCCCCCAGTGGATGGTGGAAATTAAGTGAGATAATTCATGTGGAAGCCCCAAGAACAGAGCCTGAAAGGTGGTAAATGCAATATTAGCTTATCCCTGTGTCCTCTCCTGGAATTCTACATGTAACCCGTATATCAAACCAGAGGATGCATTGCATAGAAGGGTCAAACAATTCTGTCTTCACTCTATGACCCAGCAATTGTACTACTAGGTATTTATCCAGGGGATACAGGGATGTTGTTCTGAAGGGACACATGCACCCCCATGTTTATAGCAGCGCTATCAACAATAGCCAAAGTATAGAAAGAGCCCAAATGTCCATCGATGGATGAATGGATAAAGAAGATGTGGAATATAGATACAATGGAGTATTACTCAGCAATCAAAAAGAATGAAATCTTGCCATTGGCGACTACGTGGATGGAACCGGAGGGTATTATGCTAAGCGAAATTAGTCAGTGAGAGAAAGACAAAAATCATATGACTTCACTCCTATGAGGACTTTAAGAGACAAAACAGATGAACCTAAGGGAAGGGAAATAAAAATAATATAAACACAGGGAGGGGGACAAAACGTAAGAGACTCAAATATGGAGAACAAACTGAGGGTTGCTGGAGGGGTTGTGGGAGGGGGAGATGGGCTAAATGGGTCAGGGGCATTAAGGAATCTACTCCTGAAATCATTGTTGCACCATGTGCTAACTTGGATGTGAATTAAAAAATAAATAAATAATTTTTTTAAAAAGTCTGTCTTCAAATGAGTTCTGCACCACTGAGTTTTCCCTGCCCCGGTGAAAACCTAGGACATCTCTAGTGTTTTCTGGACATTCATAGGCATCATGCAGTCAGTCCCCCTGCTGGTCGTCAGAACGTCCGGTCCACGCAAGGGTTCAAGCTTGTGCTGCATTCAGATATGCAGCCCCGGCCTGGGCCCTCAGATAGTAGGGCTTCCCAGGGGCTGGGGCTATTCCTTGTTTCCTCTCCTTCCTGTCCCCCCAGTCAGTCACCCCCTCCACACTCACACACGGTCTCCACAGCATCTGCTACAGAGCCGTGGGAAACGAGGGGGCAATTTGAGCAAGGACGTTCTGAGTTGAAGAGCAGATGTTTATGCTGACAGCTTGGAGGTGCATTTCTAGATTCTTTGGAGAAATCCTGCTCCCATTTCTGGATGTTTCTTATCCGTTGTTTCCATAACATGGATAAATCCCAGCCAGCCTCTTAGGAACCCGGCGGTACCTGAAGCTCGCCTCTGATGGGCTTTATCACAGGACCCGACACCTTACACCGTGGACCTACCTGTGTGCGCCTGAATGAGGAAATGCCCCTGAATGCTTTGCCCCAACAAGCTGGGCACACACGTCAGTCCCTGAATGTCCTCGTCCCTTGCCCTCCGCTGACCAGCAGTGGGCCCAGCTCCTCTCACGTATCCTATTTGCTCTGGGAAGTCAGATGCCAGTTCACTGTGTCCCCAGACCCCAGGGAACTTGCCTCGAGCTCCCCAAGGGGGCCTGGCTGAAATCCTCAAACCAATTCTGTCAGCATGTAATTGTTCCTTAACAGTTGAGAGGAGTTCTCTTTTCAGTATCAAATGGAGAGAAAGGCAGTGATATATTTTATTACAGAAACTATAAAGTTTTTGTGAAAACCACCAAAGCCAAACCTAAGATAAATGACAATCTGCAGGGAATATTTTTAATTTATATGAGCCTCACTATATAAAGAGCTCTTAAAAATCAATTAGGAAAAAATATTCTAAGGGGAAAATAAAGAAGATATTCAATTCAAAAAGCATAAAAAGATATAGAGGTTTAATCTCGGCATTAGTCAACGAAGTGAAGATTAAAAAAACCATGTGAGGGGCACGTGGGTGGCTCAGTCGGTTAAGCGTACAACTTCGGCTCAGGTCACGATCTCACAGTTCATGAGTTCAAGGCCCGCGTCAGGCTCTGTGCTGACGGCTCGGAGGCTGGAGCCTGCTTCAGATTCTGTGTCTCCCTCTTTCTCTCTGGCCCTCCCCCCACTCACACTCTGTCTCCCTCCCTCACTCTCTCAAAAACAAATAGACATTAAAAACAAATTAAAATAACCGTGTGGGGGCGCCTGGGTGGCGCAGTCGGTTAAGCGTCTGACTTCAGCCAGGTCACGATCTCGCGGTCCGTGAGTTCGAGCCCCGCGTCGGGCTCTGGGCTGAAGGCTCGGAGCCTGGAGCCTGCTTCCGATTCTGTGTCTCCCTCTCTCTCTGCCCCTCCCCCGTTCATGCTCTGTCTCTCTCTGTCCCAAAAATAAATAAAAAACGTTGAAAAAAAATTTTAAAAAAATAAAATAAAATAACCGTGTGATAGTACTTTTCATCTCTATGCTTAAGGATAAAAAAGAATCATTCCCGTTAGCAAAGACTGGAGAACTTCCATCTCTTTCTGTGGCGAATATAATGACAGTGAGAGACAGTGAGGTCTCGGCTGGGGACAGCTCCCTCAAGCACTATGACACAATGGCAGGTGCTCTGTGACAACGTCGGCACCTGTGGCCAGGCCAGACGCCGGTGGAACATGTTGGAGCTGATCCATATGTAATCACATCTAAGGCCCCAGGACTCCATTCTAAGTTGCCTTTCTGTACTCATCACCTTTTGTCCCCACCCCACCCCCTCCCCACCCCCGCCGCAAACATGTCATCTCCGGAGGGTTAATTTAGAACCTAGAGTAAAAACAAAGGAATACACGGCAAGTGTTTATTACAATGAGGATGAATTTGATCTGCTTCTATAATTATTCATTACAAATACTGACGTTCTCGAAACATCCCAAGTATTCCATACACACTCCCCCACGGTGGGGGGGGGGTGGGGGGAGCATATGCCGAGCAAACAGTTTCCACCCAGCGGAGAGGATATCGATCCACACCGCCCCTCACTTCGTGCTCCGCGTTCTGAACCAAAGAGATCCCAGACGAGATGAGAATATTAGCTTCATCAGCGGCCAAGGCTCCTTGGAGATCTGGCTTGAGATCTCGGCCAGGTGGGCTCCCAATTCTTGGCCACCGAACCAGCAGACATCCTTCTGGCCAGGCGCAGAGCTGGACGCGCACATGGCTTCGCCTTCCGGGGCTGGCTGTCACCGCAGGATGGGTCCCCAGACTGGAACACGCTTGTCCACAGGCAGTGGAGGAGGCTCAAGAAGGAGGGTGAGAGGAGCTGGGCTGAAGTGCCCACATCATTCCGCGGGAGTCTCCCAGGAGCCACAGCTCCGCTCCCTGCCGGGGAGATCCGTGAGTGACAGGTGGGAGGCAAGGGGGCTAGCGGTCCCCAGTCCTCCCCTACACGCACCCGAGAATCGCCTGGTCTCCCTGCAAAGCACAGATGCCCACCCACTACCCACTGGATGGACGGAGGCGGAAACGAGGCGCCAGCACTCTCAAAGCCCCCAGGTGACTCTGATGTGCAGCCAGCATCGAGGACCAGCTCGGGCTGAGGTCCACCCACGAGGAAGCCTCGGGCGTGGGGACCCAACAGCCAGAGAAGGGGGGAACCCGGTGGTGGTCCCAGAGATGACTCTGGGGGTTCTGTTATCCGTTCTTCCTGTCACTCACAGCTGATCCCACCAGGACCATCCACCTTCTGAACCTTCTAGGGATCAGGCCGGTGACCTCCGCCCCTGTCTGCACTGGTCTGACCCCGCGGCTCCCGGCGAGCCTGGGCGCGGGCGCTACACGTGAACAACGGGGGCCAAGACGGGAAGAAGCCCCTTGGAACACACGTGTTCTCCCAATTCCTTCAAGTCCAGGCCGCGGCAGCAAAACCCAGCAGGCCTGACTCCTGGCGTTGACACGTCACAGACGGAGAAACACACGCTGTCCCTCCCATCGCTGCAGAGCCTCCAGTCAATGGGGCCTTGTGGGAGCTGCTCCCGTAAGGCTCCTAATCATGCAATCCTTCGGTTACAGGGAAATAAATGCAAAGACATCACTGTTTGACAATCCGTGGCTTGTCGACCACGGATGCTGATTCGTGCGAACACAGTGAGAATCGTTCTGAGGCATTAGCCGTGAAACTAAGGCTCTCCGTCGGAATCGCCTGCTGCTACCAAAATAAATAAATAGCTAGGTCTGATTCATCGTACGTGTTCACGCACCCGTGGATCTGGGTCGACAGTCAACGCGCTTCGCTCACGCGGACAAACATGCCTAGTGCTCCTTTGCATCGCTGTCCCCTGTGGGTGCGAAAATCCCTCCTCTGGGAGGTGAGAGGTGGCCAGGCAAGCAGGTGGCGAGTGTCCGGCTGAAGAGTGTGCCAGGCTCTTTTTCTGGGATCCTTGCCCCTCCTTCCAGCAGGATTCCATCTGAGTAGAGAGGAAAGTGGACTTAGCCTCTCAGCATGGGGGCAGGCATGGTCTTGAATCCCCGGCTGGTCCCTGTGCTGTCGCCGGGTGTTGTCCTCCAGGGGCACGCCTGTCCTCCCCAGGCCATTCTGGGCCCTGCGAAGCCGGCCCGTAGGGACCCCATCCCTAAGTTTCCATGTCCTGTGGCTACCAGTTGGGTCTAGTAAATGGGGATGTTAGCAAGAGATGGAAAGGAGGAGGAGAGTGAGGCCGGGGAATGTATTTCCCTGGTTCCTTCCCTGCGGAGTCACTGAGGGCTGCCTGGTCCCTTGACTGAAGGTCTCAGCTCCAGAGCCAGCCCCCTCCATGCAGCCCTCTCTGTGTCTGGGTTCAGTAAGTACCCTCTCTCCATGCCCGGGGTGCTGCAGTGTCCCTTGTGGCCATCAAAAATGGCCCTATTTGCCTCCATTAAATAGTATTTGCTTAAAATTCAATTTCTCTGCAATTTTCTTTCTTTCTTTCTTCTTCTTCTTCTTCTTCTTCTTCTTCTTCTTCTTCTTCTAATGTGCTAACATTGGCATGTTGTCTATTTGCCTTTACAGTTCCTTTACCTCTACTTCAGGTGTCCTAACTCAAATGTGCCTTGTGTTTCCAGAAGGAATTCTGACCGAGGCTCGGGTCCCTCTCAAACCTCTGAGCGATGCCCCGTTCCACCTGTGCCCGTCTGGTTCTGCTGCGGAAGCCTGGGACTCCCTGGGCACAGCCAGGCGACCCCCGCCCCCCACCCCCCACGAGGCCCTACACTGATTCTCATCGGAGCTGCGGGCCCTCGGGGTCTCAGCCCCCTCCGGCGGCCTTGGCAACAGGGGCAGCCCCACGTCCCTGTGAGACCCTCCAGAACTCCCAGCTTCCTTCTTCTGGATCCCCCTGGACCGCAGGGTGCGCAGTCTCTGTGGCTGGTGCGAGGCCACAGACCGGCTGGTGTCCCTGAGACCCCAACAGGAAATGCGACAAAAGCCTCCCTGCTTCCACCTTCACTTCTTGTCCCCCCCCCCCCCCCCAAGGGTCACTATCCTTTCTATCCCTGGAGAGCTTAACCCTAGGGCGGGGTCAGGATTCTGGCCTTCACCTCTTCACCCTTAGCCCCTCCCCCTCCTTCTCTTCCCTCTCAGTCTGAAGATTCTCCACCCCTTCATGCCCCACGGGGACCTCCCGGAGGTCAGACGCTTCTCCTTCCCTACCCTGCGAGCATTTATGTTTCAGAGCACTGGCCATTCTCTTCTTAGAGGCATCAGGCCCCATGGCTGAGTCCTAAGGACAGATGGGCTACAGGGAGAGGAACCTATCAATACTGCAAGTTTCCCCACTGTACCAGGATAAGCTCAGAAATTCATACTTGACCGACATTTGGGGAAATATCTTCATGAGGGCTTCAGGCCGTGATAGTAAAATAAGACCTCCTGAAAAAAGTAACTCGGGAAAAGGGCAAAGACAGGCACCGCAGGACTTATCAGAGCATTTTCTACACTGTTGGGCTTTAAGACTGTCTAAGGGGGTACATGGCATGCCTCCTTCCTCATGAGGTTTGACCACAGGTCTTTCTCCCACAGAGCATCTCACAGGGCCGGGGCTCTGCCAAACAGACGGGAAAGCACTGCTCTGATAGGATTACATTTAGAATGTCAAAGTTCAGAACCATTTCAGAAGATAAGAGCAAGCTAAACGCATTTCTCTACGGCAAAGGGCAGATGAGAAATGGAGCGGCAGGGAGCTTTAAGGCCGAGAGCACAAAACACAAAAGCAAGCAGGACGAGAAATGGATTAACCCACTTATTAAAATGCCAAGATTCTCCCTGACATGCTACTTACAAAAATACACCCCAAGGGGGAAAATCAGGGCGATAAAAAAATAAAAGAATGAGCAAATACACAACATGCCAATGTTAGCACATTAAAAAAGAAGAAGAAGAAAGAAATAGAATTGCAGAGAAACTGAATTTTAAGCAAATACTATTTAATGGGGGCAAATAGGGCCATTTTTAATGGACACAAAACCCAAATCCAATGGGAAAGGATAACGCTGTTAGAGTTACACAGATACACTGACTCAAAACCGATAAAGCAAAAATTATTATTATCTCCAAGGACATTTAACAGAGAAGCAGTGATAAGATTTTAAAACAATATCGTCAGTCCAAGAGAGATAAAGCACACACGAAAAGCATGTGAACATCAGGGACTTGATGTTAATTAATAAGAAGAAACTAATAAGAAGAAATGTACAGGTATATTGTTTTAAAGTTTTATTTGTTTTTGAGAGAGAGGGACCACGAGCAGGGGAAGGGCAGAGAGAGACAGAGACACAGAATCAGAAGCAGGCTCCAGGCCCTGAGCTGTCAGCACAGAGTCCCACATGGGCTTGAACCCATGGACCGTGAGATCATGAGCCGAGCCAAAGTCGAACGCTTAACCGATGAGTTACACAGGTGCCCCCAATAAACTTACAAGTTAACAAACGGACTCAAAAGAAAACACCAAAATTATTCAAAGATGTAAAATTAAGTAAAAATGAAAGTCACTTATCTAAACACTGGTAGTAAATGTAAAAAGTAAAAAGTAAATGAAAATATACAATGGTCAGATACTTAGATGAGAATAGAAATGAGATCACGTTATTTCCAAACACATACACCACCACCAATAAGGCCATCAGGGAGAAAGGCGCACTTTTTCAAAAGGAATAACAGAAAGCACCTGGGCTCAAATTCACCTCAGGCTTCATTTTTTTTATTTTGTTTTTAAATCAAATCAGTCCTAAAGAAACCCGGGGAGAGGAGTAAGAGAAATATGGCAGAAATTAATTAATTAGAAAAAGAATGGAATCCATAAATTCAGCTAAAAGTTGCTTCCTTTCCTAATCAGTAAAACAGGCAACGCTTTGTTAAATCTAATTTTTGAAATTCCAAAATACAAAGAAATGAAATTAGAAATTTGTAAGTTGTTACGAGAAAAGATACGACACCATTTCTTAAAGATATGAGTCTACTTAGTGAAAGTGTTCAGTAAAAAATTGAAAATGTCAGTACAGAGAAATATTTTGTGCAAATTTTTAAATAATAGAAACTTTTTAAATGACAAGGCCGATAACTAAAACATAGTGTAGAGGTTTTTGAATAATTACTTCCTGAGGCTCTGATTTCAGGTATCTCTTTAAGCAAATTGCGTTGATAATTTAACAGAAGATGTGTTTCTGCAAAGATAGCATAAACCTGACTTCTACATTTGACCTGCACAACACAGATATGGCAATTGTAAATCCGTATCCATTGAACTAGAACGTAAAGATCCTAGGGGCGCCTGGGTGGCTCCGTTGGTTAAGTGTCCAACTTCGGCTCAGGTCATGATCTCACCGTTTGTGAGTTCAAGCTCCACATCAGGCCCTGTGCTGACAGCTCGGAGCCTGGAGCCTGCTTCAGATTCTGTGTCTCCCTCTGTCTCTGTCCCTCCCCCACTCTCTCTCTCTCTCTCTCTCTCTCTCTCTCTTTCTCAAAAATAAATAAACCTTTTTCAAAAATTGTTAGAATGTAAAAATCCTAATCAAAACCCTACCACACCCCTCTGGACTAAACCTGAACATGCACGTACACGAACACACAAATACAGAATTTTATACCCGGGGGTGGAAAGGTGTTGTAACATTTAAGCGATCCGTTATATTGATACGTTTGAAAAGAAAGTTATAGAAGCGTCTCAAAGGTGTTGCAAATACATCTGATACCTTTCAGCCCCCTTTTCAGCCATAACTCTTTGAAAACTGGAACAGGAAGCGTTCTTGCCTCACAGGTTAAGGATAGTTACTCTAAAACAATGGTCATCGGTGTAAGTCAGCGATTCACTTGGGGCACTCAGTAAAACGAGGAAAAATGAGGATTGTGACAACGGGTGCTAATTTATTCATGGACCCAGCAAATACTTATCGTGGGCCTCCTAGGCTCCAGATGTTGTAGGTGTTGGAGACCGCGTTACGCTCCACGTGGCCACGTTATTGCTATGGTTGTCGCTGTGAACCTTGTCGTCATAACTGTGTCAGCCGTCGTGATGGTTGCCGCCTGCCTGATGCGCCGAAGTGCGCTGCAATGTAGCACACGTAAACATAAATTCACGGGGACATGTCGACACAATCGAACCCAAAGGAGTTTTCTTACACACCCAAAATCCCAAGGGAGAAGATATGGTAGAAAAAGGACACCATTTACTACAGTAACACAAAATACCTCGAGATCATCTTGAAGACAACTGAACGCCATACTGAGAGCCTTAAGAGAACCTGGCACAAGGGAAGGAAGGTTGGAGATTCTTACACGCTGGGTGGTAAGGCATAGCATGGTGACCATGGCGTGTGCCTCCTAATTAGGTGTTAGCTGTGGACAGTTTCAAAAAATAATCCAAATAGAGGTGGTTTCTGTTTATTTATTTTAGAATTTGGGAAGGGGGATCCCAACTTTTTTTTTTTCCCAGAAAAAGAAGTAGGCAAAAGAAGCAACTAAACATTGAAGAAGAAAACATGGTGGGAAAGACCAGGTCCATCGGATGTGAGGACGCGGCGGTGGCAAAAGCTCGCTCAGTCGTGCATTTGGTGGATGTTGATTGCGTCCTGCTGGGAGGCAGGTGCGGTCATGAGTGTCACAGGCCCCAACGGTTCATAAAGAGAATCTGAGCCAGTGTGTCAGGCCACATCAGACAGTGGTAAGTGCCATGAAGAAAAGGATGCAGGGTAAGAGAGTGACCAAGAGTGTAGGGCAGAGCTCTTCTGGATTGGGTGTCCAAGGACGTGACTTTAAGCAGAGGCCCCAGTGAAGGGTGGATGGAACCCAATGGCTGTCCGGGAGAGCTGAGTTTGGGTGGAGGGGACAGCACATGCTACGGGTGAGGGAGTGCTTGACGGGTCTGACGAAGACCAAGGACATCAGAGCGGTGGGGACACCTGTAGGCACCGAGGTCAGGAAGTTACCAGCAAGCAACGCACATCATCAGTGGGTCTCAGGGTCCCGGTGGGCTTTGTCCCAGTTTCCCCAAGACAGTTCTGGTTTATGCCTGCTGGCCCTGTGTAATCAGTAGTGCCCCATTTCATTCTCAAGTTCTGTTTCTTCTCCTTACAGTTCACCACAGCTCCAGAAACAAACTCCATTCAAGCAAGATTGCATGTCCACACGTGGAAGGTAACATATTGAAGCCTGTAGAAGAAATCATGAGAACAACACTTCACGATGCTGAGCTAAGCGAGGATTTCCCAATCAGAATAGAGAAAGTGATAACCTTAAAAGACTTCATTAAGAAAAGGGACTCATCAAATGACTCTACTAAGGAGCCTGGAATGTCTTGTGCCGTAAAGCGAGGAAGTGTTCAGAGATGGGTCCCGAACATGAAGCACCCTGACTGGCACGTAGGACCTCCCGCTGGTCAAATTTGGAGAATGAGTTGATTCTCCAAAAGAATAATGACCAAAATGAACAACACACAGAATGTAAAATGAACACAGGAGTCCACCCTGTGGTAAAAAATAGAGACAGTGAAACACAAAGGAAAGAAGCGAAGTCTCATTTTTTGATGGCAAAATGCCAGCTAACAAGTACAGAAGGCATCGTGGGGTTGGAAAATCACCACTTTGTGACGACCACAGTGGCAATATAATGGGTGAATGTTGGGTGAATGTTGTTGGGGAACCTGATATCAACATAGTATCATTTCTCCATAGATTCATAACATAGGAGGAAAAGGTTCGCTTTCTGGTGGAGAAATAGGGTGGAAATCATTTTCTTTGGGTGACCAAACTGACATTATGGCCTCCTGAAGGGAGGCGCTGGGGACACAGCATCAATTATGGAATCTCCTGGGAAGAATAAAAACAGTGATTTAAATATCAGAAATATCCATACCAGAACACATTCTACAAAATGACTAGTCTGGGAGCACCCGGGTGGCTCAGTTGGTTGAGCATCCAACTTCGGCACAGGTCATGGTCTCACGGTTCGTGAGTTCAAGCCTCACATCAGGCTCTGCACTGTCAGCGCAAAGTCTGCTTCAGACCCTCAGTCCCCCCTCTTTATCCCTCCCCTACTTGCATTTTCTCGAAAATAAATAAACACTAAAAAAAAAAAAACTAAAATGGCTAGTCTGTATTCTTCAAAAATGTCAATATCATGAAAAACAAAGACAGAGTGAGAGCCTGTTTTGATTAAAGGAGTCTACGGATCTGTGACAACCGACTGCAGCGTGTGGGCCTGGTCCAGGGAAAATGCTATCACAGACGCATTAGGACACCTGCCACATTTCTTACATGGATACCATGTCATATAAAAGCAATATGAAAATGCTAAATTCATCCCATTTGATAATAATATTGTCGTTTTGAAAGAAAACGTCCTTGTGCTGAAGGGATCCCTCCTCAAGTATTTAGAGATGAAGGGTTACAGTGTCTATAACTTACTCTCAAACGATCCGCAAAACATTGATAGATAAGTAGATACATACGTAAATAGGTAGATAGATAAAACAAATGTGGCAAATTGCTGATAACTGATGAATCTAGATGAAAAGATATATGAGTATTCATTAGATAATTCTTGCAACTTCTCAGTAGATTACAAGCTAAAATAAAAACTCAAAAATTTATAGAAAATAAAATAAAGGTTTTGTTTTTGTTTTTGTTTTTTTAAACAAGACAGCTTGTTTTTTTTTTTTCAACGTTTTATTTATTATTATTTTGGGACAGAGAGAGACAGAGCATGAACGGGGGAGGGGCAGAGAGAGAGGGAGACGCAGAATCAGAAACAGGCTCCAGGCTCCGAGCCATCAGCCCAGAGCCCGACGCGGGGCTCGAACTCACGGACCGCGAGATCGTGACCTGGCTGAAGTCAGACGCTCAACCGACTGCGCCACCCAGGCGCCCCTAAAATAAAGGTTTAAAAGTCCAAAGAAAGAAGACTCGACAGAGAAATGGAGAAAAGCTGTTAGATAAATATTATTTAAGTATTATTGGCCGATGAATATTTGAAGTGAGAGTCCACGTCATTGGTCACTAGGGACAGAATCAACAGTAGAATAAGTTGTGATTTGATGTGGAATACTATACAGCAATAAAAATGAATAGTGCTAGGCCTAATAATACTGACGAAACTCAAACTCACTATCCTAGCAGTGTGTGAAAAAAAGGAAAGCAGACAAGAGAGTATATAGTCTGATTCCATTTACATAAAGTTCAAGGCAAAGAAAATCTTTAAGGAGTTAGAAATTAGGGAGCACATAGCCTAGCAATCACACCTCTGGGTACATGTCCAAAGGAAATGATATCAGTGTCTTGAAGAGATATCTGCACCCCCATGTTCAGTGCAGAATTATTCTCAATAGCCAAGACATGGAAATAACCTAAGTGTCCATCACTGGATGAATAGATGAATTAAATGTGAGATATAAGTTTATGTGTGTGTATATATATGTATGTAATGTGTATATATATGTATACATATATACATACATACATACGTATATAAACACACATATACATACATACATATATTGTATACATATATACATATACATATATACATACATATATGTATACATATATACATACACATGTATGTATACATATATACATATTGTATACACACATATATACACATTATATATACATATGTACACATTATATACTTGCATACACACATGTATACATATATACATACACATATATACGTATACATATATACACATTATATATACACACATTTACACACATATATACACACATGCACATTATATATATACACACACACACATATACATAATATATATATACACACACATATATACACAGTCTTTAAGTGGAAAATGATCAGCCTTTAAAAAGAAGGAAACTCCGTGACTTGTGACAGCATAGACGAATCTGGAGGACATCATGCTAAGTGAAATAATCCAGGCACAGAAATACAAATACTACATGATCTCACTTGTATGCGTGTGATTCGTAAAAAGCCTACCTCACAGGCGCCTGGGTGGCTCAGTCGGTTGAGCATCCGACTTCGGCTCAGGTCACGATCTCGCGGTCCGTGAGTTCGAGCCCCGCGTCGGGCTCTGTGCTGACTGCTCAGATCCTGGAGCCTGCTTCGGACTCTGTGTCTCCCTCTCTCTCTGCCCCTCCCCTGTTCATGCTCTGTCTCTCTCTGTCTCAAAAATAAATAAACGTTAAAAAAAATTTTTTTTTAAAAAGCCTACCTCACAGAAGCAGGGACTGGGATGGTGGCTGCCGGAGGCTGGAGGGGTGGGAAATGGGGAGATGTCGGCCAAGGGCACAAAGTTTCAGTTCTGCAGGATAAATACGTCCTGAAGACCTAATGTACCGCAGGGTGACTAGACTCAGTAATACTGTGTTACATAATTGAACTATGCTGAGAGAGTAGATTGTAAGCGTTCTCACGCATGCACATCGCGAGGTGCATTAACTTGCTTGGGGTGAATTAACGTGAATTAACTTGCTTGGGGTAATCATTTTCCAATGTATATGTATTTTAAAAAAACATGCTGCACAGCAAATCAATATGTATAATTTTTATTTGTTAATTATACCTCAAACAGCTGGCCACGTTTTGATTCTTGTTCTGGGGTGCCAGAAACATCGGTGGGTTTATACTGCCAACATCTATCGGGCTGCACACTTATTACCGATCTGTGCTTTCTTCTATAGGCTAGACTTCATTAAAAAGTTTTTTTCCCCCAAGAAAAGCAAATGTAACAGTCCCCTTCTGCAGAAAACAAAAACAGAAAAGTAAACGCTTAGGAAAAGAAAAAAAAAAAAAAACCTTCTGTTTCAAACTCAAGAGAGGTAGAAGGAGCTCGCTAGCTTACTTCACTCTCACTCATTTCCCGAAGTGCCGACTGGATAATCCCTGTTATTAGCTCTGGAATCGTGAAAAGGTGAGTCACGCTGACGAGTACAGCACGGCTTTGAGAGGAGCCTTGAGTAATTCCCACAGGAGTAGGAACCTGCAATTAATCACGGACTATGAAAGCAGGACAAGTGTTTGAATCAGCAGCCGGCGAAATGAAACAAAACCTCTTAAAACATGTTTTTCTTCCAGCAGAAAACGTATACTTCAGAGCGTGTTCCAGACGAAACAAGCATGTCACCTGGGCCACCGAAGAGTGCCACGGAGCCTGCGCGTGGGGACGCCAAGCCCGTCCTTCCGTATAGATGGTACCAGGCTGCCACACAGAGGAACCTCCTCGTCTCAGTCTCAGAGATTTGTAACTGTGATACGATGCATTCCTTCTTTTTTATTTATTTAAAAAAAAAAAGCTCTATTAGCATCTTATGGTTTGCTTTCTACCCTTTGCATTGGGAGCTAATGACGGCAGAAAGTATTAATGTGTCACCAAAGCATGGTGCTATTAACCCAAGAAGAAGGCAGTGTGGAGTTCAAGAACACGCCCTCCAAAAATAAGCCCGCTAGCCCGGTCTTGCCACTGTGTTCCGCAGTTGAAAGACGTGAAGCCCGAGCAGTGCTGTCCAGGAAAGTCACCCCAAATCTGGCTCAGCAGCAGCTCTTGGGCGGGACCCCAAGTTTGTGGTCCGTTCCATGTCCAGAATCTTGATGGTCAATAAACCCAGAGCTACCAAGCCTTATCCTACCCAGCATCAGCAGAGGCTCGAGCATGCTCAGGGATGCCAACCTACGAACTCGCAGTAAGGACCACAGAATAAACTTCCTGAAGTTGGAAACACTTAGGGTCAGCCTACCGACAAGTCTATGCGAGAAAGCGAAAGGTAAACAGAAAGTGGCCTTGCGAGCATGGAACCAAAGCAAAAGGAACTTGCTGGATATTCTGAACGACTGAAATGAAAAGCAGACAACAAACGCCGTCGCAGCCAGGAGAACAGACCTCAGATACGTGTGCTGGGGGCAAGCTCTCCCGTAAGAGGGCAGAATCCAGAAGTGATGGGTTTGGACCCCGGTGCTGCCTCTTTCTGTTCACGTGACCTGGAGGAAAACCACTTCGTTTACACGAACCCCGGGTCCTGATCCAGAGGATGCGCGTGTTAGTACCTACTTCTAGGACGATGGGGAAGATGAAGGAGACGATGTACGTGACAGCACCATATGCATGGAAAATGCTATCCTTTCCACCTGCGCTGCCCCCTGCCACATCTGAGACCCTGAGGCTAAGTCCCCCACAGGTCTTGATCCCTCCTTGGCAGTGCTGGGCGTGCACCTGTCCCAAAGGGCAGTGTGCTTTGAATCCGTGCTGTTCCCATGAGCAGGGATATCAGGCTCTTCCCCAGGACATGCACAGGCCATGAAGTTCTTTCTGACCTTCCTCCAACACCTTCTATCCATTCCGGTTACTACAGCAGGCTTCCCACATGGTTCCTGGATTTACTCCTGTTTCTTTGTGAAGCTGGTTTTGCTGATTCCCCTTCCCTTTGCCTGGATCCTGGTGGCCTTTCTACAGCTCACCAGTTCCTTCTTCCTAGGGTCCCACTGGACTTCCTTGCCTTAACCCAAGTCAGTGTCCAGGCTTCTACCCGGTGTTGGAACTCCCTGGAAACAGATATAATTCTTCCTGCAGTATGGCTTGAAGAACCCTGGAGGTCACCATTAGCTCCACTCAAGCCCAAGTTTGCCATATAGCAGATAACCGTAGACTTACTTCTGAATGTCATCAATCACAGCATGGGGCAATAGGTGTTTATGTAGCTCCTGAGCCCGTGGGTTGACAGGGGGTCAGCTAGTGTAGACTCAGCATGGCTGGAGGTGGCTCTGCTCTACATGGCCACCATCTTCCCTCCAGGCCCAGCAGGGCCCCTTGGATAAATGGCAGAAACACAGATCCAATGGAAGCACATGGGAACATTCCGTGCCTACAACACCCCATTGGCCCAAGCAAATCACATGGTTGGGCCCATCACCAAGGCATGGGGAAGTGACCCTGCCCTCAGTGGGTGGACACGGAGAAACTACATGGCAAAGGGAACAGATACTGGGAACGACAGCGCCCTCCAGCTTATTCGTATCTTTCTCAGAGGCTGGTTCAGATGTCCTCGTGTCTTCCATGCCCAGCCCTAGACTTAATCACTTAGTCTAACATAAAACCCATTGGATTAAATTTAATCATTTAATCCCAAATGTCCCTGCCACCCCTGACAAAGATTCTTTGCTTGACCAAACTCCAGTCAGGTTCCTGAACCTATCTGTGCACCACCTTGTAAAATCTGGTTTTCGCAAGAGTCCTGCTTCAGGACATTGACCAGGACCCCCTGCCCTGTCTATCTGATGGCCCTCAATATCTGACCAGGATCCAGCCCCCAGGTGATACGTGGTCACGTCTGGCCTGTCTTCAGCAAGACTCAGCAGGTAGGTGTAGCCAGAACCTCCTTTATTCCTGATGTTTCCTCTTAGTAATTTTCCATCCACTGATCCCCACCCTGCCCCTTGGCTAGAAATCCCTACTTGCCCATGCGGTATTTGGAGATGACCCCCTTACTTCCACTCCAAAACCCCATCATGGCGATCTCTGTGCTTATCACAGTGGTCCCAAATGGAGACTGCCTTTCCATGTGTAACAGGTGTCACTGGATGTGTTTTTGTCTTTATCACTCCCATTTCTCCTTTATTGGTCCCCATTGCAACTGCTCGCTTCTACTTATGCTCCCATCTCTTCTCCAAGGAGACTTCCATGGCCCCCAAAATAAGTGGGGTCCCCCTATTTCCTCCTCTCATGGTGCTCTGAAGTTTCCCTCCCTGGCACCTATTTCTGAGTATGAAGAGAAGTTATTCCTGGAATCATAAATACCGAGAGCCTGCAAGGACCCGAGGATTCTCTGTCCAAGTTTCTTGCTTTAATGACATATAATCTGAGGCTCTGAGTGGAACCCATGCTTTCCTGGCTGGTTAGCAGGGGTCCGGATGAGGTCTCTGCAGACAAAGGTCACACTTGCCCTGCACTGACCAGTCATTCAACAAGAAACATGAGCGACCAATAAGCACGTGAAGAAATGCAAAGGAAAATGAAATGTAAACGGAAGAAATGAAAAGTAAAGTATATATACATAAATATATGGATATGTATGTGTACCTAGAGACTTAGATGTATATATTTAAATTTTGTTGGCCACAGTTGTTCCAGGCACTGAAACAAAAAGCACATTTGGAGCTTCACAGAAAATATTAAGCAACACTGATAAGTAGTATGAATCAGTACAACTAGAATAGTCCTACGACATGTTACTCTGATTAGATTTTTTTGACTTTTTTTTTTTTTTTTGGAAGAACATGCTAGTTTCAGTGCATCGGCTACTACTTCTCAATGGTTAGTTTGGAAACTTAGCAGAGCACGGCTTGCAGAGAATCGATTGATAGGAAACAGGGCCAACAATCCATCGTTGCTAAGAAACACCGTCCTTAAAGGGGCAGCAAGTTACCCGTGTGTCTCTGGAAGCTGAGTCCAGATGTTCCAACAGCGATCCTAGGAGGGAACCAACTCTGTGGTGACGAAAAACGTTAGCTGTGGTGAACGGGGGCTTGGATCTTAGTAGCAGCAGGAAGTAAAGGTTCTGTAGCAAAAGGTGCGGAAGAAGGGTGAGATAATAAAAACTGACTTTGGAAACCTGTTGAATAAAACCCGCATAAACTCAGAGACTACTGAAAGGTGAAACCACCTGCCATCTTCAAGCCACGCCCAGTAGAAGCTTGAAGCCACGCCCAGTAGAAGCTTGAAGCCACGCCCAGTAGAAGCTTGAAGCCACGCCCAGTAGAAACCGAGAGTTTTCCCAGGTTAACTGCAGACTTGCCTAAGCTGTCTGTAAACGGCAAGGCCTGTTGGCTTCCAGGGACAGGACGGGTTGGGCTGATATTTAATGGTGTTTTGCAGGGAGTATCGTGGCTACTGTCGTGTTCAATGAACCCTAGCAGGAGATGATGAACCCTTTCCAAGGGAAGGACCGTCCTTCCCCACAGGGAAATCAGAGCTGTGACCGACCGCAGTGAAGAGGCAGAAAGGTGACATTTCAGTGGTTCAGTTCACTAGACTGCCTGGAATTTACAAGCCTTTCATTTATACCAACTGATAAAGATTCAGACCTCAAAGCCTGAGGTTTGGACAGATGTATAAGCAGAAGTCAAGGCTTAGTGGAAAGAGATGAGACACCTTAGCAAACAGAAATCAGACATCCTTGAAGGACAGATGAGCCAGGGCAGACTGGACCCCACAGAAGAGAATTCTGGAGCCCAGAAGAGAGGGACACAGGTCAGCATAACTGTGCCCTTAACCATGCTGGCCCAGCAACCACCACACCTTTGGCAAAGTCAAGCTTAGAAAGCATACGTGCTCAGCTGTATTCTTGACGCCTCCTAATCTATGCACATGCGTGATGAGTCCTAGTATGTTGTTACATCTGCACGGCTTCCATTATTCTTAAAGCAGTCTTATCTTCATAAAGATATGTAGAGGTTTTGTTTTTGTTTTTGTTTTTCAATCCTTAGGTGTTGTTATCTGTAGATAGCTGGATTGAGTGGACCTACTTCTGAGTTATCATCACCATTTCCTGGCCCCAAGTGTGCAAAACCAGGAAATAGCTTCTAGGTGCTGCTTAAGTTTGCTGTTCTAAAGGAAGAAGGAAGGAAGAGAGGGAGGAAGGAGAAAGAAAGAATAGTGAACTGCTTATTAATAACAGACTGCTTTTAATTTAATTTAATAAATTATATAAATTTATGAATTTATGTTTATTTATTTTTTTGAGAGAGAGACAGAGCAAACCAGGGAGAGAGGGAGAGAGAGAGGGAGAGGGAGAGAGAAAGAATCCCAAGCAGGCTCCATGCCACCAGCACAGAGCCCGATCTGGGGCTCGAACTTACGAACCATGAGATCATGACCTGAGCTGAAACCAAGATTCAGATGCTTAACTGACTGAACCATTCAGGTGCCCCCGGACTGCTTTTAATTTTAAGATGTGGTGTGTGTGTGTGTGTGTGTGTGCGCGCGAATGTCATTCCTATAATTGTCACTACAGTACAGCATCACTGGGTCCGTTCCCCTCATCGATCTAGAGAACAAACTAGAGAACACGTTTGTGGCAGAGCAGTGAGGAGCTGGCTTAGAGCGCCACGACAGAACTCTGAATTAATTTCCTCTTGTCTCTATCTATGGAATTCAGTGGCTGCAGTAAATTTCCTTCAGCAAAAATGCCTTCCAAGTGTTTCTGAAATGCTTTTAACTGTCCCCGGCATTGAAATAGATACACATCCTTAACGATCAGCATCAAAATGCTAACTTTACAGATTTAGAAAGCTAAGTTCTCGGAGACCATTGTGATAGAAATCATTTATGTGTATGTGGTCCATAGTCTTTGAGCCCAAAGTGTTCTGGACACGTCACTGAGCATAGCTTTGGGTCCGAGAACCGCCTCCCGCCACGTCCCGGACTCCTGTCCTCCTACCCTGTCCTGAGCTCCTCCCCCAGGCCTCTCCCCACCTTTTCCCATGCAACAGCCTCCCTGGTCTGGACTAATTTTGAGACGTGGTTACATTTGGGGGCCCCTGGGTGGCTCAGTCGGTTAAGCATCTGACTTTGGCTCACGTCATGATCTCACAGTTCGTGGGTTCGAGCCCTGTGCCAGGCTCTGTGCTGACAGCTCGGAGCCTGGAGCCTGCCTCGGATTCTGTATCACTCTCTCTCTCTCTCCCCCTCCCCTGCTCATGCTCTGCCTCTCTCTGTCTCTCAAAAATAAATAAATGTTTAAAAAAATTTAAAAAAAAAGACATGATTACGTTTGAGGTCTCCCCACCTGTCCCTTCGCCTTCAATCTATCCTCCCTGCTGTTCCCAGGTACCTTCTTAAAAATTCATGTGCTTTTGTTTTTATCCCTTGTTTAGAGCCCGCCCCACCACCCACAAGCAGAAGCTCTGTGCCTGTCTGCCCTCTCGACTGGGATGGTCTTTCCAGACTCCTCGCTGGCTGAGCCTGCACACTCCACACCCCTCGGGCAACCTGAAATGCGTGGGGCTCCTCCAATACAAATGTTCTTCTAGGTCTCTGTGCCTTTGCATGCACTGGTCCTCCTCCCCAAGCTCCCTTCCCTTCCTGCCTCCCTGCAAGGCCCACCGCATTCTCGTTAAGGACAGCCTTTGCTGGTCTGGTGAGGTTCCCATCTCTGTGCTCCTCATTTTAGCGTCTGTTTCAACTTCTTGCGATTTTGTTTGTTTGTTTAGGTGTCTGTTCCCTTCCCAGAATGTGAACCCCTCGATGTCCGCGCCAGCACAATCCCTGGCACACAGCAGATGCCTGACAAACGCTTACAGAATCAATGCGTGCACAAATGTCTCACGATAACCATGGTTTCATGGCGAAAACAATGGCGGGACACAAGAATTAGGTGCGTCCCGAAGAGTTGAGATGACGCCAAAGCCAGTCTAATGGACAATTAAGCCAAGCAAGCACGCCTGTGCTTGGCTGAATAGGGTTCCCCCCGCCCCCGCCATCAAATTCACATCCACTCCAGACCTCAGAAGGTGACCTTATTTGGAAATCAGGTTGTTTGCAGATGTAACCCATTCAGATGGAGTATGGTGGGCGTGTAATCTGATATGACGGGTATCTTTATAAGAAGAGGAGAACCCAGACACACAGGGAGGATCGTGTGTGACAAGAGAGGCAGAGGTGGGAGGGATACGTCTACAAGCCAAGGGATGCCAAGCCTTGCCAGCGACACCAGGAGCTGGGAGAGAGTACAATCTCCATTGTGAAGGCCACCTAGTGTGGGGCGCTTTGCTTTGGCAGCCCTGGGGGTCGACACTCCACTCGAGCCTGAGATCCGGCAATGTCTAAGAGGAGGTGATGGGACGCCAATGAGTCTTTGCACCTCTTCGCCCTCGGGAACAAGGGGTTTCACAAAACAGATGATCTGCGTGAAATGTATGGTGTTAGCTCCCGCTTCCTTCTTCCTTTCCACAAAAGCCTCTAGTGCGACAATCGTGCTTGAGAACGCACGTAACAGAAGCCGCCACGTCAGGGGTTGACCAAGTGGCAAATAAACACAATGGCAAAGATCGGGGGTCAGGGCCGGAGTGACTTCTTTTCTTTTCCTCTTGTGATTGATCTCTCAGACAATCTGGTCCTTTAAACAGTCTTGAGATTCTAAGTGATCTACAGGACCGTTTTAGCTCCAAACACATGCTCAGAAAAGGGATGAGAGGCGGGGGGAGGGCACCAGGTCAGGGGCAGGACTGGGGAGGGGGTGGGGATGACCCCTAGAACCTGCACAGGAGAGGAGACACCCAGGACTGCTCCCTGGCCCATCTCTCAGCTCTCTGTTGGTGTCCACCCGCTGATGTTTGTCTGTTTGGGAACAAATGCCACACTGTTGTTGTTGTTGTTTTTTAAAACATTTATTTATTTTTGAGAGACAGAGCATGAGCTGGGGAGGGGCAGAGAGGGAGGGAGACACAGAATCAGAGGCAGGCTCCAGGCTCCGAGCTGTCAGCACAGAGCCCGACGTGGGGCTCAAACCCACCGACCATGAGATCACGACTTGAACCAAAGTCAGACCCCCAACCGACTGAACCACCCAGGCGCCCCCCACACTGGGTTTTTACAAATTGTTTTTGGCTTTGCGTGTGCATGAATGCATGATAGGGCGAGATCCGCCCCTTATATTCTGTTTCTCAAGGTGACAACATTAAGCCAAGGAAGAAAATGGCCCTGTAGGATTTCTGTTTGAGTCCAAAAATCTCTGGTGGTGCTTTGGCTATTTGTGTACTTTTATTCCCTCAAGCACATGCTTTCAGTAACGTTTTATACAGGGGAAAATCCACCTTAAATTTTGACTTTAAACCTGTTAGGTTGTAGTTATTTGGTTTTTATTCCTGATAAATGTATTTAAAGTGATAAATGTCTCTTTGGATATTGTTTAAGATATGTCTCAAAATTCTTGACATGAACTTGAAGTAACAGATTCGTTCGGAGAGAAACGACGTCTCTACAACATTAAATTATCCTCTACGAGAGGATGGAGTTCCTTTTCATTTACCTCGATGTCTTTTATTAAAGTTTGATCCTCAGAAATATTCTACAGTGTTCTTGGCTAATTCCTAAATACTCATCAATGTTTCGATGCTTTTGTGAATGGTTGCTTCTTTCTTTTTCTTTTTTTTGAATTTTTTTAATGTTTATTTATTTTTGAGAGAGAGAGAGAGAGACAGAGCACGAGTGGGGGAGGGGCAGAGAGAGAGAAAGACGCAGAATCCGAAGCAGGCTCCAGGCTCCGAGCTGTCAGCACAGAGCCCGACGTGGGGCTTGAACCCACGAACGGGGAGATTGTGACCTGAGCTGAAGTCGGTCGCTTAACCGACTGAGCCACCCAGGAACCCTTACAAAGATAAGGGATTTTAAAGCTGGCCTTTTGCTGTTAATTCCTAATTGTGTCGCCTGGTGGTTGGAGAACACAGTATGTAAATATTCGTTTCTTGGCATTTCCTGTGTGATCAAACGCATTCATGTTTTTGCAAAGGCGTTAGAAGTGGTTGGAAAGGACATGTGTTCTTTGTTTACATGGCACTGTAATGTGTAATAATGTTGGTAATGATATATGTAATATTTGGTTATTATTATTACCATATATGTAATTATTACCATATATGTAGCAATTCAAGCTCATTCATGGTATTGGGAAAGTCTTTGGTATTTCTATTTATCATTATCATTTAAAAATTTTGCCTGCTGAACATATCTCTTTAGGGGAAGGGGTGTTGGCCTCTCCAGTCTGCTGCGTTGCCTGTTTCTAGGCCATTCCATCCACTGTCACACCTCTGAGTGAGACTTTTTGACGCACGTGTTTCTGAGAGATAGGTCTCTTTATTCCATCGTGCCCTTTACAAATACACAAATATAAAACACGCGTCTTTGCTCGTTAGCATATATTTTTTGCTTTAAATTTTATTTTATCAGAAACTGATGTTCCTACCTTTTGCTTTCTCCGGGCTTTACTTAAGCGGTTCGTCTCCTTCCGCCCTTGGATTTTTCAAGCTGTGTGTGTGTCCTTTCCTTCCAAGGCTCTCTTGCTGACAACAGTCTGTTGCAAATGCCAAGGGCCGGGCCCACGGGCGTGGGGGCCCTATTACTTTACGGAGGGTCGGGGACTGACTCCAGAAGACCCGAGCACACAGGCCTTGGGTCTCACGCCTACGGCCACCAGCGTCTCTGTGCGCCCTCTGCTCAGGGGCCGGCAGCAGACGGTCCCTTGGGTTGAAATCCATCAGCCCTGGTGGCCTGGAGGCAGGGATGGAGGCGGGACCCCCCCCCCCCCCCCAGAGAGGCTGGGAGCTCTCCCTACACCCCTTCTCATCAGCCCCCACCCCCACCCCCACCCAGCAGGCTTCCCCCCCACCCCCATGGTGCCCTACTGTATATGCATGAGCGGAAGATGGCCTCTGGGGAGTAGCCCCCAGCTCGTTTATTTCTTCCCTGCAGATGGAGACACTGTATTTCGAAAGCTCCCTGCTGCCAGACTCGAAATTTTACACCCCAACTATTTACAAAGGAACCCAAAGAAGCAAATTCAGAACCTGCGTCCTTTGCGTGGGAAACGTCCCCCGGCAGCTGTGACAGAGCCGCAGTTGGAAGGTTGTAAGCCGCCACCCACCTTCAGTGTTCTCTGACCTAGACCTTGTGAACCCCGCTCCCTGGAGTTCCCCCGTCCTTCCCTTCTGAGAAGCCACCCCAGGGGGGACTTTCCTCCCCTGCAAACCTGTGCTGCTGCCACCTTGTGGTCATGTCTTTTTCCCGGCTCAGCCCTCAAAGCCCTCCCCACCCCCGACCCTGGCCCCCCAATACCGACGTTTTGGGGAACCAGTGGTCAAAGGCAGGACCTGCCAGTTTCTGCAGGTAAGTGTCAGGTAGTGAGTGTGAGGCCAGAACTTAAGACACTGGCCTCTGGCTGTGCCTCTGACCACCTTCCACCCCAGGCTGACACTTAACCTTGGTCCCCAGAACGAGTTCAAGGCAACATCCGTCCCCCAGCGGCCCCTCTGGCTTCCCTTGGTGGCGTCAGAAACATGGTTTACTTCTTTGCTTATTCTCCTGCTTTTGCCAAAGAAATATTTTTTCTTTTCTATTATCAAAGTAACGCTCAAGTTTTTTGTTGGTTTTCTTTTTCTTTTTGAGTTTGGAAACTCAAAGGAAAAAGTGTAGGAAAGAAAAAAATTGCGAACATTTTCATTAGCAAAGACAAGCCCAGCTAATAGTTGGGTGAGTTTCCTTCAAGTCTTTTTTTCTATCTTAACAGTTTCTATCTTACCAGATCTGCGTATCTTACGGTTCTTAAGACCCTGCGGTATCTTCAAAATTGTGCCTAATGGCATTCAAGTCTATTTCCTCCTGTTTACAGAGAAATTGCCTGCTCATCCCAGAAAAGCTGCTTCTTGGTTTATGGGTTGTGCTCAGCTAACAACAACAACAAAAAGTATCCAAAGATTTAGGCCCATCGTCATGAGTGTGGAAGATGCGGAAAACCTCCACTCAAGTTTTTGGCACTGAAGATGCCCATTATGTTGTTCTGATCGTCTCTGCTGCATGTGGAGAGAGAAGAAAAAGCCTTTTGTTCAGCTCTTCTCAGCCCACAACCACACAGAGCCTAGCTGTTCTTCGCAAGTGCCACACAGAAAGGCAAAGGTTCCACCAGTCAGGGAGAACGAGGGTCCCGCCAGCAACTGGGCAAAATCATAAAACGCATCCGCGTGTGCAGGGAGAGTCACGCCCGCTACGAAGATACAAGCCGCCTGGAATTTTGTGGGAGCCTGGGGTGCCCGCACCTTCCTTGTGATGGGGCTGGAGGCGGTGTACGGGTTCATGAGACCCGACTGCGCACAAATCTCACCAGCTCCGTATTCCGTGATTTCATGTTGGTGGCTTCAAATTGGCTATCGTGGTAGTATTTATTTCATTTGCCAAAAATTTGGCTCGTGCCACAAATCAGGGGTTCCCCCCACCCCGAACTCCAAAAAGCTGATCATTGATAGGCACAGCACTCTGAGATTCTGAAACAACACGACAAATCACGTGCGAAGGACCGGTAGTCCCATGTCCTGCATGTACGGACCATAACTCTTGAGGGGCACTGTGCCACGAAGGCCCCCCCCCCCACTTCCTGCTCTGTGGTTTTCTGAGTTCGGGGTGGAGAGAGAGATGGGGGTGGGGTGGAGCAGGCTGACTTCCTCAACCAGGGGCTCCTTGCAGCAAAATGTTGCCAAATTACCTTCTTGGTGGAGGAAAGCATTTCTTTCTTCTTTGCTGTATCTCTCCCATGTTTTCATAGATCCACGTATTTCTGGCACCTGTCGGGGACCAATCCCTGTTCTCCGGACCTGGGATGTAGCGGTCGACCAGACGGACAAGGTCCCTGCCTTCATACAGCGTATGTCCTGCGGAGAGGAACCGTCGATAAACACACATATAAGTAAACAGGAGAACAAAAGACAGCATAAGCGCTCTGCTAAAAATAAAACCAAGTGAGATAACAGAGAGAGAGCGAGAAGGCAGCTTGGCTCAGGAGGGCAACCATGGATGTGGAAAGATGGCAAGAGGTTCAGTGTAAGAACCAATGACACCAGGGGTGCCTGGTGGCTCAGTTGGTTAAGCCTCTGACTCTCGATTTCGGCTCCGGTCGTGATCTCACGGTTCGTGAGTTCGAGCCCCACGTTGGGCTCTACGCTGATGGTGCGGAGCCTGCTTGGGATTCTCTGTCTCTCCCTCTCTCTGCCCCTCCCCTGCTCACTCCTTCTATCTCTCTCTCTCAAAACACATAACTAAAATAAAAAAATAAATCACTCGAATGCCCATTTGTTGTAAAAAATAGAGGAAAGTACCAGAATTTAAAAATTACTCCTAGAAGCAATCAACATCATAAAGTACTCTTTCAATCTTTCATGACATTTAGACGCTATGTGTTTTCTCAGCTTTATCGAGACATAAGTGATATGTACCATTGTGTGAGCTTAGGGTGTACATGGTATAGTATTTTTTTCAAATATTTGATTCGAGGACAAATGTATGTGAGCACATAGAAAATAGTCTGAAATAATACACATTTACTAATCTCTGGAGAAAGGGGTTGAAGTTCGCATGTTTTGATAATGTAACGATACACCACCGGGTTGATTTTTTTTTTTAAATAATTTCAGAAAAGCAAGCAAGATAGAAGCAAACGTGAACGAATAAATTAGAAAGTAAACGTAATATTTGGAGCATATCCACAAGGTCATTCCTCAAGGTCTATCTATTCCAAATGCCTCATCTGCTTGGCTTATTTTTTGACCTATTGGACCAAATCTATTCTTTTTTTTTTTTAATTTATTTATTTTGAGAGAGAGAGAGAGAGCAGGGGAGGGGCAGAGAGAGGGGGGAGAGAGAGAGAAAATCCCAAGCAGGCTCCGCCCTGTCAGCCCAGGGCCCAATGTGGGGCTCGACCCCATGAACTGTGAGATCGTGACCTGAGCTGAAGTCGGACGCTTAACCGACTGAGCCACCCAGGCGCCCCGGACCGAATCTCTCCTTGTTCTCCTTCAAACCCCCCAGTGTAGCTCTTTCCCCAAGGCTCTTACCACCTTCTGCTTTAGCTTACCCTCACACTTGTGTCTCCTTCGCTAGACTGCCAGTTTCTGGACAGTAAGCCTGTGTCGCCCCTGACTTATTCATGGCATAATACCCCTCATACCCAAGCACAGTGCCTGCACACAGAGGATATGACTTCATTATTTATTGAATTGGATTTTGAAGCAGTCCTGCACGGAATCCACTAATCATTATTGATTTTCTCCTCTCCATAAATATTCTTTTCATTCCAGGACTATAATCGATACCACTTTCCAGGGAAAATTTGTGTGTCTCTGACTGATGAGCTCAGCCAGTTGGAACTCTGTGTTAACAAAACCATGCTGGTTACACTCGTCCTCTGGTCGCTGGCCACAAACTACACACCCCTGCTTCCAGCCAGCTGTTGCCAAAATGCCAGCTGTGTGTAACAGGAAAATATCAGATGGGAAAGCTGGAGACACTGGTCCCCGACTGTCACCATTGCTCTGGGTAAAGAGATATATTTACCAGCCATGCTCTATCGGGATCATTTCTGCTCTCGCCTGCTTTTCTCATTGGACTGCAAACCTCATTCATCCTTGTGTCGGCCTCAGTGCCCAGTGTTACTTAGTGTATGTGTTCAATAAGTGATCGTTGAATTAAATTTTACCAAGAAGGAGTGCTCATGGTACATTATTGCAAAGCATAGAGGCCAAATGGAAAAGCAGCCAAGGAACTTATGTTTTCACGTGCTCTCTGTGTTACAGGGGCTGTTAGTAAGCTTTTCAATCTTTACTCTCTTTAGCCTGGTGACAGCCTGGTAAATGATTCCATCACTTAGTCGTAAGAAGGGAAGATGAGGCAAAAAAGGGATAAGTTCAAGGACACCTATGTAATAAAAGGTTGAAGTGATATTTAAGCTAATTTAGAATCTAAGCCTGTAAAAGTTATTGTCATGATCTAAAAACAGTTAGATTTCTAAATCCAACTAATCTTAGCTTAGAGCAACATATCCGTACTGTCAGTGGCCCAAAATACCATAGTGGAGTCAATGCATCATGTGCAAGGTCTTAAAAACCATCAACTGCCTATGAGGTCATTGGATTTGAATCGTGCTGTAATTCACTTTGGGTTTAACTATCACCTGAAATTACAAGACTATAAAATTGAGAGGGTGTATATCAGTAAGATAGAAAAGGCAGGCCCAAGGAGGGACAGGGCTATCTTTAAGACCATCTTAATTAAGTGGTATTGAAATATGGATTGCTTCCTTCACAAAACTTAGCAAAACCAAATATGGAAGGATGACTTCTGTTTGACTTTATGTTGGTTTCAATATAGGAATGTGACATGATCCATGTAGAGGGAAGATCTTGAAAATTAACTTGACCTCCAGACCCAGATACCCAACAACCCACTTTGTATTCCTTCCAATTCCCTCCAGTTGCCACAGACGTCTTAAATAAAAAAAAAATATGTACCATCTTTCCTGAGAAATCTGGCATAGTAGTCAGAATAAAGGGTTCCCAAAAGGTGGCCACATCTTAATGCAAACCTGTGAATTTTAGCCCACATGGCGACAGGAACTTTGCAGATGTCATTCTGTTGAGGGTCATGAGATGAGAGATTATCCTGGATTATTGGGGTGGGTCAGACATAGTCACGAGGTCCTTATAAAGGCGGGGGAGGGGGGGCGGGCAGGAGGGTCAGAGCCAGAGAAGAAGATGAGACAACAGAAGCAGAAGCTAGAGGGAGGTATCACATGCCAGGGGTGTGGTGGTCCCTAGAGACTGGAAGTAACTAAGAAATGGATTCTCCTCTCACACCTGTCAGAATGACTAACATGAACAACTCAGGCAACAGCAGGTGTTGGCAAGGACGCGGAGAAAGAGGATCTTTTTTGCATTGTTGGTAGGAATGCAAACTGGTGCAGCTGCTCTGGAAAACAGTATGGAGGTTCTTCAATAAATTAAAAATAGAACTACCCTACGACCCAGCCATTGCACTACTAGGCATTTATCGAAGGGATACAGGTGTGCTGTTTTGAAGGGGCACATGCACCCCCATGTTTATAGCAGCACTATCAAAAATAGCCAAAGTATAGAAAGAGCCCAAATGTCCATCGATGGATGAATGGATAAAGAAGGTGTGGTATATATATACAATGGAGTATTACTTAGCAATCGAAAAGAACGAAATCTTGCCATTTGCAACTACGTGGATGGAACTGGAGGGTATTATGCTGAGTGAAATTAGTCAGAGAAAGACAAATATATGGCTTCATTCACATGAGGACTTTAAGAGACAAAACAGATGAACACAAGGGAAGGGAAGCAAAAATAATATAAAAACAAGGAGGGAGACAAAACAGAAGAGACTCATAAATATGGAGAACAACTGAGGGGGGCGTGGGAGGGGGGATGAGCTAAATGCTTAAGGGGCATTAAGGAATCTGCTCCTGAAATCATTGTTGCACTACATGCTAACTCCCTTGGATGTAAACTTTTTAAAAATTAATTAATTAATAAAAAAAAGAGAAAGAAATGCATTCTCTAGAGCCTCCAGAAGGCATTGCAGCCCTAGCGTCCTATTTTAGACTTCTGACCTTCAGGACTCCAAGAGAATAAATTTGTGTTGCTTTCAGCCACTCCGTTTGTGATGCTTCGTTTCAGCGGCCACAGGAAACCAACACATCTGTCATCTCCGCAGATGAGTCACAAGACCTGTAGGTAATAGATGAGTCATTCAAAACGGGTAACTGAGGACAGTTTAGCAAAGGAGCCAATTTCAAGATGCGGGCACAGTTGAAGAAAACCGAGGAAGGAAGGTGATGCATCTGTGTGTGGGTGACATCGGACAGCCGTTACTCCGTGGGACCAAAGGGGAGCCCAGAGAGGGCGGCGGGGAGGGCTTGCAGGTTGGGACAGGGGGAGCCAGTGAATAAATGTCTTCACCGCTCCCTCCTCCAGCCCCCTGATCTCTGTTGAGGCTGCCCGAGGGCCCAGCCCAGCCACAAGCCACGGGGCCCACCTGATCCATCCTTAAAGATGGGTCCTACTGGGCACAGAATAGAAAGTGTAATCAATCAGCTTTCTCCTACATCCTGGATCTCGGGGGATAGTGGAGCCATCCCCTGGCAACCTGGAGTCACCTTGACCTCTCCCTCACGCTCCCCCATCTCCACCTAGATTCAGCTCTCTGGGGCAGTGGAAACTCTCTGGATTTCTCCTGTCTCCCAGTCACCTCTCCATTATATCCTCCGCTCAGCTAACCCCCGGAGCGAATGGACAATTATCATTCTCCTCCTGCATTTCTGTATATCGTCCCTGCATTATCCCTTTAACTTTCATAAAGGTTTTTTTTAAGTGATAAAATAATAAAAGTAGCATCTTACGGTAAACCCAGTCATTTGCTTATTTTGCATCAATTTCTGTTTTCTCTACTGCACGAGTTATACTTATGAAGCTTCTCATAAATATACGAACGTACGTGCACAGATTCCTAGGAACATACCCATACGCGGCCGATCTAGTTACTTTATTGTCACTGCTGCACGGAATCTCGCTGTGATTTGCGAGGGGAGGACTGTACCAAGATGTCCTTGGACGAGAGCGGTTTGACTTCTCAAAGCATTAAAAAAAGAAAAACAGAAAAAAAGCCAAGCATCTCCTTAATCTCTTGCAACCAGAAGCAAAAGGAAGAAGAAAACCATTAAACAGCAGGGGAACAAGTCGTCTGGTCACCGCACATCTTCACTTTGCGCACAACTCCGCTGCACTTCTAAGATTTTACTTTGCCGCTAAAGAGGCACTATAATTCTTCACTTGAGAAAACTCACCTTTATCCCCACTGTTTGGGAGCTTTATGGGGTGATGAATCTGAGATAGGGAAGCACAAGATAGCAGCAAATTAACTAGTTATGTCGCCAGAACGCAGACAACTTTGAACAACACGGCAAAGGCAAGCAAGATAATTCTATGACGAAACTAAACTGAATTTATCGGCCTCTGGCCTCACTTCGCCCAAGAGCACCACAGTTTAAAATGACGTATGCTTCTTTCCTGATTGTAAAACAGTATAGTGCATGGTAGGGATTTGAGAAAATATATAAGAGTATTAAAGTAAAAAATGCTCTCCAGGGGCGCCTGGGTGGCGCAGTCGGTTAAGCGTCCGACTTCAGCCAGGTCACGATCTCGCGGTCCGTGAGTTCGAGCCCCGCATCAGGCTCTGGGCTGATGGCTCAGAGCCTGGAGCCTGTTTCCGATTCTGTGTCTCCCTCTCTCTCTGCCCCTCCCCCATTCATGCTCTGTCTCTCTCTGTCCCCCAAAAAATAAATAAACGTTGAAAAAAAATTAAAAAAAAAATGCTCTCCAGAAATCCAGTATTATATAATCCCTTCCAATTTATTATTTTTTTTATAAACATCTCTGGTGGGGGGAGGGGGCTCCTTCTGTGTGTTACAATTTTGTTTCATTCAGGTCTTTCCACCCGGCGTGGGGATGAGTGGGTTCTCCTGTTAACGACAACAAAACATAATTTTAAGTCAATGGGGATATGAGAAATGGCTTCTTATAAATAAAGTTGGGACAACTTAGTAACTAGTTGGAAAAGAAAGAAGATTGAATCAGTTCTTGAGCGAGTTTGAATTCAATTACTCCCAAATAAATTCCAGATCATAAAAATTTTAAGTATTAAATTTGTAAAACGTAAAAACACTAAGATACTGCTTTAGGGAATATATGTGATTTTGAAGTGGGGAAGCATTTTCTAAGCAGAGACCAAAACCTTCATTTTTTAAAAAATGTTTATTTATTTATTTTGAGAGAGAAAGTGAGCAGGGGAGGGGCAGAGAGAGAGGGAGACAAAATCCCAGGCAGGCTCAGCACTGTCAGCACAGAGCCTGACACAGGGCTCGATCTCAAGAACCATGAGATAGATCATGACCTGAGCCGAAATCGAGAGTCGCATACTTAACTGACTGAGCTACCCAGGCGCCCCAAGACCAATACCTTTCAACAAAGAATGAAATGTAACTATAGAAACATTACCTTCTTTGTGAGAAGAAATCATGAACCAAGTTGGAAAAACATGACAAAAGGGGATAAATGTTTGCAACCAATCTGGCAGATAATGGGTTATATATGCAAAGATCATTTAGAATAAAAATCAGTTACATGACTTAATGGGTCAGTGACGAAAGGATAACTACAAATTCAATATTTTCACATTGACACCTGTAGTACCTTATTTTTAGGATTAACATATATCTTTTAAAAGCTTGTAAAATACTCTCAAAATACATAAATATACTTAAAATTTTTAAGGGGTGCCCAGTGGCTCAGTTGGTTAAGTGTCTGACTCTTGATTTCAGCTCAGGTCATGATCTCACAGTCTGTGGGATCGATCTCCATGTCGGGCTCTGCACTGACATTATGAAACCTGCTAGGGACTCTCTCTCTCTCTCTCTCTTCCCCACCCCCACCCCATCCCTTCCCCGCTCAGGCACTATCTTTCCCTTTCTCTCAAAATAAATTGGAAAAAAAATTTTTAATTAAAAATTGGGGTGCCTGGGTGGCTTGGTCGGTTAAGTGTCCGACTTCGGCTCAGGTCATGATCTCACGGTCCGTGAGTTCGAGCCCCGCGTCGGGCTCTGTGCTGACAGCTCAGAGCCTGGAGCCTGTTTCAGATTCTGTGTCTCCCTCTCTCTCTGCCCCTCCCCTGTTCATGCTCTGTCTCTCTCTGTCTCAAAAATAAATAAACGTTAAAAAAATTAAAAAAAAATAAATCATAAAAGCTTGTAAAATAGCACTATAATCATACTTTGAAGTATTTTTCAGCGGAGCTGGTGGACCAAATGGCACGAACGTTTTCTGACTCCCCTATTTCCTTACCTTTCGTACCACAAAATACGAACTTCATGAAATAAAGCAGAAGTGAACAAGACCCCTATTTGGCAAATATCGTTCCTCTCATTGGCGATTCGTTGGTTGATAGTCTTGCTTTGCGGAGCAGTGCGCTTTTATGAAATTTATGGGCAATTTTATGAGAAATGAGACTCGGTTACCTGGCCTTCATCTTAACAGGAAACCCAAACACTCACGTGGGAATCAGGCCACCCTGAGCTCCTGGTTCCCGTTCACCACTTCCGGAGAACAAACGTAACTTTGGGCCGTTTATTTAACCTCCCAAGCCTCCGTTTATTGACCGTAAAGAGGGATTCAAATGCCCCCCAAAGAGCGATGTAAAATAAACATTTTGGAGCGGGCTACTAACATGTACGAAGGACCTGCTGACTATCTGGCAGATTCTGTTCCTTTGCTTTTTGTTGACAATTGAATAACATTGGCTTAGGAAACTGTTGCCAAAGAGGGAGAGCAAAGGGGCTGGGAGCTCTGCCGGACAGAAGAAGAATCAATAAATCGACGACAGCACGTTACTGTGTGCTTTTCAGAGCGAGCTCCATCCGCTGGTCTCCTCTCTAAAGCCCAGGGGAGTGAGCTTCTCCTGGAGAAAGGGTTTTGGAGGGGATAAAGAAGGTAGCTTGGAGGGGCGCCTGGGAGGCTCAGTCGGTTAAGCAGCCGACTCTGGCTCAGGTCATGATCTCGCGGTCTGTGAGTTTGAGCCCCGCGTCGGGCTCTGTGCTGACAGCTCAGAGCCTAGAGCCTGCTTCGGATTCTGTGTTTCCCTCTCTCTCTCTGCCCCTCCCCTGCTCATGCTCTGTCTCTCTCTCTGTCAAAAATAAAATAAACATTAAAAAAAAAAAAAAGAAGGTAGCTTGGAGACCTGCAGGTTGCCAGGCTCATCCTTGCGCAAGGCTAGAAGTCACTGTCTCTACCGCAGAGGTTCTCAGCTGGGCTGATTCTACCTCCCAGACAGCAGTTTTGGTGGCCACCGATGCCTGGGGCGGGGGGCGGGGGGTGCTAATCCTGGCATCTGGGGGTGGAGGCCAGGGGTATCCCGAAACGCCCTACCCCGTACGGGGCGGCCCTCACCCCCAAGAATTACCTTGTCCCAATTGTCCATAGTGTCAAGACTGAGGAACTTTGCTCGAAATTGATGTATTCTGACATTTAATTCTATTTTTCTCCATTTATCAGCATCTCCGTAACCTCCAAAGTTAGAGACCCGTACCAACAACTTCACAATTTGGACTACATGTCAGGATTGACCATATTTTTTCCAGTTGGTTAGAACAATTCAGGTCTTCACTGATGCTGTTTTTTTTTTGTTTTTTGTTTTTGTTTTAATTTAGAGGTTAAAGAAAAACCAAGTGAAAAAAAATCCTACATGTTGCTTTGGTTAATAGAAGGAGTCTGCTTAGAGATACCACCAGTACATAAATACTGCTTATCAGTGGGGCACTCGGGTGGCTCAGCTGGTTGAGCGTCTGACTTCTGCTCAGGTCACGATTTCACAGTTTGTGGGATTGAGCCCCACGTCGGGCTCTGTGCTGGCTGCTTGGACCCTGGAGCCTGCTTTGGATTCTGTGTCTCCCTCTCTCTCTGCCCCTCTCCCACTTGCACTCTGTCTCTCTCAAAAATAAATAAACATTAAAAAAATTATAAATAAATACATACATACATACATATATACATACATACTGCTTATCAAAAACCATAGAATTTGGACAAAGCCATCCCCAGATGAAAATTCTATGTCTTGAAAGCTTCTGTTACTTAGCAAAAAAGAGAAAACAGTCAATAAACCAAAGATTTATCCTAAGAATCTACAAAAGGAGTAGGGGAAGCAAAACTCCAAGGGAGAAAATAATGAGAACAAAACCAAAAACCCATGAATTAAAAAAAAAACAAACAAAAAAACCAACAATGAAAGTATTAAATTAATCCAAAAATGAATTATTTGAAAAGGCCATGGTGTATACCAATTTCTCACACTGGGGTGATCCCAAAAGCCTCTGGCACTTGATAAAATGAAATTTCCAGGTCCTTCTACCTCCCCAAATTCAAATTCAGGATTTGGGAGGAGAGGCCCTGAACTCTGTGTTCCAAACACGCTTTCCAGGAGATTCTTATAAAAGGGCAACTTCAGGGGCACCTGGGTGGCTCAGTCGGTTGAGCGGCCGACTTCAGCTCAGGTCATGATCTCGTGGTCTGTGAGTTCAAACCCGCGTCTCAGAGCCTGGAGCCTGCTTCGGATTCTGTGTCTCCCTCTCTCTCTGCCCCTCCTCCGCTCATGCTCTGTCTCTCTCTCTCTGTCAAAAATAAATAAACATTAAAAAATGGGCAACTTCAGGAAACCCTGACAGTAGTCAGTCTTCAACAAAGTTAATCAAGGTACGAGGGGCAGTCGTTCAGATTGAGAAGCTTATGAATGTAAGAGGAACCAGACCCACATTTATGGAGAAGAGTTAGTATGAAAGAAGGTAATGTCATCTGTTAGAGAAAATCCTTCCATCACGGCTCTGTCCTTCACTGGTATTTCCATTCTGATGGCAGGTATCCTAATGTCTGGGGTTTGTCCTCTGTGTCACTCATTTATCTCTCCGAGTCCCTCACGTATTTATTTATCTGGAGAACTCTGTTCCTCTCGTTCATCTCTGCAGACTTTTCCTTTGAGAATCTCGGAGCATCTGCTCTGGACTTCTCTGCTTCCACTGACTTTTTCCCTGTTGCTTCACGGGTTGTGCTTTTTCAGCAGCAAAACTTCTCCCCTGCTCGCAGGTCATGCTCTGGTCAGATGTGCTCCCCACCGAGAACACGGACAGGAGAATCTCCAAGGCCTCCTTTCTGGTCAGTCGCCTATTCCACCCCCAGGAATTTAGGGTCATGGTGAGGGTGAGGTGATGTCTGCCCTCTGTCCCTAGATTGATCCCTTTTGCAGCCATCACCTTTTTCCAAGAATCCACTAGTCTTTCCCGGCTTGCTCGTCATGTGGAGGGGTTTCTGACTATATCTGAGGGCAGAGCACACTTCTAGAAGCAATGGGGAGACGACGTAGTGTGCTGCTCAAGGAGTCTAAGACCAGATGAGGGAGAGAGGAAAGCCGTGGCTGACCATGCCTCTTACTTTCGTAGGTCAGAGGTCACGTTGTCCGTGAGGGGCTTTCTGGCTGGGCCGAAGACTTTCTTTGCTGCAGACGGCTGGGTTGCTGGTCACGTCTCCAGATGTCATGGCATCTCTTGTTAGCAGCTGGAGATTAACAGTGCCCATGGTGTCAGGGGGTGTCTCCCTGTGCATGGGGACGTTGTTGTGACATTGTTGTGATGATGGCCTTCAGTGGCTGTCTCTCTGTTACGGATCTTCCCAGGACGGGTGGGACACACATGCCTTCCATCTGATATCCCACTGCATGACGTTTTGCAGAGATCCCATGAAGTTCCTGGCATGCTTTCGAAAGGCGCCATTCCTTCCGAACGTATTCTCTTCGCTCTTGAATTACTTTCTTGATTGAAAATTGAGAATGGAGTCGGGGGAGGACGCACATTTTCCAGTCACCATTTTAACTGAAACGTTCGTAGTGTTCGACTAAAAAGGAAATTTCTTCTTTCTTGCTAAATGTAGAACAGAAGAAGGGAGGCATGGCCCCAACGGCTTTCTAAGGTGAGGGACAGCAGATGTCAAGGAAGCCGGTTCTGAAGGGCCCCGAGCCTCCACCCAGGGAAGCAGTGTCTAGAGCTGTTGGGAGCCCAAGACCAACGTAGCCCTGACCCCGGGGACATCACCTCCCTTGTCACCCGCCTCCCAGCCATCTTCCCGCCTTTTCGACAGCAGTAGGGGGGGGAGATCATCTTTTCACAGTTAGCTCCTAGACATCAGACAGCTCCTTACTACTGTTTCATTTTAGAAGGTTGAGATCCGATTTTCCCAGGAAACTCATTCCAGAGTCTCTCCCTTTCCCTTCGGATCCAATTTGGAAACAAAGATACACGTGGCATCTCCTAAAAAAAAAAAAAACCCTGAAAATAGTTCAAACTGAGGAGCAGGAGAAAGTGAAGCCTCAGCCATTTGTCAAAAGCCCCATTAAGCCCATTATTTTCTGAAAGGGAATCTTTCGGCAGCATTTTGTCAGTTCCAAATTTAGAGGCGCTCATTGAGGATGTGAAAGTGGGAACGAAGAGGCTAATCGAGGCACCACTCGTGCTATTTTTAGGCTAACCCGTGTGTCCTCATCAGGGGAAATGCAAAATTCATTAGGAGAGGAAGTCTCGTCGGCTGAAACGTCCCCTTCTGTTGCCATTAGCATCGGGGCCTCTCAGGATCACCCGCTGACCCCAGCAGCCCCAGAACCCCTCACAGCTCCACAGCTGGATCCTGAGCACAATTTGGGGCCATCCCTGGCCTTCCCAGCTGGGGCTCTAAGGAGTCCCTGATCAGGGCACCTCTTTCCCCTCTCCAACCCTAGGCTCTCATTTCCTGAAAGGGAAAGATAAGGAGTGAGGCCTTTAGAAATCCACAAGCCTGGGTTTTTACCTTCCTCCTGACTTGGACAAGCCCCTCCCTTCTGCTACTTCTGACTCCTTGGCCTCTGATGCAAATAGCCCCTCCAGCAACGGGGCTGGTGTTTGCAAGCAAGGGGCCTTGAAGTCGGAGCACCTGGCTTTGAACACCTGCTCCATGACTCCCTCGTTGTATGACCCTAGAAAAGATCATTGACTTCTCCAAGCCTCAGGATGATCAACACTCTTACCCAACGGGGCAACTGTGAGGACCAGAGAGGATCATATTCATGGAACATTGTACTGGATTGAGTACTTTCCTTCAAAACTCTGGGTCTACCTTGAGTCTGTGACGGTGACCTTATTTGGACATAGAGCCTTCACAGGTGAAATCAAGTAAAGATGAGGTCACACTGGTTTCAGGTGGACCCTAAGCCAATGACTGGTGTTCTAATAAGAAGAGGAAAATTGGGATACAAACACGCAGAGGGAAGGAGAGACCATCTGATGTGATGCAACTATGAGTCATTATCAATAAGGATCAAGCCAAAGGATGCCAAGAATTGCCAAGAACCATCAGAAGCTGGAAGAGGCAGAGGAGGTTTCTTTCCTAGATATTTCAGACGGGACGTGGCCCTGCTAACACCATGATTTCAGAGTTCTAGCCTCCTGCAAGGGAATCAATTTCTGATGTTTAAGCCAATTTATGGAAATTTATGGTAACCCTAGCAAACAAATGCAGATGCCCTTAGCATAACACCTACCTAGCAAATATGAAGCACACGATCAATATATAGGTGGATTTTATTCGCCTAGCATGTGTCTGAAACATGGGAGGTGCTCAATAAAATGTTTGTGGCATGAAATGAGTAAACATTAAACATCTCTTTGAAGTGTACTTCAAGAACATATTTCTAAGTAAAGAAAGCCTTTGTGCATAAAAATATTTATGTGGATGGCAGAATTATACACAGTCCTTAAAAACATTTGCACAGATTTTAATAACTTTATTGGATATCACTATAACGTAAACTATTTTGATCTCATAAAGTTCTTTAATGTCGCTGAACGTAAGTTATGCAACGTCTTCATGACGAAACGAAATGAGCTAATGTAACAACGGTACGTTAGTTCATATCAAAGTATGTACTAAAACGCTGGGGTAGTTGTCTACGGGTCATTGGGATTGCTTTTCTTTTCTGTGTGGTTCTTTTCCTTATACACGGTCTACAGTGGGTGCGGATTACATTTAAAACAAACAGAAACTTTACCTTTAAAAAAACCAACTCAAGTAGCAAAATCAATATACGCCTCAGTTACACCATTTGCCTCCCCACCGGTCCTGCTATTTGGAAACTAGACTAATGTGTGCCTCTGCCTGGTAACGGCACGTTCAAAATGAATTTCGAATTACTTGGGACCAAGCTGCTATCTGCAGCATGAGGAGCAATCACTCGTTGGCTTGAGAAGGCATTGCGTCTGGCGGAGAGCTACGGGCTCCTGTGAAATGACTGACCAAGGCTGGCAAGTAGAAGACGTGGGAAATCAATCAGTCAGTAGGTCCCACGGTAATGCTCGTGGCATGTCCATTGTGGTACCAGGGAACTGGAGACTGAAAAGAAATTGGACCAGAGCACTCCAGAGTTTGAAGAAGAGTCACTGGTCATCCAATGTAACAGCCGACACAGGGAATAAATCTTCTTAATAAAATAAAGCTAGGTGGGCTCTACGATAGAATGTGGCTTCGGTGGCCTCCAAGGAACTTGGCGTATTCACGCCCTCATGCAGTCCCCTCCCCTTGAATTGGCTCAGGCCCAGTGACCTGCTTCAAGGGGTGGAAGGTGGAGGATGTGATTCCATGTGTTTTGGGCCTAAACCTTAGTGAGGTCTAGTGGCTTCTCTGACCGCCATGCTGTGAGAGGCCAGCCCAGCCGGGTGCGGAGGCCACGCCGAGGAGGATGAGGCTTCCAACCACAGCCCCAGTGGAACTTCTAGGTGGCCACCAGCACCGGCCTGCCAGCCCGGCGTGAGCCCTGCTCAGATTACAGAACCTCGAGCCAATCGATGAAATGGTGGCTGTTTCCGCCACTGAGGTGTGGGATGGGTTGTGATGCAGCAATGGATAACCAACGTCCAGTCTCAGCTCAAACACTCCTAGGACCAGGGGACTCCATGCTTCATAAAGTAATGCGTTCCATTTTTAATAGCAGTAATTGCTAGAAAATTCTTTTCTGTGTTTAACAAAATCTGCCTTCCTGTCTCTCGCAACCTCACAGCCTATCTCTAGGTGGAACAAGTCTATGGCAGCTCTTCTCGAATCTCCAGACACTTGTGACCTTCACCTCCCACCCCTCCAGCCCTCGCTCCCACACGCGCGAGGCACGCACACACGTCATCTTTTCCTAGAGGTAAACACCCCCAGCTCCCTTCAAGTCCTGATTCCTTCCTTAAAAGGCTCAAACTCCTATTCGTAAGCTGGATACCACCTGGAGACACAGAATTTACATCTACGTCTCAGCTGCATGCGCAACCACAGAGGAGAGGAGCGGGGCCCTTAGCTCCTCAAGGCAGAGAAAGGTCTGGGGGCCGGGGGCCGAAACCACCCGTGGCCCCGGAAACTCAAGTGTTGCCCCGGCTTCAGGATCGATGCTGGCCACGGTGCCACGACAGACGTACAGAGCTCTGAATTCGCAGGGAGACGGCCAAGGGAGGGGATGGATGTGGTACCGAAGAGCGTGTGTCCTCTGGCCTCGTTGAGCGAGACCGTGTGTTCCAACAAGATGCCACCGCAGCCGTTTTTCAGTTATTTGGGGATGGCATGGGGGGCCGAAGTGGATGCCTCTCATTGCCCCAGGTATTTCATTTTCCCCAAACGTCGCAGAACGGTGGTTTTGTGCAGAAGGGTGTGCACGCGGAGGAATGCCTGCTTCGGGAGGCTGGCTTTGTCTCTCCGACCCTGTACCCCCTGCCCCCGCCCCGGCTCTCTCAGAATGAACTGAGTTACGAAATCTCTCTGCGAATTAATCTCATCGTTCAGGAAACTGAGATAAACGCTTCACACAATTGGTGGAGGCACCAGCAAGTTCCCCGTGGAACATTCTAGGGGCGCCCCGGGGGGGTCTGACTCTTGGTTTCAGAATGATCTCACGGTTCTTGAGTTCGAGCCTCGCATCGGGCCATGGGCTGGCAGCGCGGAGGCTGCTTGGGATTCTCTCCCTCCCTCTCTCTCTCTCTGCCTCTCCCTTGCTCGAACTCTCTCTCTGTCTCAAAATAAATAAACTTTTTTTAAAATTAAATATTCTATAAATAATAAAGTGTCATACCGATGGAAAGGTCCGAGTGCCCGTGTGGGCATGTTTAATACACTAGACTCTGCAAATTCCAATGACCTTCACCTTTGCTCCACCTTTTCACTATTAAGAACAGCCCTGGAGGGGCGCCTGGGTGGCGCAGTCGGTTAAGTGTCCGACTTCAGCCAGGTCACGATCTCGCGGTCCGTGAGTTCGAGCCCCGCGTCGGGCTCTGGGCTGATGGCTCAGAGCCTGGAGCCTGTTTCCGATTCTGTGTCTCCCTCTCTCTCTGCCCCTCCCCCGTTCATGCTCTGTCTCTCTCTGTCCCAAAAATAAATAAAAGTTGAAAAAAAAAATTTAAAAAAATAAAATAAAAAAAAAAAAGAACAGCCCTGGGGCTCCTGGGTGGCTTAGCGGATAAGCGTCTCCAATCAGTATTGCCAAGAAAATACAAGGATAACTCAGTTACATTTGAATTTCACACAAGCCACGGGGAATACTTTTTTAGCACATGTAAGTCCCATGTGATTCATGGGGCATTCTGATACGAAAAAATTGTGTGTTGTATATTTGGTTGCCTGAATACACAGCGAATACTTTGTTTGGTGTAAGAATGTCCCAAATACCGTAGAAAACATACTTTTAAAAATCATGTTCCGTGTGTGTAAAATTCACCTCGCACCGGGTGGCCCGTATTTTTATTTGCTAAATCCAACAAGGCTCCGTCGGCATTATCAGTCACCTGGGGGCCACCTTCTGTTCCCTACGTCTTGCGCTGGCTCCCCCTTGCCCTCAGGACAGACCTTCGGGCTGAGCTCAGCTCCCCCGTGATCTGTTTCCTTCTTCTGTCATTTCTCGATGCTCCCTTCCCCGCCCCCCCACCTGTCCCGATCCACACACCCACCAACCCCAACGGACTCTGCTTCTCGGGCACTGAATAGTTACAAGCTGTCTGCAGTGTGCACGAATTCACCTCCAGGTCTGCATCGGGGTAGCATTTACCCATTCCAGATCTTCCTTGAAGCGTCCTAGACGGTGAGACTTCTCGGGACCCCAGGGCAGGGACTTCAGCAGAGGGTTCCCGTGTGATTTTTGCCCCCACTCGGCTCTCTGTGATTTTGCCTGGGACTCTAAGTGTGCACGTGTTCATCGGGGGTGAGGGGGGCTCGAGAGCCCGATGGGAGTATGGCTGTGCGGCCGGGTCTCCGGCTGACAATGGTCTGTGACCGTTCCTTCCTGACCCATGGACGGTGGCTATGCGACATCGCCCAGGTCTGGATGACCGTGTGATGGTGACATTCAGCAAGGGGCAGCTAAGAACAGATGCTCAAGTCCTGACTGTATCTCATACTCGCTGTGTGACGGTAAGCATGTCCCTTGACATCTCTGTGCCTCAGTGTTCTCATCTATAGAGTTGGAAACGTTAGTAGCTCTATCTCTCTGTTGGAAAGATGATTCCACGAGCTCGTATTTGTGGAGCAGCTGGAACACTGCCGGGCACGCCGGAAGCGGGGACTTTGGTGATTACGCCGCCTGTTTTCCTCTCCCTGAGCGCGCTGTATTTTATTTGATTATTAGCTTGCCATCTCTCCCCAAGCTGGAAAGATTTTGGTGGACAGAGACTTTGTTATTCCCCTTTGTATCTCGGGGTCTGGGGAATAGAGCACACAGAAAGTGCCGGTAAATATTTACCCGAGCCACCAAGGTGGAGGCTATACTATGGCTTTCCAGAGAAAGTGACATTTCGGCTGCATTTTGAGGGATGAAAGGAGCTTTCCTGGCAGACGGGGTTGACTAGAAATCCAGGCAGAGGAAATTTCAAAGAGAAGCAGGGTCACGAGGAAAGCCCGAAAGGCACTGCTGCCCTTTTGGGATCGCTGGAAAGTTGGCGTAGACAACTGGGGGACAGGGGCGCCTGGGTGGCTCCGTCAGTTGAGCGTCCGACTTCGGCTCAGGTCATCATCTTGCGGTTCGTGGGTTTGAGCCCCACGTCAGGCTCTGTGCTGACCGCTAGGAGCCTGGACCCTGCTTTGGATCCTCTCTCTGTTCCTCCCCCACTCGTTCTCTGTCTCTCTCTGTCTCTCAAAAATAAATAAACGTTAAAAAAATTAAAGAAAAAAAGAAAGCGCTGGGGTGGTCAGCTGGCACCTCAGATGTCACCTGTCAGGGAGCGGCTGTGGTTGTGTCGCAGCCATCAGCCTGTCCCTGGAGGATTTGAGGCAGATGTGTCAGGGAGGTGACCTTGGAGGGTGAAAAGGTTGGACTGAGGGAAGCAGGTGTGGAAACGGAGAGGCAGCTGCAGAAGAGGTGTTGGGAATGGGTCACCTGGCGCAGGCAGGGACAGCCCGAGGGTGCTGTGTGCACAGAGGATGCTGGGGGTGGTGTGGCTGCGGGGAAGGGCCGGCACCACAGACCCAGGGTCTGGAGGGACAAAGAGAGCGATGGGAGGGGTGGATCTACAGAGGGACCCCGGGAAGGGCACACAGCCTCTGGCCTGTGACCTCCGTGGGTTTCCGAGACCCTGCATTTATCCATCAGTGCAGAGCCAGCAACCAGGTGTGTGTAGCCTTCCTCCCAGATTCTTCTTAGCTTCTGACTTACAGGTTCTGGTTCAGGGGACCACAAGGAGAGTCTAAAGAGCAAAATGGCGACATTTGAGGAACAAGAAGGAGGTGAGATAAATCTCAAGGGAGACACCACGTTTCCTCCTCCTCTTATATCCAAACTGTGCAGGATAGTCATCCCTTGGAAGCTGCCAGTGGCCTCGAAGGAAGAAGGGATCCCCATCCTGTTGGGTGTGGACCCCACTCTGTCAATATTTTGGAGGCTCCTACAACTCAGTGTCTCCTTTATCCCAATATCAGCCTCAGGGCTGACTGGTGTCAGCCCATTTGACAGATGGGAAGGCAAAGGCTTGGAAGGGCCGTGTGGCTTGCCTAAGACCCAGCGTTCACAAGCAGCAGAGCCAGGATTCATGATCAGGCCAATGGTCGTACTATACCACGAGGCAGGGATCTACCTTGATGACCCTCTGCTCAGGGATTCAGAAGCTAGAAGTTTCGCTCAAGGCTATCCTTGGGCAGTCTCTCCCTTGACTAATCAAAGCCCCAATAGGCCTTCAAGGACCCTAGGCTCCTTTGCCACTTAAAGGCACCTCCACAGAGAAACTCCCATGGACATGGCCAAGGACACAGCCAAGGTCATAAGAAGGTCACCATGTGGAGTGTTCCTGCATTCCTCACTGGTGACCAAAGTCTGGTCCACAGCTGATCTCATTCCTGGGCGGAGGTGGATGGGTGCACCTTTGGCCCCCTGGGCTTTTATTCTGGACCCTGTCTTGCCCTGTCTTGTCTCCTTCAGTTCTCTCCCCTTCCCTCCTGAGAGCCCAGGGTTCCCGAGGTGGACTTCCTCTTGGGTACGCACCGTGAGCAGAAGCTAAGGGCTGTAAACGAAAGAAGAAAAAGGGGCCCCACGCAGCAGCCCTCAGCCATCGGCACCTGCATTGTTTATGTGGGAGACATGGGGTTTCTTCCTCCCATCCTCACGAAACCCAGTTTTAGTAAGGACCCCGGGGTTCGTAAATATGGCGGCAGAACAGAATTCACAGTAGAGCCAAACGAGAGCGCAAAGTCAGGCGTTCCTTCCATGTGCGTGGCTGTCATCTGAGCGACAAAGAGCCAGAGACGTCAAGGAAAAAGAGGAGGAAGCTAGAGAGAATCAGATGCAAACTTAAATAGTTACCCCAAGATAAATGCAGACGCCAGACCGGAAGGCGTAGCGGGCTTTGTGGGGGAAATCATTGCTCAGATCTGAATTAGGTAAGATAGATGACGGGCACGTGACTGTATTCTACTCCAATGCTCCCCTGGGACAGAGGCAGAGAGGGCTGGACTTCCCGTCTCCTTCCCTGGTGTTTGGTTTCCTTTGGGCCAACCTCGGTTTTGGGTTATTTTTGTGTTGATCTTGAAATAACTTGTTCACTTTTCCGTCATCCCAGGCCCCTGGCTGTAGTGGCCCTCACCTGGCCAGATGTGGCCGGTCCCCCGGAACGCTGCTGTTCCCCTCGAGCTGCCTCCCAGGGCCCACCTGGCCAGACACACATCGCACCCCACCCCACTCTGGACCGCCTGTCTTCCTGACCTTGAGCCTGATTTGCTAAGTCTGCTTCCACTCTCTCCTGACACTAGACATACATGTGTGCACGCACACCCACCCACAACATACACAACCCATGCACACACATGTAACACATACGGGACACACACACACATACACCCAACACAACACCCATAACACATACAAAACACACACAACACACACATACAGCACCCATAATACACACACACACACACACACACACACACACACACCCCATCTTTCTTTGTGCGCTCTAGGATGCTAACCTGATCTGATATCTCATTTCTCCCTTTGCCGAGTTATGACCCTGGAGCCTCGATGACTCACCCAGACTTGTAGATCAGCAGAAATTCCTCAGACTCGTGGGGCTGACTCATCCTGCAACCGTAAACTTGGTCCTGTCTACAACTGCTGGTGTGGAAAGCTTGCATTCAGGCTCAGCGTGCTGAATAGCAGTCATTCATCTGGAGTGATTTGAGTCGTGTGGATGGAGACCCCCCCCAACAGCTGACTACAACTCACCCCATGCTTGTCATCGTGTCTGGACTCGTACCACCGAGAGGCCACTACACCGACAGAGCAACTCTATGTGTGCATGACATAAAGTATATAAAAGAAACTTTAACATGTATGCCTTGGGCTGACCACAACATGCCCTAGATTATTCGTTAGGATCCAGTCTTTCCATCACGTGGTCGGCTAGCCACGACCTGTTTGTTCGGGCGGGTGCTGGCGGCACGTCTGTGGGGACAGACAGAGGAGGACACCAGTGGGAGTGCAGTTTACTGAACGCGAAGGGCAGTGCACTTTCCTGGCTACGAAGAGCTTTAAAAGTCTAAAACCTTCAGTCCTCGAGGAATCCACCGGATACGTATCTAGAACGAGGCAATGTCAAGACGTGGTTTTCACTCCACCTGCCTCGTTGTTTGGAAGAGACATTCCCGGGGTTCCAGAGAGCACGGGGTGATCCTCAGATGTGTCACCAGGGCTGGGGAAAGGTGTGGAAAGGTCCCCATACTATCAGAGTAAGAGAGGGCACAGAACACTGGATTTGGGGCCAGAGGGAACTGGGTTTGAATTCCCTCAGCCTCTCAGGGCTGTGCCATCTTGAATAAGTAACTTCAATATGGAGATAATATGGAGACACTGGAGACAATAACAGCCCACCTCACCGAGTCACTCCGCTAACTGACTCCGTGGGGCCCGTCGTCGGCAGCGTTCAGGAAATGGGCCTTCCTGTCACCTGCAGAGGCAGGTCGGCCCCCGTTTCTACTTCAGTCAGTAACTTTTCTGGAATGATTTTAATCAAAAACTCTCCCCGGATGGATCATCTCCGGGAACAGATGTCTCTCTGCTGGTGGGTGGACTGAGCTGGGGGGTCGCAGAGAGGTCACGGTCGGGGCCCTGGCAGGCTGGCCTACCCTGTGGCCTCAATGCCTGTCCGCATGGTCTCCCCGCCACGGTTCTTGGGGCTTTTGACTTGGTGACTTGGACCCCGCGAGCAGTGGCTCCAAGACAGGAGACGGAAGCTGCCTTAACCAGGAAACCAGCACTAAGTCCCCTCTTTCGTGTCCTATCAGTCACCGAACATGCACGGGCCCCATGGGCCAGAGCACCGAAGGCCTCCTTGTATCCATCACCTTCCCACACCTCCCTCAGTCCTCTTAGCTAAATGTCGCCTCTTCGCTGAGCCCTCCTCCCCACTTCGGTCCCCTTTTCCATGCCCCACAGTCCGTAATAAACCCTTCCAGAGTTCGTTTCTGTCCATGAAGTGGTAACCCACTAATCTGGGGTATTTTACCCATTTGAGTGTTTCTTGTTCATCTTTCTGCACTGAAATATAGGCTACTTACGGACATGTAGTTTGGCCCTTGTTGTTCCATACTGTAGCCTGTGGCCACGGTCGTGCCTGGCACACGATAGCCACTCAGCGAACAGTTGTGGGAAAGATCACGGTGCTATGGTAACCAGCTGCCTTCAGTCGATCATCAAATGCCCTTTATCTCCATGTAGACATCTGCTGGAAAGATCTCAGAACACTGGGGAAGTATTCCAATGCAGCCACAAGTTCTTTGGTGTCCCTCCCATCAAGAGGTAGGGTTACAGCCCTTGGATCTGGACATGCTGTGACAATGGAGTGTGACAGGAGTGACACTGTGTGGCTTCTGAGGCTGGACCAGAAAGTTGAGGCAGCCTTCACCTGTTCTCCAGGGACTTTTGCTCTCAGGAAGTTTTGCCCTCAAACCAAACACACGCTGAAAAGCCAAGGCCACCTTGAGGCACTGTGGTCAAGCGACCCAGCTGAGCCCAGACCCGAGTGGTCCCAGACCCCAGTGGTCGCAGCCTAGGGCCCAGACTCATGAGCGATGGAACCCCTCAAGACCCCAGCCACTCTGCCCTTAACACCTTCCCAGTGGAGGCCCCAGACCCCACGGAGCAGAGATGAGGCCTCCCTGCCCAAACTCTGGACTCACAGAACCTTTGAGTATAGTAAGAAGGTGGCTGTTGTAAAGACACTAAGTCTAGGGGTGGTCTTTGACACAGCAGGAGGCAACCAGAACGCTCGTCTTTATTTTCTTAAATCAAATACATTTGGTCAGACCCCCACCCACCGAGGTTGTCGAGATGTCCTGTGTCAGTCGGGAAGTCCTTTCCTCACTGTCTTCTTGGGGTGTGGACCCGGAATAGGAAAGAATTTTCTGTCCCGATTATGTTGCAAATCATCTGTCCCCAGCAGGAAGCCCATCTTTTCAGGCTAGTTGGGGGGCGGGGGGGCGGGGCATCATGCGTAGCTGTTTACTGAGCTGGGCTCTGTCCTAGGCTCAGGGACATAGCAGGGAACAGATAGAGCAAGTTCCAGAGTTACATGTCAGTGCACAGGCCAACAGCAAACAGAGGCAGCCCCTGACGGGGGTTTAAACCTTTGCACTCAGTGGGATGGTTTTGTTGATGGAATCACTTCACTGCACACTCTGTGCAGCCAAGAGCATCCCTCCATAAGCACATCACCTCCCAAAGGACGCCTGGAAGGAAAACGTGTGAGATCATAATTCTCATAAACGGAGGCACGTGTGGACCTTGACTTACATTTTCTGTTCGGTGAAGCCTCGCACTCACGCTCACTCTGGGGCTGATCATTTTCTTCCCTGACGCTTGCATTAGAAGTTTGTCCCACCCGTCACCTCTCTGTGGATTGGTTAATGATCTGAACACAATCAGGACTGGAAATGCAGGCAGCCCTGGTGTAATTTAAAGACCCATCACTAATGGGCTTTAAAAAAAAAAATTCAGCCTTTCATTGCCCTTATAATTATTTTTTAATGTACTGGCAATCAAAGATGCAGACAATAAAAGTTAAGTCAATCCTAGATGAGTAGATGTGGAAGAAATGAAATTTCTTAAATTTGGTCTCCCTCCCTCCCCCACCCTCCTCTTTCATCTCCAGCCCAAATATCCAAAGTTTCCTCCATTGTATATTCTAGAAGCCAGGCTTCTCCAGTGTTCATCCTGCCCATTCTCCTGAGCCCTCCACTCCCACTCTCACCACCCAAGCACCACTTAGGAGATTTTCCATTTTAGCAAGGAAAATAGCCCTTAGAATATGAGGTGTGGGGAGGCCTTTAGCGACAACTTGACCCAGGCCCTCATTTTGAAGTTGGGGAGCCAGTGCATGAGAGTGCAGTGACTTTCCCAAGGTCAGCAGAATCTTGGAAGCTGGAGAGAAATCCCTAGGGAGAGGGTTGAGGAGGGCGGAGAGGAATTCACACACCTCTGACAGCCCGGAAGAATTCTGTTTTAGCCAAGGGGCCCCAAATCACACTCCGAAGGCAGTTCTAATCAAAATGCAGACTCTAAATATGATTCATGTGAAGTGTGTTTTAGAAATCCCTTTTGCTTGGTAGGTCTTCAATTATCAAGAATCTTTTCTTGAGATGTATATTCTCCTTAAATTGAGAATGGCCATCTCTCAGAAGCAGAAATGTGGGTGACTGTTCTCTTTCACTTCCCTCTTCGAACTCTTTCTACCCTGCTTGAATTCTTTACAACAAGTATATGTGAATTTCACAAAAATGAAACAGGGGCTTCTTTTTTTAAAAAAAGGGACTATTTGAAGAATATATTTTACCTTAATTACATAGGTAATGATAGCTTTGCAGACCTGACCTTACAGAATTGGGTTAAAAGCTAAATATGCAAGATGATAAAAGAGGGTTTTTTTTTTAATTCTTAATATAGCTCATGATTAATGTGAATACCCCTGCAGCAATTATAAATGTCCACAGGTACATTTTCACCTGAACATACACTGGAGCGCTCAGCTCTCGAATCATTCCAAAATGGAAAGAGCTCTTTCATCTACTGTAGATTGATGTATCACTGAACTGTAATTTTCAAGGACTTCTAGATTTATCCAGAAAGATACATCGAAATTGTTTGGAATTGGGGGTAGGGGGTGAAGAAAAAGGGACCCAGATAACTCACAAGAGTAAAGCAACAAAAATTGAAAGGAGTTCCTGCTGAAAAGTGGAGATTTGATAGAATTTTCCTGAAGAATTTATGCTAAGTACTGAATTCAGGGCCTGATGCACTCACTCCATTGATATTGGCAATCATTGCTACTAGTATACATTCCTGGGGACTACAACTCCCAAAATGCACAGCTCCTCTTTCTTGCAGCCTACAACTCCCAAAATGCACTGCTCTTCTTTCCATTCAGCCTCCCTTCCTATTCTTGTCAGCTTTCTGGGAAGAGTAGAGAGGAGAGTGGGTGTGACAGGAGAATGCAGCCCAAGGAGGGAAAGCAGCTGACCATGCAATTCCCTTGATGGTGCAGGCCCCAGCTCCTTAAATTCACAGATAAACTGATTTTTTTTTTTTTTTTTTTTTTTGAGGTCATCCGAATTCTGTTCAAGCAAAGCCTGGGAGTGCCATCAAGTTGAATTCCCAGGATTGTCCATATTTATTTGTTTGCTCGTTTGATTTTGCCCAGCTCTGTTTTGTGTTGTAATTTTCATCAGTTCCTCCAAGGTTATGGTGTTAATGGGTCTGCCAGTTATCAGGGCTTCATGAGTTTTAGTATTTTGCCCGTTTCATGGCCATGTTGGTAAGAACCTAGAAGAGGTCCTGCATGGCTTTAGACCAGAATTTTGATACAATTTCTGGGTGATTCTTTGAGCTATTTTAGCTTTTAGAACAAGAAAGGCATCGAGCATTGCATCAAAAGATATTACGCAGTTTATTAAAATACATATGGGACCCTCTTTCTCATGCCTTAGCATTACACAAAGCATAGAATATTTAGGAAAAGAATGAAATAGTTGTGACTCCACAGAGACCAAGTCCAAAATTTTTAAGTGAACATATTTTCATAGGAACTATTTTGAAAGCTGATAAGAATAATATATATTATACTGTTAATGAGATGGAAATTACTGCATCTATACATTAAGTTGAGCCCTACGAAACTGTCGTTTTTGCAGGTTACAAAAATAGTTGTATGTTGGCAATTTCATATGGTTCATCCTACAAGTTGGGTTTCTCACCAAACATTTCTTGAGTACCTACTGCATGCAGGACTCTACACTCCCACCTACTGTGTGGGGCTCATAAGATTGACTAAGACCTAGCCCTTGCTCTCCAAGGAGGTGTGGGCATTGCCTTTGAGGAAGTCAAAGGGCAAGGTGGCCTCTCTGAGAGGCAGCCCATCAGAGATTTCCTCCAGGCTGCTCGATAGAGGCGAGGCTGACAGCTCCACAAGTGACATGTTGGAGGCAGTGAAAAGATTTTGCGTTGTTTTTTAAAGTAGACATGCAATATTGAAGTTCAAGGCCCTGCAAAGATGCAGAGGGCAACAGCGGGCATAGACCACAGGGAAAAGGCCACAATTGCTAGCGGGAGCTGCTTTGCTAGTAGCTGTTTACTCCCGTATGGCAGAGCCACTGGATGGGGGCTGCTGGTCGAGCAGCTATTAACGTAGCACCAAGAGGATTCACCATCAATTGACAGCAGGTTGGCTTTAAAATCCGCACCATGAGCTGGCTCTGGTAAAAGGTGATGACATCAGAGAGTACTGGGAAAAGCAACCATCATCAGCCATCAGCCATCATCAATCAAAGGAAACCGGTACTCGAAGAAGAGAGGGAATCCAGCTGGGGAGACAGGGAGTCCCGCCATCCCACCGAAACCCACCCATGGCCTGCAGAGGAAACAAGACAAAGTTGTTGGTCCATTATAATTCTCACTCTGGGAAAAAAAGATGGACAATTTGCCAAGGAAATCTACTGAGGTTGAAGACCTAAAATTTCAGGGTGAAGGCTCAGATCAGCCACCAAGGGTTGAACTTCAGCCAACTGTGGGATTCGCACCGAAGACATTTTTATGGCCAGAGCACCTAAAGTAAAGGGTCACTCATTTATGGGAAGCTTGCATCTGATATCAACCCACTCAAAGAAGAGATGGGCATTTGGAATTGCTTCCATTTTCTCAATAAGTGTGTTCATTTTAATTTACCCGTAACTGTGTTAATGTGCGGCAAAGGGAGGTCCTCAGGAGAGTCGACCAGCATCAGAAACTTTAAAGATGTTGAAATATCAAAGTGAGGATGAGTAACCTATTGTGGTACAGTTAGGCATAAAACAGAATAACTAAACACAATTATAGAAAATATATGGTAATTTAAGCTAACTAAAAGGGAAGACAGGATTCTCTTTATTCAACCATCAAATTACCAATACAGCAAGTTTCATGAGCACCATCTGTTGAGATATTTAATATTAAACTAGATAAATAAATTAAAATACTATCTCCTCCAGTTAGAGCACGATCCCAAACGGAGTCACAGAAGATCCTGAGATAAGACCATTGTTACTATTTTCGTCTAGGGAACACGAGATCTTGTAGGAATTGTGATCTGTTTAGAAATAGCTGCCGTTAGGCCCTCTTCCTAATTTGAGGGTGAGATAAGAAAATTGTTTTCTTGGGGCGTCTGGGTGGCTCGGTCGGTTAAGCATCCGACTTCAGCTCGGGTCACGATCTCGCAGTCCGTGAGTTCGAGCCCCGCGTCAGGCTCTGGGCTGATGGCTCAGAGCCTGGAGCCTGCTTCCGATTCTGTGTCTCCCTCTCTCTCTGCCCCTCCCCCATTCATGCTCTGTCTCTCTCTGTCCCCAAAGTAAATAAACATTAAAAAAAAAAATTAAAAAAAAAAAAGAAAATTGTTTTCTTAGTAATATTGATATTTCTCAAATATAATCAAGGAAATCAGTGTGCTTCCAAAATCTCTCAAAAAAATTATAAGAAACCTCATTGAAATGGATCATGGAATAGATCACTGATAATCATAAAAAGGTAGCTATAATTTGCACACATGCACATATACATCCACATACATACACACACAAACTACAGCTGTAGCTATCTATCTCTATCTATCTATCATCTATCTATTATCTCTCATCTATCAATCATCTCTCATTTATCTATCTGTCATCTATTTATCTATCATCTATCAATCATCTATCATCTATCAATCATCTATCTACATATCGATCTATCACCTATTATCTCTATCTATCTATTATCTATCATCTATCTATCATCTATCAATCATCTATCTATCTATCTATCTACCTATCATCTATCTATCCAGGTATGCAATACAAAGACAAAGGAATAAGTGAACTGACTACAAAATGTTTGCCATGTAGTAACATTCTTCCAGTGCTTTCCATGCACAAAGTGAACAGATGCAGGAAGCCCTCTTTCTCATGGCTACAAATAATCTAACCTTCAAACCGAATCGATAGAAGAGCAAAGAAGGCCCATCAGACTCATCGTAACAGTCAACATTACGTGTCTTGGGACATGACATATGAGGTGGGCACGACCGTGTTCGCTATCATGGTCAAAACAATGGCGTGTGCAGCTCCTGTTGTGCAGTTTATGCCCACTGGCCCTTACCTGGTACCTTCATTTTTAGGGGCTCTACTGTCTGGAGGGAGCACAGACATGGGGTTCCAGTCGTTAGGAAGGTGCACCCCTTGGCAGACATCAATGCACCTCCCCAATACTTCCAGTTCTTTTCCTTCTGAACACTCTGGGAATTGTTCTCCTCTTCTCCTTGGAGACTAGGTGTGATTGCAGGACTTGGTTTGGCCGAGTTGTGGGTGCAGGTGGCACATGGGGTGAAGGTATTCAAGTAGCAGCTGGGAGACCCACAAGCTTGTTCTTTTCCCGCCTCATCGATCCTAGCCGTGCGGCCACCGTTGAGGTGCCGCCCGAGTCACCACAAGGAAGACACCTGCCCTGGGGAGTTCTGGGACCTGCAGTGGCCTCTGCACCAGCAAGAGCAGTGACTTTGTTGCTTGACAGCCTTGCATGTCGGAACCATCGAGGCAGCAGAGTCATGCCTGTTCTTACGGATATGAACCCCAACGGTAGTATGAGCCGGACCATTGGAAAGAAAACATGGGGTCGTTTGTGCGCAGATATCTGGCTACTAAATCATTCGCCTTAAAAAAAAAAAATCCGTCAACTATCTCTCTGGGGAAGGGGACAGGGGGGACGTGACTATCTGCCAGTAGCTGTGTTTGCTTTTGTGAGCAGAGGGTAGATGCTACCCAGCGTGTTCAACCCAAGGCCTGACAGGGCTACAGCATGGATGCACTTGAAAATGTTATGCCGAGTGAGGAGGCCAGACTTAAAAGGCCACCCGGCATATGACTCCATTCACACGAAACACCCGGCGTATGAAAATGCACAGAGGAGAAAGCAGATACGTGGTTTGTGGGGACAACCAGAGCTTGCCGGACTCGAGTCTCGGCCTGGCCCACAACCCTGGACCGCCCATCCCTCCAAGGCGGCATTTTCTACTGTGGTCCGTCCCGGGCCTCTGGCCACTGCGCCCACAAACGTGGCAGGTGGAGAGTCACGTGACATAAAGGTGAGCGTCTGAGTCCATGCAGAAGCCACGCGCCCAGACACAAACAACCACGGAGCGACCGTGCGGTTTTTCTGTCTCCCCGCTCTGGCCATGGCCCCGAATGAGAGGAGGAACATTTGGCCTCATTCTTGGCCTGGATTTTCTTCCTCCGTGGAGTTGATCCTGTCGGCCCCCTGAATCTGCTCCTTCCTGTGCCGTGCGTTGGCCCACAGACGATGCTCATCTATCTTCACCGATGACACACAACAGCTCCTTCCTTCGTTAGAATTAATATACTAATTGCAAAAGGACTCTGGCTGGAAGCTCTCCCAACAGCCCCAAGGCTCTGCTTCCATTCCTAACGAGAAGGAACTTTGACCACACACTGTCTCGGTGCTTCAGGGGAGCCGAGCCGGTCTCACTGAGCCAGCAGAACAGGATACTGCTCTAAATAAGCCGTCGGAAGGCCCCCTGTGCGGACGCGATTCTGGTCCCTCCCCAGCTTTGAGGCAGGCTGTTTGCCCAGTGTAAGTGAAGTCCGTGACCGGTGCAATCTGCTGGAGCAAGGCTGGCTGAGAGCCGTTACCTACAAGCTCTGAAAATCAGCTTCTGGCTGAGAGCGGGTGCCACCTGTCCTGGGCCCCCCAGTTCTTGTTCGGTTCTTACCCACACCTACAGAGCAGCATGGCCGTCCCAAGGGGGCCGGCAGGGGAGCAGAGGAAGCCCTGCCCCAATTGTGCCCAGCACGCTGGGGCTTGAGATGGGCAGGGAGCAGCTTCACCCCTTGTTGTCCTGCAGCTTATGTGTCTTCATCCCCCAGGAAGCCACCCCTGGGACAGCAGGGAGGGGACAATTCCAGGCTGCGAGGACTAGGTGGGACCGGCCTATGTTGAGAGTTTGGGGAGAGGCTCACACTGATACTACTGCTTGTCTGAAGGCAAGTGGACGCTCAGAGGCTGAAAGAAAGTCACGACCAAACAAAACGTCCCTGAGTCGGGGTGGCTTTGTGTCTCCACCCACATCCCGGAGGACCCAGGAAGCCCAGAATGAGGGCCAGCGGGGTTCTAAGCAGGCTTTGGCAGGGCTGGGCCTGGCAGGAGTTGCAGGAGGAACCACGTTCTCCTCTCTTTCTTCCCAACGACTCGCCCTTGTGGGAAGTCAGGCGGGCAAGAGGCTCCCGTGGGGTACAGTCTTTGTGGCTGGGACCCTGAAGAAGCCACCCTACACCTACACAGAGAGGAAGAGGGAGATTTGGGGAATGCACGACCATCCAATACTTCAAGGAAGTTGGGCTTAGGTGGAGGAAAACCACGGGGCTCCCCCCCAGTGTATCTAGCTTTCTGTTTGTCCACCCAAACTCAGACTGTGGTATTAAATTCCCCTGAAATGACTTAGCTTAATGATTAATCCGACAACAGGGCTGTGCCTCAGCTCTCAGAGAGAGAATAACCAGCCTCATTCTAAACAAATACTCGTCGTACGTACTTTTCCAAGCTTGGTTATGGAGGGCAGACTCTAACCTCATGCTGGCCACCTATAATTAAACTTTCTCTACCTGTCAGGGCAGAAAGAGTACAGAAAGCGTTTCTGAAGAGTAAGACTCTAGTCTACCTTGACTTGTTTGAAAAGCAGTGTTGGGAGTTGTGACTTCCTGTCCCTTTGATCTCATTATCTGAGTCTATAATCTAAAGGCGCCGATTAACGTTTACTGGTAGTGGTCGGATGCCCTGGAAATGCTTCACCGAGCATCTATCTCCATGAGCCCATGTTAATTATTTACTAGTCTTAATAGGCTCCTCTTTAACAGTTTACTTGTTAGAGCTCCTTGCCAACTGGGAGCCCCTGGGTCTGGGTTAAGTCCCTTGTTCCCACAGAGCTGACTGGGGAGAAGGAATCATGAATGCTTTGCCAACCGGTCCCGAAGGCCTCCGGCCTCATGGAGTTGATTTGGTCAGTGAGCCGGCTGCAGAGGCCCTCACACCTTCCCCAGGTGAGAGTTGACCCCCAAGTCTTCACGGCGACATCAGCCCCCTCTGCTGGTGGGACCCTGAGACAGCCGATCAGACTCTACCCATTTTATTAGCGACCGGCAGGCCTGGGGACTAGCCCCCCACAGGAAATCAGAGAGAGCATGCTAGAACATGAAAACGCGGCCTTGGAAACCACAAGCACGCCATGTGATACTTCACAAGAGCATTCTCTCCCAAGATTCCTCCTTCCTCCCGGCGGTTCGAAATTCGGTGCAGCCCCCGGAGGCTGAGTGAGGATGCCCCCCGCACAGGCGCCCTGGGAAAGACAAGGACCGACGACCCATTTGTGCCCAGATCAACGCTGGGGCCATCTTGTGGCCCCAGCCTCCAGGCAGCATGGTTGTCTCTTCCTTTAACATTGCCATTCAGGGTGACCTTTGCTTGACTCTTTAACGTAAAAAGTCTCCCTCGGTGTCTGTGGATGTGATTAATGTCCGCAGAACTCTTTGAACACACACAATCTCCTGTTAATGAAAAGCAGAAACAGAAGACAGGAAGCGGTCTTCCCTGTCCTGAGTTAGTCAAGTTCTGGGCCTGGTGCCTCACCCTGAGTCACTGGGCTGCTTTCCCACCGCCCCCCTGTCCGCTTCGGGACACGGAAAGCACATTGACGGTCTCTTTTCATAGTGCAGCAAAGGGTCTAGCATAGATCTTTGTAGCTTAGAGGTAAAGAATTCAATGTTTGTCGAGTGAATGTTGTGTACAAACCTTCTCTCTTTTATAGACTTGGCAAATAGTAAGATCTCTGAAGGAGAGAGTCAAACAAGAAGTGTCGTAACATGTTTTGTTGATCCTGTGTGTTCTTTGGAGCTTTAGGCAAGGGGGTAGTTAACAGGAGAAGGTTGCATGAGAGCTCTTGCCGGAGTCAGCTGAATCATTCTGGAATTTCTGCAGGAGGCCCAGATACCATCCTGTTTTATTCTCCTCCTTGCAGAAAATCCAATTCATCTGCTATCCTGAGGGCCACATGATGGCTTTCATGGGCCTTTTGCCTTGTGGGTCCCTCCCATCATAATAGACTTTTGTGGGGCCTGTTATGGCCTGAGTAGTGGCCCCTTGCAAATTAATATGTTGAAGCCCTAACTCCCAGAACCTCAGAATGTACCGTATTTGGAGATGGGCCTTTAAAGAGGCAATCAAGTTCAAATGAGGCCGTTAGGATGGGCCCTGATCCAGTATGACTGGTGTTCTTGTAAGAGATTAGGACACACCGAGACACACACACACTTGCACACACTTGCAAGGACACACTTGCACACACAAGGAGAGGCCCTGTGGAGAGGCAGGGAGGAAAAGGCCCTCTACAAGCCAAGGAGTGAGGCCTCAGAGGAAATCAACCCCAACGGCACCTTGATCTTGGTGAGAAATAAACCTCCGCTGTTTAAGCCCCTTCCCCCACCCCAGTGTATAGTATTTTGTTCTGCTCTCCCTAGGAAACTAACACGGGCCCTAAAGATTTTTCATTTCTTTCTGATAGAAGAAAGGTCACTCTTTTCTTCTGATTTTAAAAGAAACGGACACATTTTTGTGGACCCCGCAAAGTATGCAGGCTTCGAGCACCGTGCCCCCTGTGCTGATGGGAAAATTAGCCCCGATGGCCGTTGAGAGCGATTGGATGGCCCTACGCTGAGCCTGGTTTCCCTCCCTGCGATCCTTGTGGGTGTCTTTGTACAGCAGCTCACGTTTTATTAGGGCCTGACGCTAGACCGCTGCAATAAAACGGCTTTGCCATTTTGTCACCCGGCCTCCTCTGAGAATCTTTGAGGGACGAGGCAATTTAGAAATGCTCTGGTAAACGCCAACTTAATAATCAGCAACATAGGTGTCAGATAACTATTCACGGTCAGAACGGTGTCGCCTACAGGTGTCAGCGGCCCAGCAGCGAGCGGATGAGCCCGCAAGTCCCTTTATTAAACTCGTTTATGTATTTGAAATTGACATCGGAGATGGGGAGTAGAAATGACCAGTAAGAGGTCACAAATAGTGTTTTATTTAGCATGAAACAATTATACAAATTTTATGCGAGACTTTGATGAGGCAGAGGGATTATTCATTAGATCCGGAGGCCCCTGGGGCTCTCCTTTTTGCCATGACATTGGCTTCCCACTTGGGGCCTGGGGAGAGCTGGGACCCAAAGCCAGAGGGTTCTGCAGTGGAGTGTGGGTCCGCCAGTGGAGAGGGGTTGGGAGGGTGCCGGACAGGAGGGAGGGCATCTACAGGGGCACAGAGGCATCCAACAGGCTGGTGCCATCAAGACAGGCAAGTGGGCTGGGGCTGAGTCGGGGCGCAAGAGGAGAGGAGACTCAAAGGTGGGGGGCTGGGCCAGTTGTGGGGGCTGTGTGTGTTCTCCTTCATAGAGCTTCACAGAGCCACTTTCCCCAGGAGATCCAGATGTTTCCCAGAACACAAGATGTGAACCTTGTGGTGGGCTGAGTGACGCCCCCTTCCAAAAAAAAGATGTCCTTCGTGAATCTCCAGAACCTTGCAAATACGTTGCTTGAAATGGCCGAGGGGGGACTTTGTAGATGTGATTAAGTCGAGGATCCTGAGACTAACCTGGATTGTCAGGGTGAGCTCATTATAGTCACAAGGACACGGTCCTAAGAGAAAGGCAGGAGTGCCAGAGTCCGAGAAGAAGACGGGGAGGGAGGGAGATGCGATTACAGAGAAAGGGTTCATGAGCCAAGAAATGCGGACGGCCTCTAGAAGCTGAAAGCTAGGAGCCAGATTCTCCTCCAGAGCCTTCAGAAGGAACACAGCTCTGCGAACCTATTTTAGATTTCTGTCCTCCAGAGCCATAATATAATCCATTTGTGTTGTTTTAAGCCACTCAGTCTGTAGTAATGTGCTGTAACAGCCACAGGAAACTCATGACACCATGTAAGAAGGCATTTCACCCATCCGCGGGATGCACAGCGTTCTGTCCTGGTGGTATGACGGTTCTGCCCAGGGGTTCCCATTTCCAGCCAGTTCATGGTCCAAGTGCTGTATGCATCATTTCTTCAACTCGAACAGGAGTTTCAGCAGTAAGTTGGGAGAGGCCGTCTCAGGGCCTTTAAAACCAGGGCACTGGTTTTAAACCAGGGCCCAGGGCACTTTAAAACCAGAAGTCCACCACTGCAGTTTGGGAGATCTTTAATGATACTCAAAACAAGAGTGGTTGCCATGGTAATGCCGTAAATATCACTTGAGCAGCTCTCAGAGATGTTATTGCTTAAATAATTCATGTTGCTATTTCTGCTGCCCTGTAGGCAAACATTGGCGGTATGTGCTCTTAAAATGGTGGAATCTACATAAATGGACCCTAGTCATGTTTACTTGCAATTCTTTTAGATACGGTCTCTTGGAAGGGAGAGCTTCCAAGGAGATGCTTTTGGTCTGAAGTGACTTCTGAACCTTTGACTTAATCATATAATTCCTGTTGCCCCAGAGTCACTGGTGAGAAATTAAAAGATGGCCATCTTCAGTTCTATTCTACTTCCGGTGAAGTAGGTCAGGAGAATGGGATCTGGGGAGGGAACCCCTCTGTGAACGAAGCAGGATGGTGTGAAATTCGGACGAGATCTTCCCTTGCCCTCAGAAGTCACTCGAGAACGCTGCCTTTGCCGTGAAGACGGTGCCCACCATGAATCGTTACCACCCTCCAGGGTGGCGGTCAGAAAAGCCCTGATGCTTGGCATGAATCCCCCTGTGCCCCATGGGATAGAGAGGCCAAAATACCCCTGGAAGAGGTCCTACCTGTGGAAGGAGGACTGGAAGAGTCAAGGTCGAGTGTCTTTTGTGCAGAAAACTCAGAGTTTGAAGAGCTAAACGCATACGTTTTTCCCCATCTCTCCGTGGGGCCTCCAGACTTGTGTGGAAATGCTCCCCTTCTTTAATCGAATGTCTCATTCACTTTTCTTCTTCTTTTTTTTTTTTTTTTCAGTGATTCAAGTGCTCCATGTTCTGAGGTTCAAGAGCATTCCCTGACCCCTCTGGTTATCAAAACCCAGGCGGGGTTCAGTGGGGAGGGAGCCACCACAGAGGAAATAATCACATAGGTCAGTACACGATGCCAAACTGAGATACAGTGAAAGTGAGGGAACACGGTGCTGTGAGGGCCGCACAGAAGAGCTGGCCCGAGGGACGGAGGGGCCGGAGGGCTGGGTCAGAGGAGGCTTCCCTACGAAAGTGGCATTTCGGCAAGAGTCTGAGGACAGTCTCAAGCCTCTCAAATCACTGGCCTTGCGTCGTCTTGCCATGAGTTTAAAATGTGATGCTCACAAAACTTAATTTGAAAAAGAAAAATTTTTTGAATCACAGCAGCAGCAGCAAAAGCAACCTGATTTTAAATCCCACGTTCCAGCCCAAGTCTCTCGGTGGAGGCCGGGCACAGGAGGGTGTCCTCACCCTGCCCTGTGCCCCGTCTGCCCTCCCCGGAGAGGACCATGAGGGCAGAATTTCATCCATGCCAGCCAAGGGCTTTTGGGACCGGCGTCCGGACTGAGCCCAGCAAATCCCAGGCGGTGGCCCAGTGCCCCTGGGTGGTGGGTGGCTGTCACTGAGCTGCCCCCCGGGGGCTGTTGGCATTTATCACGTCACCTGGTGAAGGTTTACCTGGGTTAAAGGGCTTTTCAAAGCTTGACCTAATGGCACTGGGCTGTGGGATTCTTTCTGGTTCCCATTCAGCGTTCCCACCGAGATCCGAGTAGTGTCCCAAACTTGACATCATTATAGAAAAAAAGAACTCATTTCAGGGAAGTGAATCACGAGTTGCAAACATAACCCCAGGCGTTTGGGGTGGGGGGGGGGTGGAGGTAGTGCTAAGTCCTCAAAGAACAAAGGCATGGCAATTTGACAGCTTTTGTCGAATGTCATAGAAATTTTCCAGCTCGAGGGAGCGTGTTGATTCATCCCTGGGAGGGCCGAGGAAGCTTGATGCTGGCCTTAAAAAGGATGTGAGAGGTGGGGCTGCAGCAAACCGAGTCCTTCTTGACAACAATTCTGTTTTCTGCCTCCGCGCTCTCCACAAAAGACACATCTTGCCCATCTCAAGGCTGCTCAGAAATGGCGCCCAGCCCTCTCCTTATTGGGCGGACTCACACAGGAATCTTCTGGAAAGTGCTCCGACCAACCGGTGCCAGAGCCTGGGGAAGGAGCTGCGTGCGTCCCGCTGGTCAAGCACGTCAGCAGCTCGTCCCCAGGCCCGGCTGCCTCCCCCCCCCCCCCCCCCAGGCAGGACCATTCTGACGCTATAACTTCAAAGCTATGGGAAGAGCCCTCGGGTCCATACATGAACGGAGTTGAATAGATCTGCCCATACCGGTCATTTCAAAGGCAACACAAAGCAATAAAAAGACTCCAGGCCAGGAGCCCTGGGTCTGAATCCCAGCTCTCTCATCCAACCAGCAGCGTGATTTGCTGCTGGGGCAAGTTCTTGAATCCCTCCGTGGCCGTTTCTGCACCTACAAAATGAGTGATGATGGTGCCTTCTCCACAGCGCTAGTACGAGGGTTAAATACAGAAAGTGCTCAAAACCGCGCTTGGACAATGGTAGGAGATTAATAATTGTTGCTACTATTTTTTTTTTTTTTTTACCATTTATTTATTTTTTAAGAGACTGGGAGAGACAGAGCAGGAACAGGAGAGGAGCAGAGAGAGAGGGAGACACACATTCCGAAGCAGGCTCCAGGCTCCGAGCTGTCAGCACAGAGCCCGACGCGGGGCTTGAACCCACGAACCGTGAGATCACGACCTGAGCCATAGTCGGATGTTTAACGGACGGAGCCACCCAGGCACCCTAGCTGGGCTGCGGACACCTGGGTGGCTCGGTCAGTTAAGCGCCCGATTTTGGCTCAGCTCATGATCTCACGGCGTGGGTTCGAGCCCCGCATCGGGCTCTAAGCGGACGGTGTGGAGCCTGCTTGGGATTCTCTCTCTCCCTCTCTGCCCCTCCCCGCCCCAGATAAATAAATAAACTTAACATAAAGAAATAAAGAGCCATCTGGGTGGTGGCAGGGCAGCCCTGCGTGGGAGGCCTGGCGCACACAGCACCTAAAGGGGCTTCAAACGCCCTCAGCAGCTACAGAGGCCTGCTGCTCCGTTCCTGGTTACACAGCCCCTGGACCAGCCCTGCTCCCTGGCCTGGCTCGCTGGCTGTGCCCCTTGGCCTCAGCAGGGGCCAGGGGAATGCATGGAGCCTGCTCCGTCATCCACTCGGATTAAGAACCAACAGTGTGTTGGGGCGCCTGGGTGGTTCAGTCGGTCAGGCGTCCGACTTCGGCCCAGGTCACGATCTCGCGGTCCGTGAGTTCGAGCCCCGCGTCGGGCTCTGTGCTGACGGCTCGGAGCCTGGAGCCTGCTTCGGATTCTGTGTCTCCCTCTCTCTGACCCTCCCCCGTTCATGCTCTGTCTCTCTCTGTCTCAAAAATAAATAAAACTTAAAAAAAAAAATTTTTTTTTAAAGAACCAACAGTGTGATCCCCAGACGACGTCCTTGGCCCCGCCGAGTCTCTCTGGTCTCCTGCCCACGGACAGGATGACCATGACAGCCTCTCGGGGCCACCAGCCCAGACCAGGTCTGCCGGTCCCAGGACCGGCAGGTGCCTGGCTGCCATCTTGCCCGGGGAAGGGTAAGTGAGCCTCCCGGGGACAAAGGGCCATAGATACGAGGAATGTGTGAGGATTGCACGGAGACTGTTCATCCTGAGGACCCACCGGCTTCAGAGAATCCCTTCTAAAGAATCCTAAACCTGGCCTTTGCTTAAAGTGCCCCCGTACGGGGACTCCCTACTGCATTTTCGGACAACTCGAAATGCTAGAACCTTATCCCTCAGCTGGAGTCCTGTTCCTTAAATTTTTAACATGCTGCTTGACCCCAGAGTTCCACGCGTGAATGGCAGGAGTAAGTAGGGTGGGGTGGGAGAGCAGGGGCGTCCAAATGGCTGGCAGGGAATCGGTGTTCGCCAGCTTCGACTCGACGGTTTCCCCCCACCTTGCAGAGCACCGGCCATGGTCCCTCCGCTATGATGTGAGACTAGAACTGTAACAAAACACGCAGCCTTACCCTGGAGGGCGGAGGCAAGGAGACAGCTGCTGTCACCTCGACGGGAAGGAGGGGGACTCGCCCTGTGTCCCTTGTCCCCGCGGCATATCGCAGCCACCCGGGAGCCCTTGTGAGCCGTGGCCAGGCTGCCTAACAGGAGGTCATACACGACTCTCCCGGGCTCTCCGCGGAGCTTTCTAGCTCCTGCTCTGTGGTTGCCTCACGGAGGGCAGGATCGACCCCCATCCCAAATTGGTTAAGACATTGAGATGGGGCATGAAAAGGGACATCACTCATGCAGTGGGACTGCTGGGGAGATCAGCTAGCCCAGGCACCTGAGAGAAGGTGACGCTTGTGGTCAGTGGTGGTTTTGGTTTTCTTCGTGGTTACGAGTGCAGCAGGTTGGGGGCTTCTGCGTACGGACCAGGGTTTGAACCTCCCACAGGCCAAAGAAGGGGCCCTCAGCATCCCTATCAGCGTTTCCACATGGGGGGGAGCAGGGGAGCAGGATGGGTAGGGTCTGAAAGCTGTCAGTGGTCAAACATCACACATGGGATCCTTCTCTTGATTCCAGAGCCAGGTATAGCCTCAGCTCAGAACCACTGGATGAGACCATCGTTTCCCCAAACCCCTCAAAGAGAAGGATCATCAGAGGGAACTTGCTAAAATGCAGATTGCATTTTAGCCTTACCCCTCCCCTGCCCCAACCCTCCCTGCCGCCCCCACCCACCCTGGGATGAGAATTCCCAGGGAAGAGGCTGGTTATCTGCACGTCTGTTCGGGGGGTGCCGATCCTCCGGGAGGGCTGGGTGAGGTGCCACAGATGTGCTCGGCACGGCTGCGGCCTCTTCCTCCGTGAGCCCCTTTATAGTTTGCACCGGGCCTTCACAAGCCGTATCACTTGACCTCCGCACCAGCCATGGTGACCTCCTCACCAGCCATGGGGCAGAGAAGGGGATGGCCATGCTCGGGTAGACCGAGAGAAGACGACTCTGAAGGCACAACGCTGTCAAAGGCCTGGGGACACGGCTTCTGAGTCCTACTTCCCCATGGACCCCAGCGGCCCTATCCAGAAGGGGGGGATCCCAGAACAGAGTCCCTTTAGCCTTCTGAGCTCACACCTCATGGGGGGACCCCATCCTCTGCATCTCTGACCTTGCTGTTTCCAAGCTGATAGATACGACTTCAAAAAATAGAGTCTCCTATCGTAGGGAGCACGGGAGGTGAAAGCTTGCCCATTGGGCCTCCCGGCCACGCTGGCATCCCGGCGGTCACCAGCCCACTCACGGGAAGGATCGATTGGATCTGGAGAGTTTCTGTCAGTCATTCAGCCACTCTTCAGACCGAGTGCACCTGGCACTCAATCAGTCACCACACACGCACGCAGAGCCGACACCTCTGACAGGACCACGCTTGTTCCGCCAGGCAACAAGCGACATGTTTCGAAGGGGTTCGTTCATCCGGCCAGTGGGCAGTTCCATGAGTTCCCGCTGGCCCACTCCACGGTCTCGAGGGAGGAGGAGGGTGACGGTGGTGGGGGCTGGGTGTAAAAGAACGGCCGCAGCGCAGTGTGTTTGAAAGGAATTAAAGTCTACTTGGGTGGACAGAGCCACTTCTGAAAAGAGTTGGTCGGTCTCTTAAGAAGCTAAGCCCGCACTTAGCCCGTGGCCCGGCCATTCCTCTCCTACACACACATCCGAGGGAAATGAGAACGCGTCCACACAAAGACGTGAACGTTGAGTGTTCACAGCAGCATTAGTCGTGACAGCCAACAAGCAGAGACAGCCCAGAAGTCTTCCAGCGGATGAGTAGAGAACAAAATGGCGCTCGTCCGTGCAACGGGAAATTACGTGACAACGCAGAGGAGCGAACTGATAGCGCAGCCAATACCATGGACGAGCTCCCCAAACACTGTGCTCAAGGGGAAGTAGCCAGACGCCAAAGACTGCATATTGCACGCGATCTCATTTCTGTGAAGTCTCGAGAAAAGGCAGAACTGTGGCAGCGGAGAGCAGGCCGGTGGCTGCCTGCGTGGGGATGGGGGGAGGGACTGACGGCCACCTGGACCGGGCGGTTCTTAAATCCAACTGTGAGGATAGTTGCACAGTTATATGCATTGACAAGGCTATTGGACTGTATGCTTTAGAAGGGTACGTTTTACTTCAGTAAAGCTGTTGTAAAAACCGAGTTGGGTAAAACAAAGAACAAATTACGAAGCAACTGGTGACAACATGGGAGACCTCACGTTTTCAGGGTTATTGCTTGATTGTGATCCTTCTGTACCCCCCAAAGAAGATAGATAGATAGATAGATACACAGTATGTGTGCCCAGGAGGACACCAACAATGTGCAGAAGAGATGTGTTGGAAAATCTGCTTATTCGGGGCCAGGCACCGATCTAAGTGCCCCCTACGTGTTAGCATTCCAGGGTCATCCCAGGAGGGCACCATTTTAGCATTATCATCTCATTTTAGACTTGAGACAGAGTCTCATTTTAGACTTGGGACAGAGAAATTGTGTAGCTTGTCCGAGGTCACAGGCGGTAAGCAGTGGGCTGGAGAGGCCCCCCGGAACCACCTTCCAAGTTGCCCCTATACCTAGCGTGTCCATTTATCGAGGGCTTTGGCCTTTGCCCGTTTTCCCGTCCCCCCACCTCCACCCCCAGCCTCAGCCCTGTGGGTGCTCATTGCACACGAGCTTCATTCTGCATGGAGCCATGTCCAGAGTCTCTCTGTGGCTCCGAGTCAGCCCTTCCGGCCACGGCCTGGCTCCTCACGGTATGACGGCATTTCCTCCTGGGTGGACAGAGCCCCGTAGGAACACTCTGCTAGCTGCTTGCTCTGGTGGGGACCAAAATCAAGCTGTTGGCCTCCTTATGGGTTCCTCCTCCAGTGTCTGTATACTGGCACACTTGAGCAGCCATAGCAAAGGACCACAGCCTGGGGGGCCTAAAGAACAGAAAGTTATTTTCTCACACTTCTGGAGGCTGGAAGCCCAAGTTCAAGGTGTCCGCAGGTTGGTTCGTTCTGAGGCCTCTCTCCTGGGCTCGTAGATGCCATCTTTCTGCTGTGTCTTCACATGGCGATCCCTCAGTCTGTGTGTTTCTATGTCCTAATCTCCTCTTCTTATGAAGACAGTGGTCATATTGGACGAGGGGACACCCCAATGACCGCAATTTAAGTTAATAACCTCTTCAAAGGACCTATCTGCAAATACGGTCGCATTCTGGTGTACCGTGGGTTAGCATTTTAGCATATGAATTCTGGAAGGGACACAGGTCAGCCCCTAATGCCATGCCTCAGATGACAGGACACCCACCCTCTGTCTCCAGGGCAGAAGCCTTGGGCACCACCTTCTCTCTCCCTCCTCCTCTAATGTGCCCACAGCCATCCACCCCTCTGTGTTGACCACCAGCCCCTTGATCTAGACTCACATCCCCTCTTCCTAGATGGTGACCACAGCCATTGCAACCCACTGATGGTCTGCTTCTGAACAACCTCTCTGCCACGCGACTTAAGTCACTTCACCTTTCTACCCCCGCGCCAAGCCCCACACATCCCTCCCTACCCCTCACCCTGCTCACCCTCCCCTCTTCACAGGCTTCAGTCTTACCGCAGGGCTTCTATTTTCACTCATTCAACAAATGTTTGTTGAATCCGCTCTTCATGCCAGATGTCGTCAGGCCCGGGAAGGAGACAAGATCTCCGATTCAGGGTTTCAGCTGATGGGGCAGAAACAGAAAACCAGCAAGCGAGGCAGTTCCCGACGATGGATAATGCCATGAGAAGTGGCAGGGCACACGGCTCAGGGAAGCCTTTCAGAGACACTCGAGTGACAGACGTCAGACACATACCTGGGCAAAGGGAGGCTTCCAGCTTTGGTGTCAGTTCTGGGTTCTTCTTCTAGAAATTGCTTTGCTTCCATCTCGCTTTTGCCGCTCCCAGAACTCACATGCTGCCCCCAAACTCCTCCTCATGCAAGGTCTCGTTTCTCAGTACTGCCCACCTGGGCTCCCCTCCGCCCCCTCAGACCGCTCCCTGCTTTGGTCTGCCAAGTGCAGTGGCTCTGGCTTCTCTCCAACCTCCTGGCGCCATTTGTTTTCTTGAGCCGTGACTACAGATCACCTCACGTCTTGGGCAGGAGCCTTGTCTTGCCTGTGTCCCCAAAGCCACGGGATCCTGTGTGTCCCACGTCCTCCCTTCCAGTGCCCCGTTAAGTTCTGAGTAGCTCTTCTACCTCACTGGCAACCAGGATGACCAAAACCACCTCAAGATGTTTGATGGGGGCTCCTGGGGGGCTCAGGAGGTCAAGCAGCTGACTCTTGATTTTGGCTCAGGCCATGATCTCGCAGTTGGTGAGATCGAGCCCCATGTTGGGCTCTGGGTTGACAGTGCAGAGCCTGCTTGGGGTGCTCTGTCTCCCCCTCTTTCTGCCCCTCCCCTGCTCACGCTCTCTCTCTCTCTCTCTCAGCAAGTGAGATGATGAGGAGAAATGATGCCAAGAGGGGCCAGAGGATGTCTGTGTGGTCTGGCCAAGAGATGAGGAGGTCGCAGCCTATGAGCAGGTGCGTCCTAAGCTTCCTTGAACGCTGTGCTCAGCAGGGTGAAGAACCAGCCCTTGGTCTTGGGAGGGTGACCAGCTCTCTGCAGAAAAGCACAGAAGTGACGGCAACCTCCAGGGTCTTCCAAAGTTTCCAGAAATCCAGGGTCCACGAGGGACCCGTGGGAGCCACGGCAGAGGCTCTGATCGCAGAAGAGATGTTGAAGGACACTTTTGGAAACAGGGACAATCAGGAAGAAAAGGAAGAAGCTGCAGAAATGGAAACTGACCAACATTCTTGTTTGAAATTGCGGGAAGGCTTTGGGCAAAGCAGAGTCAAGGGACTGACGCCTTTCCAGGGCCCAGCCCCCCCAGGAGTGATGGCAGCCTCAGAAGGGGAGTGGGAGGAGGAAGAGGCCCGGGGGGCCATGCACAGCCAGCAAGCACACGGCCGTGCTCACCCCCAGGCCCCCCACCCACAATCTGCCCTCTGCAGCTGCCGCCGTTTTCTGTGTCTCTTGTTCCGCACCCCTCACAAGGCACTGTTTTCTGGAGAAGGTTCTCTGCTAATACTCCTCACTGTCTGCAGACATTTGGGGGCTGTCTCTGATCCCAAAGGGGTGTTTCTTGTGAGAGACGGTGTCATTAAAGGCATTATTTTCAGGAGTCAAAACAGAAGTATTTTGCTTAAGGGAGGGCAAAGAATTCCACCTTGCCACAAAGTACTTCTGAGAACAGCTTTGATTGCCTGAATGTGGAGAACTCTGCACATTTTTTTACCCCAGTTAAACACCATATAAATGGATTTTAACATACTTCTGCTTTGCAAAGAGGGAATGGTACCCACGAGTTGGGCCGTACCTGAATGGTGGTCGTATCTTGAATATTCCAAGTGCCCAGCATATAGTAAATGCTCATACTAATACTAATCCAATGCTAATAATAATAATAAAAGTTTTAAAAAGTGAATTAAGAAACAATGGTGATGACGTTAGTTGTGACGCAAGAGTTGATGCTGTTATTGGTCTAATGTCACCTCCAGTCCAAGCCCCTCTGCTCCCTTCGGCCCCCTTGTGTTCTCAGTTCAGGATGCCCTTTGCCTGTTTGAGTCTCCCCTTCTGGTTTCTATCTCCACCTGACTTGTTACGCCATTTCAGCTGATGGACATCTAGATTCTCGTCCTAAGAAATTCTATTCCTTTTTTCACTTCCAACCTTCTGTCCCTGCCCTGCCTTTGGGGCAGGGAGAGGTGTACCAGTTCCCCCATGAATTTCTTTTCTGTCTTCCCAAGTCCTCACCTTGAGACCTTTGGGTTAAGAGTTCCTGAATCTGAAGTCATTCACACCTTAATAGGGCATAAATAGAAAAAAAAAAAAAAAGTGGGGACTGGAAACCGAGAGTGGGAAAGATGGTGGAAATACCGGCCATGACGTGGCAGAGATGTTCACAAAACGTCTTGGAGAAGATGAAGAAAACAAACCACGCCTTGGACATGTACCCGGGTAGTCTGTAAGCGGGGCCCATGGCCTGGCTTTGGCATGAAGCTCTCTCAGGGGCAGAGCAGGTGCATATCAGCCTACATCTGCTGGTCAGAGGGTCTGAGAAATAGAAAAGTGGGAGCCAGAAAAACTCACTCCTGAGCTTCTCACCTAGACAAGGACCCTTATATCCACGGCTGCCTAATTAGCCTAGGATTCTTGCAACTAACAAAACCCTTGTGGTTTGCACCCCTCTGCTGGCTGCCCCTCGAGCTGGCAGCAGCCATGGTCACCCCATTCCACCACGATCACATTCCCGTATTGTCCGCTCTTCTCCCATCACTCAACTTTTCGCGCTCCCTCCGTCCCCCAAATAAATGATTTTCAGGGTCAGTGCAGCAGCCTACGCCACGGAACACCTCGCCAAGGGTTCCTTCTCCTTCTTGCCCTGACAGAAGTCTGGCTGCACCCAGGGGGCAGGGCTCCCCAACAGTCCTTTCGTGGAGACTGATAGCTCTCCTACACCCCCACTCTCTCCCGTCACCGCTACACCGAGGCTCTTCTTCTTCCCTCCTCACGGCACCTTCCCCCCAGACATCTTGACCCAGATGTCCTATGTCCATTCACAAGGGTCAGCCTTAACTCACATTCTCACTCCCAAACCTGCTGCTTCCATCGTGCCCCCATCTCAGCGAATGACTCGCCATCCATTCAGCTGCCAAACACAGTACCTTGGCCCCATTCTTGATCCTTCTCTTCCCCCTACATGCAGTCAATCACGGAATCCCTTGGCTCTGCTCTCCAGGTATCTGTAGCATTTTCTCCGCCTCTCTGTACTAGCACTGCAGTACTTTGGGGCCCCGCCACCTTTCTTCTGGGCAACTGCAGCAGCCTGGTAATCGTTCTGCCTACCATCCATTCTCCACAGAGCTAAAGATTTCTAAAATGCAAATCTGACCCCGCCATTTCTCTGCTTAAAACATTTTAATGACTCCCTACTGCCCAGAGTAAAATTCAAATTCTTCACCATGGATTATAAGGTCATTCATAATGGAACAGGGATAAAATAAAATCTACTAGGTAAGTATTTACATTCCTTCTCCCCTGTGAGCCTGCCTGCTGCCCTCCACACACACGAACACCTTCTAATGAAGGAGGCAACCGTGATCTGAGCTTTAATTCACTGCTCAGGGCGATGAACGAGCCACAGAACTGGAAGAAATCCAGAACGCCTGGATTGATTTGCTTCAAAGACCAGCCAGAGCCAGTTACTAAAGAATTCAAAGACCTGGCTCCAGGTCCCCAAAGGGAAGGTGGGCTCGGACCTCTGGCTTGGGGCTGCCTGGGAAGTGCAGTGAGCCTCATCACAGGGGCCTTGGGTCCATGGGCCGCGCCTGAAAAAGGCAACTTCCGATGGGATCCCCTTGCCACAAATCTCAAAAAACAAATCAAAGCTGCTGCCTGGAGAACTTGCATAATTAGTTTAGATGTGAAGAAAAGCATATGTGTGGAGCTTGACATTTGAATAAGCATATTTCCTTGAAAAGTATGTCTATAGACCCACATTTTGGGAAATCGTAATCATAATAATAAATATCTCAGACACTCTGTGATGCGCATTTTCTACATATTCTCGCTACTCCTTTACCCTTATCATGTCCATTTTACTGGTAGGAGAACAGACTTACGGAGGTTATGAAACAAGTATACACAGCTAGTGAGCCGCAGAGCCAAAAAACAAACTTCAGCTCGTCTGGTGTCAAAACCCAGGCAGGTAATGGCTGTGCTAGACCACCGGACATCTTTTTAGAAACATGACCGATATCTCAGGTCAAATTCCCTAGAAGCAAAGCCTGAGTCAGAGCCTCAGGTACAGTCGATGTATTGAGAAGGTGCTCTTTAGGCGACATCTGTAAGGGAGGGAGAAAGCAGGAGAGGGAGGGAAGGAGCAAGGCGAGAATGTGGCCTCAGATAAAATCTAGCCTTGGATTAATCAACACAATGGAAGGGAGGGGTGTCTCCATAAAACTGTCCCACCTGGAGGCAAGGGGAGCAGGCTGTATGAGTCAGCATGCTGAAGGATGAGTGCCCAGTAGGTAAAGAGTATCTAGCAGATTCTGTACTCCAAAAATACCGGAACAGTCAAGCAAATAAGCAGTGAAATTTCTCACATCCTCTAAATCTAAGTTGGGAATAAAAAGGCCCTTCTTCCCTGTCCGTCAAAACAAGTTTATTACCCTCGTAGATACTCATAAAGCACTAGGCTGGAGTCACAAAGAATTGGCCCGTAGTAGACAGAGTCCTAAGGTGGCCCCATCATCCCCACGCCTGCATTGATGCCCTGACATCCCCTCCCCTTGAGTGCCACAGAGAGACGCAGATAGCTACGCTGTGAACTGGCTCTGGGGAGAGCTGGGGGTGGGTGGGGTGGGGGTGGGGAGAGGACCATGGGAAGCATCTGGAAGACAAGAGCAGTTCCCTGCTGACGGCCAGCAAGAAAATAGGAGCCCCCATCCCACTGTCCCCAGGTCAGTCTTGCCAACAACAAGAGGGAGCTTGGAAGAAGATTCTTCCCCATTTGAGCCTCCAGATGGGAATGCGGCCTGACCACCACATAGACTGTAGCTTCGTGAGACCCCAAGAAGCGAACCGAGCTATGCCACATCCAGACTCCTGGCCTTTGGCAACCATGAAGTGATAGAAGTGTGTTGCTTTAAGCCATTCAGCCTGTGATGATTTGATAGGTACCAACAGAACACCAATATAGGGCAGCACTGAGTAATGGGCAAGATTTGTGATTCATGCGAAGATTGACACGTACATATGCGTTAGTATATTGCAGAAGTGCAAGGGCTGTGATTATACCTGTAAGAAGACAACTCAGAAAACTACTGCAGAGTGGAACGTAACATGTTCGTTGAACAACATGTTATTACGTGCAGCAAAGTTCATTTTGGAACTCTGTGCAAGACTTCATACATATAATTTCAAGCACATTAGCACACAACAAATCATAGTTTAGCAAGCTGCAAAGGCATTTTGGTTCTCTTATTTGTGAATAAAACCCCATATTTCACATCTCAAATAATCGCTCTATATCGTTTATAATCTAATCATAACTGCTCTATAGTGCACCAGGAGGAAATTTCCCATCTTGTTTTCCTTTCAAGAAATAACACTTAAACCTCAGGGTCAGAATAACAAAGGTTGACTAGCTGTGTTTTAAATGGGTTCATCCCACTTCTCATTTTATTTTTTTTATTTTTTTTATTTTTTTAATTTTTTTTTTCAACGTTTATTTATTTTTGGGACAGAGAGAGACAGAGCATGAACGGGGGAGGGGCAGAGAGAGAGGGAGACACAGAACCGGAAACAGGCTCCAGGCTCTGAGCCATCAGCCCAGAGCCCGACGCGGGGCTCGAACTCACGGACCGCGAGATCGTGACCTGGCTGAAGTCGGACGCTTAACCGACTGCGCCACCCAGGCGCCCCCCACTTCTCATTTTAAAAATCATCAAGATAGGCGAATATGGAGAGGAAAAGCCAGGGGCCAATTTCGAGGTGAAATTTCTTTTTTTTTTTTTTAACGTGTATTTATTTGTGAGAGAAAGAGAGTGCACAAGAGCGGGGGAGGGGTAGAGAGAGGGGAGTCAGAGGATCCAAAGTGGGCTCCACGCTGACAGCAGACAGCCCGATGTGGGACCCGAACTCACGAACTGTGAGATCATGATCTGAGCTGAAGTTGGACGCTTAACCGATTGAGCCACCCAGGCACTCCTTCGAGGTAAAATTTCTGCCATGGTGTAGACTATGTAGGGAGATTGAGTAATATACACTCCATCTTCTGAACTGAAAAAAAAAATATATATATATATATAATATAAATATATAATTGATTTTCTACAATTTCCTGCTGTCTTTTTTTTTTTTTTTTTTGTCTTAATCAGGAAAAAACACAAAAGCCAAAAGCCAGGAAGCCATCAAGCAGGTCAGGGGCACAGCAGCCTGCCACCCCACCCCTGACCCATGAACACCCCCCAGACTCCCCCTCGCAGACTGTAACCCTCTGCGGTCGGCAGGAAGCCAAGAGGGGGGGTATGCAGAGGCCGCTACTTTCTGGGATGCTCTCTAATGGTGAGTAGGGTAGGGGAAGCCCGGTCTGGGAGCCACAGCACTGGTCGAAGAACCACACCCTGCACGTCACCAGCAACTTAGGAAAAATAAAGTGCTTGACGGAGCAGGACAAGAGTCAACGCTCGTCATGCAGTAGAAGTAATCACAATTGTCTTCCTGTAGCCCTGCAGCTGTGCTCGTCTGCTTGGGTTGGGATCTAACTCCACGGCCTGGACTCCTTTGCCACCAGGCCGTTTGGTGTCCCAGCTTCACACACTGGCCATGGGCCTAGAGGTGGATAGATAGACACAGATATATACATAGATGGTATAGGTCTAGGTACATGTATAGGTTTAAGTGTGGGTATAGGTTTAGGTATATATTAATTTGTATTTATGTTTAGATCTGATCGCTGGAAGCTCCCAGAGAACATGGAGAGGGGCACATCCTGCCCCAGCCAGCCTGTCTATTGACATAATGCTCAGCCTAGGTGGAAGTTTCCACATTCCTGAACGAATAGGAGACAAAAAAAAAAAAAAAAAAAAAAAAAAACCAACAGCCACAGCCCTCTGTAGCTCCTGCCTCATAATGGTATGCAAATGATGATGCAAGTAATTAGCATTAGTAATTAGAAAAGAGATACCTGACGACCTCTCCCAGAGATGCCGTTTGCATCCCGAGCAGAGGAAAGATATTTTTTTGCAAATTACTTCCCACCAAGTCTATTAGAATTTCATTTCTGGGCCATTGATTTATTTATTTATGCTGCTCACGATATTCAGGAATCGATTTATTGCTACCTGGAGATGACTTTCACTGATGAGGACAAAGACATTTTCTGTCACTCTTAATACGACCATCAGCATGTGGCCCGTGGCCCCACGGGCTGCTCAGGAACTGCCATTTTGATTCCCCATTGTGTGATTTGCAAATTCCACCTTTGCTCTCCTGGATCTCACAGCTCTGCACAGAGCCTCCAGGACCCATGACACCCCTGCACTCACCCTCCACCACCTCTGCCTCAGGACAGCCTTGACCCTGTCCGGGAGCCACCATGCCCCTCTGCTCTGGAGCCACCTGGCAGACAGCTCTGGGTGTTCAGACAGATTCCCTTCACTTGATTCCCAACCTTCCTCCCCTGATTCATACCCTGGAACCCTGGCTCTGGGGCCTTGCAGAGCACAGAGCATGCTCAGAAACTCCCGGAGTCATGAAAAGGGAACACAACTCCCAATCAGAAGGCAGTCGGGTTATTTGGCACGAGGCTTGACTCTATATACCGTACAAACAAAGCAAGTTGACAAAATGAAGAGGGAACCCCCGGGGAGAGCGGGTCACAGCTTAGGGCAGAGGCCGGTGGAGAGTGGCAGGGCCAGCAGAACGTGATTGGCAGCGTGGAGAGCCTTCTCCAGGCCAGGGACCCCACCTCGGGACGGGGAATGGCAGATAGCGGATACCCACCCAAGGCTCGAAGGACAGCAGCACGCCTGTCCTCCTACCATAGACCCCAAGAAAATGTAATCGGGCAAGAAGACACCAGGAAGGGCTGGCTCTGCCTGTCATCAAGCAGAGATGTGACATTCCCATAAAACGATACTTTTATAATCATTGATGGGAGCAGCTGGAAAACATAAGGACTCCCCCTTAGTGAGTACTCTCATTTTCAAAACGATGGCCCTTCCAAGCATGGAAACGTTCATTCCGATACTTACCACCATTGTGTTACGTAATGATCTAAGTCCTGTACTATTAGTGAAAGCCTTGCAAAACCTATTATTGTCAATTTTCCTTCCTCCTCCTAAGTGAATCAAAAAAGGCTATCTATTCCTCGCCCAAGAGGAATCTGGATCCTTGGCAAACATCTGCTTAATGGATCAGAGGTATTTAATAAAACTCCAGGCTTGCAAATAAAAATATAAAATCCCTTTAGCTCAATTTATCTCTTTGAAGCTCTTTGACTTCATCAGATTGGGCTCTGGAAATCTGCAGACTGCGGTCAGGAAACGAAAGAAATAAAGTCAGAATAGGGCTCAGAGGGGTGCTTTGGATGTTTCCTTTTCTCCTTCTTTTCTGCTTCAAGCTTTTCCCAGACTCCTGCTGTTTATTGGGGGGGGGGGGGGTTAGTGGCCGGATACATTCCACCAAACCACATCAGGACTCATTCCTTCTGATGAAGGACGGGCAGTCACAACCAGTGCTCCCTCACTACACAGAGATGACGTTTCTCCAGCTACGGGCTCATTCATTTTCCCGTTTTTCAACTACCGGGTTTCTTATCTCGCCTTTCCCTCCAGAGATTCTCCAGAGATCATTTATATGATTCTGTGATATCTTGGCGATATTCACATTACAGAACATCACAGGGAGTGGTCTCCAGGGAGTATCTGCAATCAGAGCCGTGAATTTTGATCTTTTGTTTCATGACTTGTAAATCGTGGATTTGTACTGCTGGGGATGTATATCTGTGTCTTTTACCTCCTTATATTGGCGCTGCGGATTGTTTCTGTAATTCATTACAGGGAACGTATGCCTTCAGCGTTTCATATTGACGTTACAGAAACTAATTCGGACCCTCATCTTTTCAATATTCAAAACAAGCTTGACGTGGACACTTTTCCACTTTTATTTATTTATTTTTAATGTTTGTTTATTTATTTTGAAGAGAGAGATAAAGAGAGAATGTGAGTGGGACAGAGGCAGGACATACCACATTCAATGTCAGCCTTCTTTGTGGCTCTGTCCAAACACACAGTTTGTGGGCCAACCTGTCTCTTACACAATCGTCTCCTCATTATCTGTGGGAAAGAGGCGGGGTGTGTGGGGAGGAGGAGAGGGAGGAAGTTACAGGGACGTCAAGATCACCCCAGGTCACTCCAGAAGGTGTGGGCCAGATGAACCTCCTTTAAAACACAGGGGAAGGGGGCAGGCTCATCGCCCCACTGGACTGTGTAATCAGGCCGTGCCTGCTGAGCACTGATTTCTTAAAATCAAGCATTGGGAGGTAAAAGATTGGCTAGGCTGGTGGGGTCACGTTCAACCGAAGCAACTGCAAAACAGGTTCAGGATCACTCAGAAGCACAGTAGAGAATGAGGGCCCCCCTTGGGCGTGCACGAGTACATCGTGGATATTACTGATTGTGCCTAAAGTCAATTGAAGCGATATCGTTGAATTAGGAGAAAACAGTCATTCCTGGATAAACGCAGCAGCTGCTGGAAGTTCTAAAGTTAAAATAATGAAAAACGACGACAGCCACCATTTCTAACCCCTGTCCTAGTTCTGGACGCTGAGCTAAGGGCTTTGTGGATAGTCACCTACTTTATCCTCAGAGCAAGTCTGTCACGTAGGCATTTATACTCCGTGCGACCCAAGAGGAAGCGGTGACCCAAGGAAGCCACTCAGCTCTGCTGATGTCCCCCCAGACACCATGCACCAATGTGCAGGAACCAGCCCAGCCTGCTGGGCTCTCACGTCGGTGCTCCCCGGGAAAGGAGGCTCCAGAAGGGCGTCTGCTCAAAGGGGGTCCCCCTCCAGGCCACCCGCCCCAAGTGGAGAAGATAGTCACGGTCACTGTTAATTTTGAAGAAAACCGAGTGTCTTCAACCTAAAGAATTCTCCTTTGCTTTAATACTGCCCTTCTGAAGTTTTGCTTTATGTTAGAGTGCCCATTCTTCCGTAAACTGATAGTGCCAAGGGAAGGTAGTGTGTTTGTGTTTTTATATCACCTTTAAAGAATAGAAATCTGCCAACATCTAGGGTCCCCAAAATACCAGCCACGTTATTCAAGGGTCTGTGAGTGACCCATCAGCATCTGCGTCTGTCGCATGTGTCAGCAAAGGAAGGATGGTGAGGGGACGAGGGGGAGGTGTCCACCATTGTCTTGGCCTCAGGGCCATCCTGAGGACATCCCACCGTCACCTGGTCAGAGGGGGATGCTCTGCTTCACCTCCACTCCTGGGACCCAGGTGCCCAGGTCCACCCTCTACACAGAGGCAGGATCACAAGTAGCCTTGCCAGTCAGACTGCAAGTGTCCCCAGATGATGTGTCAGTGGGGTCCAAACTCAAGGATGCTAAGTAGTCATTATGTCCCTTCCGCTCTGCCCTCAGGACAGCCTGTAGATCCTTCTTCCTTCACCCCTTCTTCCTCTGTTTACCCAGTGACCTCCTTCCAGCAGTCTTCTCCTCCCCCCGGTTTCCCTCTCTAGTCCTTGGGAGTGGGGAAACTGGTTCCCCAAGAAACTGGACTCCTGTGGCTTTGTGCCTACCTTTCTTTCTTCTGAGGTTCCTCTGAGTCTTTCTCTCAGCTGTGGTGCAGGCTGGGGTGGGCTGGAAGTTTGGGAAAGAGCAGAGGAGAGGATTAATATTCCAGCTGTGCTGTGGACTAAATGTGTGTGTCCCCCCCAAAGCATACAGTGAAGCCTAAATCCCCAAGGTGATGGTATTTGGAGGTGGGGCCTTGGGGAGGCGATTAGGTCATGAGGGTGGAGCCCTCAGGAATGGAAGCAGCACTCTTGCAAAAAGAGGAAGAGAGTGGCGATCACCTTATCTCTGCTCTCGGCCGCGGAGGACACAATAGAAGGCCATCTGCAGACCAGAAACCAGGTCCTCACCAGACACCGGATCTGCAGGCACCTTGATCATGGACTTCCAGCCTCCAGAGCTGTGAGAAATAAATGTCTGTTGCTTAAGCCCCCCAGTCTGTGGTCTTTGTTACAGCCACCAGAACCGACCACTACAGCTGCCTCTCTGCCATGACCTGAGCCCCTACCTGCGATGAGGGAGCATAAGGCGGGCTGAGGGCAAAGTACAGGCTAACAGCACACCGCCCCCCCACCCCAAATGGGATATGTGTGATATTCCTCGGACACTCCTGGCTGCCCAAGAAGAGGGGAAAGGAAAGAAAGCAAATGGTTGACTGATGGAGATCGAGGTCACGTAGGACGGGAGTCTCCTTCAGTTTACGGATGACTTAGTAATGGCAAGAAAAAGGCAATCTTATCCAGAACCTAATCTCCAGAAACCTATAGACTCCGTTTCCTGGAGCCCTCATATGACCCTCATCAAGATGTAAGGGGGTTTAAGTGCTTGCCGTGGTGATGTGGGAAACAAAGGCAAATGAAAAATTAGATGCCCGTACTGCCTACAGCCCAGTGACGAGTCCTTGAAACAGACAGAGTGACCTCCCTCTAGGAGCTCGGCTGCCTCCATGATGACACTTTGCTAGGGACAAAGGGGAATCTTGGCTTCACATTATCCTGACCCGCCCCCCACCCCAGGATCCTGTAAGTCTGCTTTAACATATAAAAATTCCTTGATCTCAACTCCCCAAGATACATGCAGGCAATCATACTCCAAGCTTGTGGCCCCCTGATATACATCTGAAGGGTCTCATGACTGAGGTTTTACTCAACAGTTTTCCTAACAGCAGCCAGCCCCTCAAGGACCTGGAAACCTTGCTTCAAAATTCCTTAGAGACTTACGCTGTCCCTAACCCCCTCCCAACCTGAGGGTATATAATGAGTCACCCATTACAACCCCAGTGCAGCTCTTTCTGCCCAGGGTCCTGTCCCCGTGCTTCAATCAAACCACCTTTCTGCACCAAAGATGTCTTCGGGAATTCTTTCTTGGCTGTCAGTGCCGAACCCCGCCAACTCCCCAAGAGCTCATCACCTGTGGTTGTTTGGGCGGGAAGAAGACTTGCTCACAGATACCAAGCACTGGCCAGGTGCCGAGTGCAGTATGGGTTGCACTCCATTTAGCCCACACATCAACTCTTGGCGGGGTGGGGGGGTGGATTTTTCAACCTGATCTTGCAGATGAGAAGGCTGAGAGATCATGACTTTGGGCAAATTGTTCCAAAGGGTCATAGCTGGAGAATCAGGATCAAGTTTCCAGTACGAGTAAGTCCAAGGCCAGCTGGTCTCCGTCCGTCCGTCCATGCAAACAGCAGCTCTCAGCACCCAGGCAGTGCAGGGTAAGCCTCCTCCTGCTGCCTGGAGGCACTTCCCTCATGCAGAACAAGGTGCCTCTCTTCAGGGGCTGGCTGAGCAAGTACAGCTCTGCCCCCTATGACTGCAGAGGCCCTCCACTGAGGAAGTTTCCATAGTGAGAAAGATTCACCAACAGGCTCTGTGCCTTCTTCTTCCTAACTCAGAATCCCAGATGCTTCCTGGGAAAGTGTATTCAGAGGATAAAGCTTCTCCTTGGTCTTCCATATAGGTCTTCCTTCCATCTGCACAGTGAACTTGAGCTTATAAAAGTTTCTCGGCCTTTGAAAGTCCTTGCCCTAGATAGTCCAAGGCTCACAGACCTTGGAGCTTCTTCCTGTCCAGGGTAAGAGGGAGACATCACTTACCCCCCTCTACCCACCTACTTATACCACCTCGCTATGCCGCTTAATGTTTGCTTCAGACTTGGATGTAATTCTCTTCTCGCGTCACCAGCAATGACAAGACCAGGGTGGGTCCAGGGTCAATTGCAAAAAGCAGTGCCTTTTGCCCAAGGCATTCTGAAAACAACAAATGGATACTGGGAATCCATATTTTGGAACAAGGCGAAGGTTCGGCACTTGTATATCTGCTTTATGGGGATCAAATCCAGAACATAGACCTCCAACCTAGACATCGGAACACATGGACACAGAGTATTTGGGTCATGGGTAACAATGAAGTCTCCTTTCAGAATATACATATAAAAAAGTTTCCAATTGTAAAATGTCAGAGAACCTTGAATTGCATATTTTCAGAAGTTTGAATATAGTTACTAAGGATGTATTACTTTCACATGTGACTCACGCCAACTGGTATGCCAATGAGATATTCGGTTATGCAAAAACTTTATTTATAATACAAGGAGTTTCTATCTAGGGGGTTGACTCCAGAAATTTTTTTTAAAGTTATTTATTTATTTATTTTGAGAGAGAGAGAGAGAGCACACAAGTGGGGAGGAGCAGAGAGAAAGAAAGGACGAGCAAATCCCAAGCAGGCTCTGCACCGTCAGCCCAGAGCCCAATGTGGGGCTCGAACCTACAACCCGTGAGATCATGACCTGAGTTGAAATCAAGAGTCAGATGCTTAATCAACTAAGTCACTAAGCACCCCACAACTCTAGAAATTTACAACAAGTTTGGAAAGAAATACCTGAAATATAACAAGAATAATAATAATTTTGAAGTAGGTATTCTTTTAAAATTTAAGAAGTATTCTTTTTTATTTTTAATTTTTTAATTAATTTTTTTCATTTTTATTTATTTGTGTTTATTTTAGAGACAGAGTGTGAGCAGGGGAGAGGCGCAGTGGGAGAGAATCTTAAGCAGACTCCATGCACAGCACAGAGCCTGATGTGGTGTTCCTTCCCATGACTCTGAGATCATAACCTGAGCTGAAATCAAGAGCAGGACACTCAACTGACTGAGCCACCCAGGCACCCCCTAAATTAAGAATTTTTACATGAAACTATAGCTAATAAATTGCTATCTGCTCACTCAAAACAAGTTGAGAAAAATAAATTAAAATATACCTGAAACTTACAGTTGAAAATACCTATTTCTTGGAGCTCCTGGGTGGCTCGGTCAGCTAAGTGTCTGACTTCGGCTCAAGTCATGATCTCATGGTTCGTGGGTTCGAGCCCCGCGTCAGGCTCTGTGCTGACAGCTCAGAGCCTGGAGCCTGCTTTGGATTCTGTGTCTCCCTCTCTCTCTTCCCCTCCCCTGCTCTCTCTCTCTCTCTCTCAAAAATAAACATTTAAAAAAAAATTTTTTTTTAAAGAAAATACCTATTTCCTGGAAACCTATGTTTGCCACTATTGAGTTTTTGTTTTTCTGGGGAACAAAGGCAGGGGGGGAGTCTTTTGTAAATTATTAGAAATTGACCAAAGGATAAAGGAGAAGAAAGACCTCACATGATGAACTCAGTGTGATATCTATAAAATATCCAAAACTCTAAAATATATCGTTAACATACCTATTATTTCCTATTGCTATATAACAAATCATCATAAAACATAGTGAGTTAAAACAACCATAATTATATTTTATCTGTCATGTATTCTGTGGGTCATAAATTCAAAAGCAGCTTGGTCAGGTGGTTCCGGCTCTGAGTTTCTCAACAAGTTGAGTTAAAAGGTTGGCTGCATTCATCCTAAGGCTTGCCTGAGGCTGGAGAACCCGATTCCAAGACCGCCCCTCATGTGGCCAGCAGGTTGGTATGACAAGTTATTCCCTCTCTATGTGAACCTCATCATGAGGGCTGCCTTTACAACATGGTTATAGTTTCCCCCAGAGTAAATGATCTGAGAGACCAAAGTGGAAACCGAAATCCCTTTCATGACCTAGCCTCAAAAATCACACGTTGTGACTTCCATCATATTCTAGAAGGTGCACAGGGCCAGCTCGGATTCAATATAGATGGAGAGATACAAGGGTGTTCAGATAGGAGACGAGAATCATTAACGGCCATCTTGGAAGCTGGCTATCACAGAATAATAAAGACTGAAATGTATGGGTGAGGTCACCATTATCTAATGTTATAAGATAATAATTAGGATTATAAGATAATACATAATAATATGTTTTCAAGTACAATGAAAGAATAACAGCCAAGCTATGAGTTCATATTTTCCATGGCATTGTAATAAATGTTGCTGTTATTGTTTTTTTAATAAAGAGGTAACTAGAATCAACACAAATGAGTTATAAAAGTATTTCTATAAAAAAATAAAAACTTTTATTTGCATGTTTATTTGCATTTTTTAACATTTATTTTTGAGAGAGAGAGAGAGAGAGAGACAGAGCACAAGCAGGGGAGGGGCAGAGAGAGAGGCAGACGCTGAATCCAAAGCAGCCTGACGCGGGGCTCGAACTCACAGACTGTGAGATCATGACCTGAGCCGAAGTTGGACTCCCAACCGACTGAGCCACCCAGGTGCCCTGAGACATTGATTTTGACGAAATAGTGGCATGGTCTGTGATGACATTACCCATAAGAGGCAGGGCCACTCCCCTAAGAAGGAATTTTGACAAACTTCCTGAAGGATATGCTAATCACCATATATGTTTAAGTGCTATATATTGATGTTTGATATATATATACATATACACACATTCATATATATACATATATACATATGTATGTATATATGTACACATGTGTATATGTACATATATGTATATATGAATATATATTCATATACATACATGAATATATATGAATGTATATTCATATACATACATGAATATATATGAATATATATTCATATATACACATATATGAATATATATGTATATATATATTTCCTTTCCATCAACATAATTTGAGATTTTGTGAGAAACTGAATAATTTTCAAAATATTAACGTTGTATTAGTATTAGTTTACGTTCTATGTAACAGAATATGTAAATAAAGTGGCTTAAACAAAATAGAAGATTCTCTCTCTTTAAAAAAAAAAAAAAAAAAAGACCAGAGAGGAGCACCTGGGTGGCCCAGTCAGTTAAGCATCCGCCTCTTGGTTTCTGCTCAGGTCATGACCTCATGGTTTGTGAGTTTGAGCCCCGCATAGGGCTCCGTGCTGACATGGCAGAGCCTGCTTGGGATTCTCCCTCTCTCCCTCTGCCTCTGTCTCTCCCCCACTTGTACCCTCTGTCTCTCAAAATAAATTTAAAAAACTTTTAAAAATGTTTAAAAAAAAACAAAGAAGGCCAGAGATCAGCAGTCCCGGCTTGATATAGCAGCTCTGTGATTATCAAAGACCCTTCTCTCTTCTGCTCTACCCTCCAAAGACCTGGTCTCCATTTTTATGTTTGCTTCATAGTCCAAGACGGATGACAGCTAGAGCTCCATCAGTCTGAATTCCAGGTTATAGAGAAAAAGGAGAAGAAGCAGCAAAAAGGGGGCCTACCTCCCAGTGCACCCAGTTGACTTCAAGGAACTTCTTAGAAGTCCTACCCAATGCTTCTGCTAACACCGCATTCATCAGATGTACTTACATAGCTACATCCACCTTCAAGGAGCGGTGGGAAATGTAATCTTTGTCCCAAGTGGCTAAAATCAGGGTTATTTCTCTGCATTTTCTAAAGAAAGTTAGTAGAATCGATATTGCATGGGAAAATAGCAATCTGTATCACAATTGTCCATTTTTATACAGCAAGATTTATGCATTTACAAAAAAAAAAAAGATTGGCAAACTAAAAATATCAACAAAGTAAAGTAAAAATATATCATACTGGCAGCTACCTACCGGTTCCAAACATGTTGGGTTGTTTGCTGTTATGATAGGGATTGAGGAAATGTTTAAACAGTTGAAATATGGACAGTTTATTAAACAATTCCTCAGTGATACAAGTGGCCAGTAAGTCAAGCGGCTTGTGAACTTTGGTAAAACTTAGACTGTTATGTCTCTACCAAATGATGAGCGTTATAGGCTTATAAAAACATGCTTCAAAGAGAAATGAGAGATTTTTTTCTTTTTTTTAAAAAAGGAAAAGAAATACCATATTTGTGATTTGAAAGAAATGATAAAGGCTTCAAAGGAGCTTGGAGAGAATAAAGGAGTTATGCCAAAATTCATTTCTGGGGATTCTGAGGTCATAAAATCCTTCTCTTTAGAAGGATGAAATATTTGGGAAGCGAGGGAGATGTGGGTAAGAATGAGGATTGCGGTAATACAGTTAGCAGATGATGAGACTGTATGAAATCGTTGTATATTACATAGATATATAATTGTGTATACGAAGTCCATATCTGCCACTCCCCTTCACCCATTTGCCCCTCACTCTCCCCCCACCCCCCACCACGACCCCTCTTCCCTCTGGTGCTAAATTTTAAAGTTAGTTTCATTACTGAAAAATGCAATCAGAATTATATTTCAATGAAAAGGGTCCCTATATGAAGCATAAATAAAAAATCACACGTGAGTGCAAAGTTTACAGATTTTACAGATTGCAAAGCCCAATCCCAGAAACGCAGTATGCCTGAAGTCTTTGTTGGGGTCTAAGTACTCTTTGCTGTTTGGGATACAGTCTTCAAAACAAAGTTTCTGGGTTGTCAGCACTATTAGACCTTGCGCTGACCTAGCCAATCACTACAGTGGGGGCAGGGGGCTCATTTTCAATTCTAAGTTGCCTACGAATATACTTACACAGCTCAAGGGAGAATGGAGGTTAGAGGTTCAGACACCAGACCCAGATTCCTACCGAGTGGAAACTGTAACCAAATTCATGAAGCCTGAAGGACTCGTGGCCGGTGTACAAAACCTGGCTGCTAAACCTGAAAAAAGGGGATGGCTTATTAACTTAATTTCCCCGTGAGAATTTTATACTTCGGTTACTGTGAGTTAAAGTTAGGAATGTAAAAAAGAACTCCCAACTTGCTCCTGTGGTTATAATCGTGTCTCTTTCCTTCTTTCTACGAGGTTAAATTTTAAAAGTTGAGAGGCCATTGTATGAAAACTGGATAGTGAATAACTAGGGGCACCTGGGGGGGGCTCAGTCAGTTAAGCGTCCGACTTCAGCTCAGGTCATGATCTCATGGTTTTTGAGTTCGAGCCCCGCATTGGGCTCTGTGCTGACAGCTCAGAGCCTGGAGACTGCTTCAGAGTCTGTGTCTCCCTCTCTCTCTCTGTTTCTCCCCCACTCTCTCTCTCTCTCTCTCTCTCAAAAATAAATAAACATTAAAACAACAAAAAAGATAGAAAAAATAGATTAAAAAAATCAGTTCAGGGGTGCATGGGTGGTTCAGTCAGTTAAGATTCTGACTCTTGGTTTCAGCTCAGGTCATGATCTCACAATTCACGGCATTGAGCCCCACGCCAGGCTCTGCTCACAGCGTAGAGCCTGCTAGGGATTTTCTCTCTCTCTCTCTCTCTCTCTCTCTGTCCCTCCCCCACTCTGCTCTCTCTCCTTCCCACCCTCTCTCTTTCTCTCTCTCTCCAAATAAACATTTAAAAAAATCAGTTCAAAGTAGAAATTAAAATATCTTTTATGACTCAGCCTCAAAGTCACACACTGTCACTTCTGTCTCAAGTGACTGTCTCAACTGTCACTTCTGCTATATTTTGCTGGAAGGCAGCTATGCTCACCACTATACCATCAATGCTCCACGGCGCTGTATTCTTCTGGGTACACAGAACCAGTACTGATCCAATGTGTGGGGTAGTATCTGGGGTATAAATACCAGGAGATGAGAATCATTTGTAGCCATCGTAGAGGGTGGCTACTACAGAATAATAACAGGTAACGTGTCATGGGCAAGGTCATCATTATCTAAGATTAGAAAGTATTACACAGTGATAGACTTGCTACTGTAATAAAAACAACAGCCAATCTGATAGACGATATGTTAGATGAGCATTTTAATCAAAGCCGTGTTGTAGTTGCTTTTGTCTCATTAAGAAAGAGATAAGTAGAATCCATGCACATCGGTTATAAAGACATTTCTACAGCAAATCAAACTGGTTTTGATAAAACAATGGCATGTCCAATGACAAAACAATGGTTTTGATAAAACAATGGTAGTGGTAGCACGACCAACACAAGGTGGGGCCATACAACTGGAAAGGGATCTTAACAAACCCATTGAAGTATATATTCTTCACTATCTATAGTTGGTCATACACATCACTTGAGACTGTTTGTTAAAAATCCCAACAGGAGTGAGTGAGGCAGCCCAGAAGGTAGCAACAGCGGGACCCGATGCCATCGCCAGGTGGAGGAACCAAGGGAGAAAGTGGTGCCACCAAATCCCAGAGATGGTGCTGTGTGTTAGAGGCTGGGTATGTCTGGTCTAAACTGGATCCAAGGAGACATGACCCCTATTAGTGATATCTCCAAAGCAGAGAGAGAAGAGAAGAAATGCTTTGGCTTTTCTTTTCCCTCACTCTCCAATCTCTCAACAATGCCTCCCTTTGGCCAAACCTATTTGGAAACCAGATGATAATTGTATTAGTTTCTTGTTGCTGCTGTAACAAATCAGTAACAAACCAGTATAAAGTTTCAATACACAGTGACACAAATTTATTATCTTACAATTCTGAAGGTGAGAAGTCCAGAACCAGTCTCACTGGGCTACAGTCCAAGTGTTGACATGACTGGTTCCTTCTGGAGACTCTATAGGAGAACCTGTTTCCTAGCTTTTCCCAGCTCTAGAATGAATTCCTTGCATTTCTTGGCTCAGAGCCCCTTCTTCCATCATCAAAGCTGGCAGCAAAGCATCTTCAAATTTCTCTCTTTCCACTCTCTGCTTCTATTGTCACCACTCCTCTGACTCTCCTGATTACATGGGGCCACCTGGATAATCTTTCCATCTCAAGATATCTACTTTAATCACATCAGCAAAGTCCCCTTTGCCATGTAAAGAAACATATTCACAGGTTCTGGGGATTAGGACATGAATATCTTTGGAGGGCCATTATTCTATCACAATAACGGAGCCTAGGAAGTATCACCTGCAGGGCTCAGGGTACAAACACGGAAGGGGTTGGGGAAGGAGTGGATCTCAAGGAAGGAGATCCAAAGCGAGCGTTCATCTTTTTCTCTAAATTTTCATGGTTGCAATATCACACAAAAGACCTCATTTCTTTGCCTTTCTTTCTCTAAGCACTCTCTATTAATGAACTACTGCCTTAATCACATCCTTTCCCCAGAATAGAATAGACAGGGGAGACGATGCTGCTGAACTAGAAACAATTCACTGGCAGACAATGATAACACAACTGGCAACTTTTTCCTCTGGTTTTGAACTTACAGAAATTTTTTTTTAATTATATTCAGATTTTAGTCTTTCACCTACTCCTTCCCTTCCAAACTATACAGGTTTGCTTTTCCTGTTTGGGGTTTGCTAAAGAGGAAAAAGAGCAATCCCCAAATACTGTCATCTAAGACATTTAGAATCCTTAATCACAAGACATGTTATCACAACAAGAACACTGGGTCTTCACAAAAGAAGTGGATCCCAAATTGTGACCTGTGCAGGACTTCAGCATCTCTCTGTGCATCACCCTCTTACCTCCCTATCTGGGTATCCATGATCCAGCATTACACCTCCCCCACTCTCAACCCATCATCTCCCACCAAAGCACCGCCCAGATATACAACGTTAGAGGCTGGCCCCCTTGAGGGAAAAGGGAACAGGGAGCTTGGAACCTCCCATGGTTCCTTTGTTTAGGTCAGTTCTACTGTTTATGCACAACTGAAGGACCATAATGATCACTGGCATCTTACTGGCACTGGGAAGGAAGGTCACGCAATGGCTGGTCTTCAGAGACCAGAGGAAATCTGTGATTGGTTACTGCCACTTGCATTATTCATTAATATCAAGAGTGGCCATGAGGGGCCAAAACGTAAGACTGCCAATGAATTGTAGGTGTGTAAGAAAATACTAGAATGCAAGCTCCATGAGGGCAGGAATTCTGATGGTCTTGTTTGCCATAAAATCCTCAGCACCTAGGACAGTGCCTGGCTCAACTGAATACTGGTTTACTACTCACTGAATGAGTGTATTACTTTATTTCACTTAAAAAGTATCATTTGTTGTGACATTACTCCATAGCCAATGACTCATCCTTTCTTTCCCCAAATCATATGTATAGAAAAGTTCAGACACACAAAATGCTGAAAGAATAATAAAACAGATAATCATGCACCTGCTCTCTAGTTCGGTAATTGTTAACAGCTTATTTAATTGATTTCTGTCAATATTACGTTCATTTATATGTGTGGACAGGCACATGTACTGATTAAAGTTCAGAGATGCGGAACCACTACACGTCTTTATATCTTCATATCTATATTTGTTTTCATATATCTCTAAGGCCATTATCTTCACTTCTGATGCTGGAGCTTGAAGTCCACAGGGCAGGAGTCAGAAGAGAAAATCGATGTAAAATGGAAGAGATTCAAGAGACCCCCACAAGGATGGGCAGATGGCTATTCCTCAGAGAACAGCAGAAGGCTATAGTTGGCAGACTCGAGCCATTCCTGCCACCTCCAACCTTGACAAGGCAGGACCCCTGGCAAAAGCCAGGCCGTTCTTCATGGAGCCGAACACACACACCCGGCCCGAGAGTTGAACCAACCGAAGGGAAATCGCAGGGAGGGTGGGCCGGCTGCAGGGCCCAGATGCTCATTCACGCCAGCACGGTGACAGGTGAGTCTATTGCTCAGGCATTTGCAAGACCTGTGGGATGCCTACTGTGTCCCTGTGCCCTCAGCATCTCCTACAAATGTCCTTCGTGGCCCACAGACCAGAAACATACAAGAAAAGCAATTCTGGGAAACAGGTCAGCAGAGCTGAGCAAACACGTCATAAAGCCACCGTCTCAAATTAAGCTTCCAAAATGCTGCCATTTCACCTCTAAATTGTTCAACTTTCACCTCAAGTTTCCCTTCTGAAAGGGCAGGAGAGAACAGCCATGTGAGGAACTTCTAATGGCAAACGTTCAGCTCTCGCGAGTGGTATGGATTAAGTGTTCGAAACGAGCCCTGGGCGCTGCTGGAGTTCAGTTTTCCTCTCGTTTAATACCGTATCTTCCGTTTTGGAAAGATTCTGTTAAATTCGCCTGGCCTGGCCTAGCACTGATTTTCACTTGCTTCCACCAAATGATGGAGTAAGATCATCAGAATCATTTTGACGAATGCTGAAACTTTCGTTTCCTTTGGGAAAAACAAGTTAGCATAGAACTCCTGAAGGGAGCCCACCTCCCAACTAACAGCTTGAGTTTTAAAATGAATCTTTTGACAAATGGCTTTTCTCTCCTTCTCAAGCTGCTACGACAAAATTTCCATTCTGAAAAAAGAAAACATCATCTCTCCTGTAAATTATCTAAAAGAACTTGGACAGGGGACCTAGCCCAGAAAGAGAGCTATTACCAAGAGATCACTTTTTTTTTTATCCTAATGACCTATCTGCAGGGCAGGACAAACATCTGATTACCAGACACTTGATCTCCTCAGTTTCCTGTGACCCACCCTCCTCCCCCTTGGAGCCCCCAGGCTATATCCCTTCCCTTAGCTCGAGAAAACAGATAAGCCTCAATTGTCTAGCTCGTTTTGTGGTCTCATCTTTAATTACATAATTAAATGTGTTTTTCTCCTGTTAATTTCTCTTATGCTAATATGATTTATTAGACCACTCAAAAAACCAAGGGTAGAAGGAAAAAATTTTCCTCCCCCAACGCTTTCTTTTCTTGGCACTCCTTGGGTAGACATTGCTGGAGTAAAGACCAAAACTGTCGAAAAATGTATGTGTTGTCCCCTGTCAGAAACAGACTATCTCTTCAGCTGCTGAAACTTGCGTTGAATCAGGAACATCAGATGAAGAATTTGTAACCAAGCAAAACTCCATAGCAACAAGTAATTAAAGTTGATTATAATTGTAAGACATTTACTCAGGATTTTTTTTTTTTTTTTTTTAGATTCTTAAGAAAAATTCAATATGAAAGAATGTCTCAGAATTTCAAGGCATGTAAGCTGGCAACAAGTAAAAACCATTCATGTTAGGTTCAGTCATTCAAAAAACGAGTGCATATTTTAAGCTTGATAAAAAGCTTTGCTTTGAAAATTCCAGCAAAGTCAGCTCCCCGCTGAAGCCTGGGATGAATTGCACATGTATGTTTCTAATCTGCTTGCAACCCCAAGTGGATGCTTCTCTAGTGACAGCTTTATCCCTGATGGTTTGGTTTCCAGGCTAGTCCACAACAGCTTGTTTTACCCACATACACCCAAATTACAGCTCTAATCATACTGTTTCAGCTACATCTAGCTGCATTGTTTCGTGGAAAATGAATCTTGAATTTCAAGTTGCAATGCCAGGAACACATCCTCCCTGAACCCAAGAGCCAGAACAAGCAAATGTCGTGGCTTTAAATTTTACTTAGTAAAATATAACTCTAGATTAGCGCTTCCCAAAACGTCCCTTGGAAAGTTCCCCAAAAAAAACAGCAAGGGAGGGGAAGTCCCACCATCTAAACTTAGGAAATTGCAGGGGAGGAAACATCATTTTCCCTCTACCCTTCTGAGTTCTTAGTTGAGACCCCTAAATAGAAGACAGATGAACAAGAGAAAAACAAACTGAAGCTGATCAAAATGTAGACCTCATCTACACACAGGAGATACCCAGGGGAAAATGCGTAACTCCCCAGGTGGCCCAAAGCACCGGTTTAGATGCGATCTTTAGCTAAAGACAAAAGAAAAGAAGATATGGGTTGGGGAAGGAGAAGCCAGTCAAGAGAGGTTGCTAGGAAAGCCATGGGAAATGAGGGCAAGGTTGTTGTGCAGGGTCGAGTGGTGACTTCTCCACTGAAAGTTTCTTGTGATTTAGAGCCATCCTCCTCTTCCTGGTACAGAAAAAGAGACACCCGCACAAATGGAGATTTCCTTTATGTATGTTGATTTCCCTTTGAAAAGGGTAATTTCAATTCCACATTCAGAGCTTTTCCTGGGTCTGCTGTTTCTCAAAATAATCAGCTCAAAATAATCCTTATGTCAAAGAAACATAACACATTCTGCTACCCTTCAAAATGTGGCATGCCCTCTCTGTGTCTTCAAAGACTTCAGTTCACAGCAGTATATGTTAAAGAATGATTACCAAAGACAGTTTAGGTGATGCAAACAAACTTTGTTTAACACTCCACGCCCAGAGCTGCAAAGTGGGCCAGAAAGCAGGAAGCTCTCATAGGCTAAAGAACAAGGAGGCTGGGTCTCCCATGTTGCCCTTCAGCTGGGACCAGGCACCCACCATCAGTTCATGATGGACCCTGTCCCAGTCGAGCCTTCAGATGAGGCTGGCATCTGAAGTGTTGGAAGCAGAAGGCCCCGCTAAGCCATGCTCCGTTTCCTGACCCACGGGAACCGTGAGATAATATATTGTATTGTTTTAAGCTGCAACATTGAGGCGATTTGTTGCACAAAAACAGATAAGCAATACAATAGCATTTGGAAATGCTTCTCAAACTTCTTCCTTTTTTAAATGTTTATTTATTTATTTTATTTTTTTTAATTTTTTTTTCAACGTTTATTTATTTTTGGGACAGAGAGAGACAGAGCATGAACGGGGGAGGGGCAGAGAGAGAGGGAGACACAGAATCGGAAACAGGCTCCAGGCTCTGAGCCATCAGCCCAGAGCCCGACGCGGGGCTCGAACTCACGGACCGCGAGATCGTGACCTGGCTGAAGTCGGACGCTTAACCGACTGCGCCACCCAGGCGCCCCTATTTATTTATTTTAGAGAGAGGGAGGGAGAGAGTGAATCCCAAGCAGTGACAGCACTGTCAGCGTGGAGTCCTACACAGGGCTCAAACTCATGAACCACAAGATCACAACCTGAGCTGAAACCAAGAGTCAGACGCTGAGCTGATTGAGCCACCCAGGCGCCCCATACATGATGCCATTTCTGAATTAAACAAGCCTAATCTGACCACAATCTTTGTTATTTCTGATCCACGTGTGACTGATTAACTACAAAACAAAAAGTGAGACTTGTGGGACGTTAATCACTTGTAATATTTAGCCAACACTCTAAAAGCCCAATGATGCACGACGTGGAATAAATGTCCCAGCCAGATGACATTTAGAATGTTTCCAGTCGGCATGATGATTGCTCAGTGGAGGGCATGAAAAGGACGGCATTTTGTTTTTACCACGGACGTAAGAGGACAGCTGGGAAGTTTATGGACGTGGACGATGAATGTAGTTTAGGAAGAAATAAAATGTTTGATGCAGTTTCCAGATGAGGCTTTAATGGTAACGAGATACACTCAGATAATGCTCCACAATCTATTTTTATAGTTCCTTCCTGGCAACGTGCCTTTTACGTACTGAACACCCAACATGTGTCAGTGAACTAATGGATCGGCATGACAAGACTGGGGGTTGCACGGCGGCATGGGCAAGAAATGCGTTTGGAGGGTGTTGTCTTCATTTTCAGATGAGCCAGGAGAGGCCTGGGAACACAAAGTGTTTCAGGGTGTCACGGAAATGACCTGCCCGGGGTCATTTCCGGGTATTAAAACCACGTTGTCTGATCCGTGGTCTTGTACCTCTGTCCTATACCGTAATGTCTAGAACAACGACAACAACAGGTGTGTTCATGGGGTTGGCGGTGGAACCAGGAGTAAGGGAGAGATAAGCCATGAGGAGCCGAGAGACACAGAAGAGAGGGTCCACACTTCTCTGAAAAAGCCCAGGCACATGGGAGGGGGTGCTGTCTTCTTCCCTAGAAGGCAAAGACTCCAACAAGTATGTGTGCGAGATGTCCTCGGGGCCCAGAGGTCCTTTCTGAGCATTTGCAACAGCAACACACAGAAACATTCAAACCAGAAGGCAAGAACTAATTAGAGGATAGGACTCTTCATTAGCCTACCCATCAGTATCAAAACTCTAAAATGTTATTCATCAGGCAAGCGCCTTGGTGCGTGAGCAAGGATCAGGACGAATCTCAGTAAACTGGGTCATCAAGATAACCGTGTCTCTCAGACAAACCCAGCTCCGTTGGCTTTATCTAGTTTCTCTGATCATTAAAGGCCTTCACCAGAGAAGTCCATAGATCCACCCAAGCGGAACATTTGAAAAAGCGTGTGCAAAATCTGCTCAAGCTCATACAGGCCGCGGTCCGGTGCTCGGGATACTGGGCCCGGGTCGCTGGTGTTTGTGTGAGTCGTTGATGATCTTGGGCAAGCCCTGTAGCCGTAGCCGTGGCCTAAGAGGTTCTGGTTTCTTCTACAAAATGAGAGGGACCGGACATGGTAGTATATCACAGAACCCCTGCCGTAACAGGCAGCCCAAAATGACTTGGATGGTAAAGAACGGGTCGGCTCTGGAAGTGCAGGTGTAGGACGGGTTTGGGGCTGAACCTAACGCCCGGCTCTGTCTCCAGGCCTCAGAGCCTCTTAGCCCTGCATTCCGCCCTGTGCCGGCTTCACCTCTGCAGAAGAGAGATAGACCCATAACGCACGTAAACGTCTCCAGCAGCCTCTGGCACACTCTTCCTTGCTTGTCCCTGGCTGCAGTGGATTCACATGCCCATTTCCGGAGCCGTCATTGGGTGCACCTGGCTTTCCCACAGCCGGCCACGGTCACTGTGCCCCCGGCTTCCAGGAGGACCAGAGACTGGCGCCCCTTTGCCACAGGTGTGTTCGGAGGCCCCCCCAACTCCAAGGACTCAGCAAGTTTTATGAAATGACATTCACAAATGAAAACCTAGAAAAATGAAGGAAACCAGATAGCAACATGATATTGAGGCAAAGTAGTTCCAAATAATGTAAGTTGACCCTGGGTCCTCTGGGGATACTGCACGCACCACCCATGTCTACTGGCCCCTCATCAACTTCCAAAGGGTGCTCCGCGCAAATGTCATCTTTCTCTATGACGGCTTTGCTGCTCCCAGGCCTTCCCTCATGATGCATGGTGTGGTCGCCTCCTCCCAAAGAAAGGCACTGGTGTGAGTTGCTAAGAGGGAGGTGGAGGCTCTGATCCGCACCTGTTGCATCCTTTTCAGTACGTGTGCTTGCGCACGCTCATGCGTGTGTACACGCCCGTGTGTGTGGATGTGCGTACGTGCTGTGTCTCTATCCTAGAATCGGCAAGGAGGGTTATCCAAAAGTCATTGGCCAAACAAGGAAGGAATCTCGTATTTAATGGTACTGATCAGCTTCCTTCTGGACTAAATTCCTAAAGTCATTTTCAGATTCCGGGTCAGAATTATATAGACCTATTTTGTAAGCTTATAGCAGGCCACGGTCTCTTACGAACCTACAAATGAGACACGATCGTTAGTTTGGTAATGATTCCACGATATATTTTATTGCCTTTAATTATAACCTTTGGCATCAAGATGGTAGTTCCTGTAATAATAGGATGTTTCATTCGACTGAAAAACTGAGGTGGGCTCCCGGAACAATTGCTTCTGTTAATTGGGATCTTTGAGATAGTCATCTTAGTCAGATCTTGACTCCAAATATCACCTCTGAGCACATAAGACAGCTTGATATGTCTCAGATACATTTGCTCCAACACTCAGAGATGAACATGCCAACACCCTTGCAATGGACCATTTAGACGTTAGCAGGAGAATAGAATCTGGAACCTGAGAGTTTATTTAGCCCACTGCTCTCATCGCCTGGAGATGCCACCAAGGCGAAGTGATACTCCCAAACATTCCCAAGGTAAAAATAATCTGATGTTAGCAAAATAGAAGTTGAATCGCAGATCCTTTGACTCCAGATAAATACAGTTTTCAGCACTTCTTCTATGCTGACGTCTTCAGAACAATGATGCCCACAGACTTCTCGGGCTCACATTACGTGCAACAACCAGTGCGTTCGTGTTATTCAACCCTGGAGACTGAGGAGGGAGCCGCCCCCACTCAACTGTAGCTCTGTCTGCTTAGGCATGACTGGCTGTAGCTAAGGGTGTGCTCTTTAGAACTGAGGCCCATCAAAGAAAAGGCACATATTTGAAATACGTGTCTGGCACCAAGATGGAAGGATATGACTAAAACCTATTGGAAGGAAACCCAGACGGCTAAATACTAGGTTGCCTGGTTTTCAGAGGGTTATTTTTCACGCTCACGAGGACAGCACTTGCAAACATTGTCATACAAATGAGTCACGGAGTTATTACACGTCTTATGCCAACTGGTGTGAAATAATATTTACAGAAATTACAGGCTTTGAGCAGTCGGCTTCATGCAGGAGAGGCGCGTGCGAGCAGAGGGTGTATGTTTTGACCAAGCAGTTTCCCTTCTAGGTAAGACCTTCCTGAAGACTTCATCAGATACTCAAACTGCATATTTGGGTGTTTATAATTCCTTGCTCTTTAGTTAGTTCAGTTTTAAAATATTAAATATTTTATAATAGAAGATTGATCGGCGTCCTATACTAGAGATTAGTGCGCGGTCGTTAAAAATAATTACAATGCCTAGCGCCATGGAAAAATGTTTATAATATAATTCGTGTGTTAGGTTTCTAGGACTGTCATAACAAATGACTGCAAATGGGTGGCTTCAAACAACAGAGATGGATTCACTCACACTTATGGAGGCTGGAAGTTTGAAATCAAGGTATCAGCCAAAGTGTTCGCAGGGCCACGCTTCTGAGCAAGTCTCCAGGGGCCCATCCTTCCCTGCCTCGTCAAGCTGCTAGTGGCTGTTGTCTTGGGGCTCCATGACTCCCATCTCTGCCTCTGTCCTCACATGGCTTTCTCCCGTCTGTGTCTCTGTGTCCTCCCCTCTTCGTAAGGACACGTGCCATCGGATTCAGGACCTACTCTAAAATCAAGATGCTCTCATCTTGAGATCCTTGAATGAATCCCATTGGCAAAGACCCTTTTTCCAAATAAGGTCATGTTCATGGGTTCTGGGAAGACACATCTTTTCGGTGGGGGGAGGTACGATTCAATCTACTACAATTAGTCAGAAAGGCTGGCTATAGCTTTATTCGATCCTGCCTCAACCAGGTACATACATACGGCCTGTAATGGGATTGGGAAACCAACACGAATATGCAAAAAGCCCACCGCTGCCCCCATACGCAGACTTCAGAGAATGAAGGCGTTCCGGAGAAGTCCCCAGTCAAGGTGTTAGCAGGCTTGGTTCCTTCTGGAGGCTCCGAGGGATAATCTGATCCAGGCCTCCCTGCTAGCTCCTGGTTATTCTGGCAATCCTTGGCTTTCCTTGGCTTATAGGCACAAAACTCCAGTGTCCGCTCCATCGTCATACGGACTTCCTCCCTCTGTCTTGACGTCTCTGTTTTCTCTTCTTCTAAGGACACCAGTCACACTGGCTTAGGGCCCGTTCGAATCCAGGATGACCTCATCTCAACTGATTACATCTGCAAAGATGCTATTTCCAAATGAAGTCACATTCCGAGGGAGATATGAGTTTGGGGGGAACGTTACTGAACCCACGCCAGCTGGCACGGGGTCACCCTGAGTCAGTCCGGCGTGGCTGCGTGGACGGGCAAGAAGACCTGGAAAAGGAGGGTGGGATGCCCCGGGGCTGAGTGAGGAGCCGCAGGGACCATTCTGAATGGACCTATGTCCACTCCAGGCCCAGGCCAAAGGAACCCGGGGCAGAAGGGAGCACAAGGCATTTCTAAAGAGCCCTGAGTGAAAGAACCAGACTTAGCAGGTGCCAGGCCCCAGGGCAAAGCTACCCAGCACCCCCAAAACTGTCCAGTCCCCTCCCCCGTGCTTGCAGGGCAAGTGTGAGAACAGAAGACCATCCTCCTCCCCCTCCGCACTGCAGGTGCCTCTGAGATGGGAGAGAAGGTGGCCAGAACCCAGATTAGAGTTTTGACTGTATCACAAGACATGTGCTAGGATGTGCACATTAATATGTAATAATATGCAATGCGGTTTCTTGAAAATGTGAGATCTCCTACCACCAAAGCTACTTTTGAGAGTTGAGAATGGGATGTCCCCAACCGGATGTGTGTTGCAGAATGGGAAGCAGGGGCGCGCCAACCTCTGAGCCGCCAGGAGTTAAACTAGGGTCTGTCGCGGCAGACCTTGGACCGTGGAGGGGACAGAGCAGGGGAATGAATGAATGCATGACAGAGCGGCCAAGAGGGGAGAGGAGGGAAGGGTGGAAACTGCACTCAGGCTTCTGCGGTGGCCGCGAGCACGCAGAGCTGTGCCTTTGAAGAAGCAGCAACAGTCCCTGTGCTTCTGCCCACAGAACGACACACATTTCCCACTTTAATTGTGACCTAGTTACCGTGACACGGTGAACACAACCAGCCTCGCCCTCCTCACCGCCAGCCCCGCAGAGCCCAGCTTAGTAAATCCCGCCACCTAGTGCCCTCCGGCTCAGAGCGCCCCGGAGCAGCCGGGGAGTCTAAGGAAACAGCTCCTTTTTCTTCCCCTCCTCCACCTCACCCGCAAAGCCATTACTCTACCACGTCCCACTTATGAGAAAAATAAAGCTCAGATGTCTTATCTGCTCACTAATTGTGTTTTTTCTTCTGAGGTAGGTTGTGTTTGGCTTTTAAGGATGCCAGTTTTCTGTTGAGTGATGGCCAAGGGAGTGTCTGTTTGGATACCCAAAGAAAGAATGCCAAGGTCATGGGCAAAGGAAAACTTGGCATGAACCCAGCGCCTCATCCAATTTCAGAATTGGCCCTCGGTCTAAAGAAGAATTAAACAGAAGGGCAACAGTGTGTGTGTTTAACAGGGAGTTTGGGGGTAAAACAGTCCCCACCCCCACCTGTATGGAGTCCCTATAGCTGAGGCAGAGAACCATGCTCCCCGGATTCACTTAATGGAATTCGCTTATGGATTCCATTCGCTTCTGGATTCGCTTAATGCACATGCATCCAAGGGGTAGGTGGGTCTGCAGGGTGGGCTTGCGGTGGTTTTGTAAGAAGCCTGCACGGGCGACGTCTGATGGCCAAAGTGATCCGTCAGGCTGACAGTTTGGCTAACTTTCTCTTTGCCTCATATCTACTGAGAGAACTTCAAACCCGCTGATTAGCTTTCTGAAGGTTTGATGTCTTTCTTTCTTTCTTGCTTGCTTGCTTTCTTTCTTTCAGAGGGAGGGTAGAATTCAGAGAGCTGAGATATAAGGCCATGAGGCCTGGGTTTGCCTCTTACTGGTGATGGTACAAGTTTTCTCTAAGCCATGTTTTTCATCATTGGTCAAATTGTGGTCAGAGTGGGTAGGTGCCCATTAGGGTTATTTTGAGAATTACATGATGGAATCCATGTAGAGTGCCTGGTTTGTAGTGTCCAATAAATGATAGCTATTATGGTAGGGTGAATACTGGCCTCCCAAAGGCGTCCATATCCTAATTCCCAGAATCTGTGAATGTGTTACCTCACAAAGTAACAGGCATTTTGCAGATGTGGTTAAGTTAAAGATCTTGAGATGAACATATCCTGAAATATCTGGGTCGACCCCGTGTTCCTTGTAAGAAGGGTGCAGGGTGGTCACAGAAAAGGCCATGTATGATGGAAGCGAGGGTTGGAGTTTTGTCCTTTGAAGACAGAGGAGGGGCTATAAGCTAGGGAATGAGGCTGGCCTGTAGACGCTGAAAAAGGCAGAGAAATGAATCCTCCCCGGAGACTCCAGAAGGAACATAGCCTTGCTAAAAATACCTTGATTTTGCCCCAGGAGACCCATTTTGAACTTCTAACCTTCAGAACTGTAAAATGATACATTTGTGTTATTTTAAGCTACTCAGTTTGTGCTTCAGCAGCAATAAGAAAAGAATATAGTTATAAATACCAAAATCCTCCCAATATGGCTGGCTCCATGATATTGGTTTCAGGATCTTTCTATAAAAGGGATTTCCTCCCAGTCAGGGAGGACCTCCCAGCCCAAGGATCCATTCAGGGTGAACCTATTAGTGAGTGACCTGTTGATCGTAAAAAACTGACCATTAACTATGGTAATACAGTCAACTTCGGATCATATTTTAGGAATGGGTAGGTACCATTTGGGATAAAATAGGCCTGCCCCAAACAGAACAAAGAGATAAAGGACAGCAGGGAGAAACCTCAGCTCATGTGAACGCTGACTCAAGATATAACAGAAAATAAATGTTTGATAATTTGCCTAATTCGGAACATGGAACAATGGCTAAAGCAATCTACTACCAAGACAAGAGAGCATGGGAGCCAACACAGACATTGGGGCCAACCTTACACCACATCGCACATGTAAAGGCTTGGGAACACAAGGAGAGAGAGAGGCAGACTGAGCTGGCCAAGGGAAAAATCAGATCTGGGGGTCTGCCAGGGCTGACGCAGAAGACCTTGCAACATGGAGGGTGGAGAAGATAGTGGACTCAAAAGAGGGAAGGAAGAGAGAATTGTGGGTTTGGGACAAATATGCAGGCTCAAGGATAGCAGTTTGAGAAATCTGAGGGTCTCAGACCCATGGCTTTTCTCATTGACCTCTTGCTGTTCCATGTAAATTCTACTGGCAAATCCATCAGAATGGGCAGCCTTGGATGCCTTCTCTCCCTCTGTCTATTAGCATCTCCAGGAGGACAGGTTCCTGCCCTGGGGAGTCCATTTCTTTGGCAGCGGGAGCTGGTGGGTAGAATCACGACTGTAGCAACTATGACAGTTCAAAGATATAGTAGAAACATGCTGCTTTTCTGGGGAAATGGTTCTAGCCAGGGAACGTGGGGGCATGGAGGTTGTCACAAATCAAATCCGGGATTTGGCTTCTCAAAGTTCCCAGGGTGGGACAGAGGTTATAATCCCTCTGATGTGTCTAATTCTCTTGACTACCAATCCTCAACTGTCTGCATGTGACCCTAGTAGCCCCCTGCAGTTCACTACCTGATCCCAGCTACAGATTTCATGTGCTACTTGGACCAGTGGCCATAGCTGTCACCATGGCAACTATGGCTGGGCTCCTGACCATACAAGCCTTGGGCAGCAGCTAGGGCAACCGTAAGAAACCATGTAACATAGCAAGGGTTTGGGGCTACCACTCTGGACAAGTCTCACCAATCACCTCCAGAAAGACTCCGGGGGGCTCTGGCTCCTACCATATTCTAGGCTCCTTGTGTCCTGAGACCCTAAAGCCCACCCATCCAGCACCACTCCTGCACACTATAGCTGTGGCCCCAGCTGAAGCCCCTTTGGACTTCTCCTTATCCCACTCACACTCATCCACAGTGGGTCCCACATACCCTCCTAAAAATCTACCATTCACATAAACAGAGCTCTTCACATAGGACAGTTGAGCAAGGTGGGAAGTCCTCATTTGCCTTCCTTGGGTTGCTGAAGCACTGAAGATACCACAACCAAGGGAAGGACAAGACAGGTGTTGAGGAAAGAAAACAAAAAGAAGGAAAGAGATAGTCCAGAAAGCTGAGAGTGGATCAAGCTGAGCTTCCTTTTAAAAGGTCGGAACATGGCATCTGCAGTGAAGAACATTCTATAGAATGGCTCTTGCCTTGTCCCTGTCCCACTCCTTGTGAGCCACTAATACCTGACAGTCGCTGAAGAAATCAGGCCATGTATTGTGAAATGTATATATAATTAATCTTAGGATCAAAATTAAATCGCGTGCTACAGTCTGGAAAGGAAGATAACACAAAACAGAATACCCTGGGAATCTGCCCCAAACTTGAGGAAGACACCAGCAAACTTTGCGGCTGAGGCAGCCCCAGAGGTGAGACCTGACCCTACAGCTTTCCTGGCACACACACTCTGGATGTGGGAAGAAGGGCATGGCGTGCGACATGTTGGTGACAAGCCAAGCCACACCGAGACATTTTGGGAGAGAAAATAAAAAAGAACATCAAATGTCGGAACTCTGGGCAATTTTTAATCCAAGCTGGGAAGGGACAAGGGAGGTAAATGTGGTCTCCCCGGAGAGGGGTGTGCGTGTCCCCGGGGGCTTGCAAGAATGCAACATCGTCATGCTTAAGCAGACTGCCAATGATTCCCTAGCAAACAACTCACCTCATACGAGGTCGGTGCAAAGGACCGATAACGTCTTAATGTACCTCCCATCCAGGAAATGGTTCTCAGGGGCTTGTGACGTCTTCACAGAAAGCCTGGGAAACTGACGGGGTTTCAATCTCACTGGTGAGGTGCTGTGTTTGGGTTTGTAGATTCTCACCTCCTCTAATCCCCCCAGGACACCTCACAAGGGCCTGGCTCCAGGAGAGGCCCCCCCAACTGCAGCAATCATTAAGTGGCTTGGGAACACGGACCTCTGTCCTTGGGTTCTTTCCCGGCAATACCTGGTTTGACAGAAAGCTGGCTTTGCTGTATTGACACCCAGGACTGAGAAGTCTGGAGAAAAAGAATCGACAGGGGCATTTGGGTGGTGGGGAGGGGACGGCCTTTGCCTTTTCATCCCTAAATCACCAGATGATTTTTTTTTCAGGTCCTTTATTTTTTAAAATTAACATAAGTCACAAAAGGAAAGACACTCTTAACGCCAAGCTGCCTGGGACTGTCTCTTTAAGAGTAAGGAATTTACAATCATTGCATATTGATCTAAAACATGTGTTTGACATAATTAGGCTAAGCGTGGCCACTTTGTGAGTCCTCAGCTCCTAAAATCCTTAGGTAATACTAATCTCTTCATGTCATTGCTTCTTATCTAAAAACTTGACAGTTATGCCTATTTTTATTTTTTTTAACATTTATTTATTTTTGAGAGACAGAGAGAGGCAGAGCATGAGCAGGGTAGGGGCAGAGAGAGAGAGGGAGACACAGAATCCGAAGCAGGCTCCAGGCTCCGAGCTGTCAGCACAGAGCCCGACGCGGGGCTCAAACCATGGACCGCGAGATCATGACCTGAGCTGAAGTCGGACGCTCAACCGACTGAGCCACCCAGGTGCCCCGACAGTTATGCCTATTCAAAAAAAAAAAAAAAATCGAACAGTGAAAAAAGAGGAAGAGTAAGACATTCATTAACGACTGGAACTGATCAAAAGAAAAATTACGCAATTCATAAAGTATCTTTCTTCTCTGGAACTTCTATTCCTTCCAATGCATTTTGCTGTTAAAAGAGAGAAGGGGGGAGGGATTAGATTCTGTAGCATGCTTTCCACTTCCTTTCTATGGAGGCTCAGGGCCCAGTGCTCCTGAGTGTATTCAAGGGGAATCCAAGATGGCGCTAGAGACTGGAACAACTATTCAAAATGGTCAGCGTCTCGGACAAAGAAGTGAGAGAAACCTGCAGGGGGAAGGGGAGGTGGCCCCAGAAAGGAAGCTCAAGTCTCAAAAAAGAAGGGGCCAGAGGGGGCCTGAGGCAAAGCTGCAGCCAGGAAAGAGACAGGGTACAAGCGAGGGAGCCACCGGAATCAGTAAAGCAGGAGACAGGCCTCAGCTACGGTCATCCATTCATCTGCTCAATAGCATGTAGGCATCCATTAAGTATTGGGGGTTACAAAGATGAATAAGGTGTAGCCTCAATGGAAGGAAGGAAGGAAGGAAGGAAGGAAGGAAGGAAGGAAAGAAGGAAGGAGGGAAGGGAGGGAAGGAGAGAGGAAGAGAGAGGAAAGAAAGGAAAGAAGGAGGGGGAAAGGAAGGAAGGAAGGAGCGAAGGGAGGAAGGAGGGGGCAAAGGAAGAAAGGAAGGAGGAAAGGGAGGAAGGAAGGGGGAAGGAAGGAAGGAAGAAATCACAAACTGTAGAGAAACCGGAAGGGACTAGAATACAGTATGATAAATGTAATTCCAGGAATTCATCTGGTGCAGGAGACCCCGAGGACAAGGTGGGGGTGGGTGCTGTAGCAAGGCATCGGGGGCCTGGGAATGGAGGTCTGAGCCAGACTGGGGGCCCACGGAAATAATCAGCCATGTGACTCTTCTGTGCAATGTGGAGGCAGAGAGGATCGGGGGACACAGACATGGACCACACCACGGGACAGAGGGCCCCATTCCTTGTGTCCCGCTCCACTCCTGCCCCCACCAGTGTTAACAATTCTGGTGACATGTGGAGGTGACCTTGAGGGAACAAGATGAAGCCATCATGAAGACACTGTCCACACTGGGCCAGCGAAGGGACAGAGCCAGGAAACTTCAGAGGGAGACAGCAGAAAGCAGTGACTGGGTGGCGGAGGGCAGGGAAGAGGTCCAAGAGGATTCTGTTTCAGATAACCAGGAAGATGTTATTCAGATTAATCTGTTATTCAGATTCTGGATAACCAGGAAGATGAGTTGGTTACAGGAGAAAGACCAGTCCCGAAGGGAAGAACTGTGCTTCGAGCATGTGACAGGATACACAGATGCAGATGTCTAGCATGCTGTTGGTTAAGACACAGTCTATAAACGCTGTAGAGGTGCAGTGTGGACATGGAGGGCAGAATGCTCCCCGGACAGATAGGCATCAAAGTGCCGGGGGTTCCTGGGATCACCCAGGAAAGAGAAGACAGTGCATAGAGGAAGAGCTGAGGCCGGAGTCCTGGGGAACACCACCATTTCGGGTGCAGGAAGAAGAAGAGAGATCCATGCAGAAGAGAGAGAAGTCTTGGCTGAAAGGAGAGCCAGGAAAGAGGCACTAAATGCAGCCACGAAGTCCAGTGGGCACAGGGAAGGCCAGGGGGCTGGAGGCCCCAAGAGGCGGAGAGAGAGCAGGGCGGAGCCACTGGAAAGAGGAGGCAGCAGTACAGACCCCACTTCTTTCAAGCCAAGTGGGAAGAGAACCCAAGAGAGTGAACAGGGGATGGGGAGGAGCGAGGGGTGGAAACCATTGCTCTGTAGACCCTCTGAATTCTCAGAAATTTGCCTGCTCGCTAACATTCCTTTGTACCCCCCAGATCAATACTCCTGGGGGTTTTGCATTCGTTCCAGGAGATGCTCAGGGAGTCTCCCAACATGGGTGCTGTTGGCCATGTAAAACGACGCTCTGCCCCCTTATTGCGGCTCAGACTGTCAACAAGTGTCCTTCTCACGGTTTATTCGGTGCCACATTTTTGGCATTTTTGTGCTTCCTGGTGGTGATTTTGCGGCCCCCACATGTGGAGCCCAAGTGCTGTCTAGCGCTGCTAAGCGCGGGCTGTGACGCGCCTCGGGGAGATACGCTTGTGTCAGAGAAACGCGGTTCAGGCGTGAGTTGCGGTGCCGCTGGCCGTGAGTTCTACGTGGATCAACAGTACGGTAAATAAGGTGTCTTTAAACAGAAACACCCATACATCAAGGTCATGCACTGACTGGTTGATGAAAGGTGACCAGAGGCTCACAGGAGCCTCACCCTGTACTTCCCACAGGAGCAATGGTTGAGTATCCGCTAAATCAGTGTTGGCATCGACTCTACAGATCATAACTATGATGGTAATGAGAACCGACCGTACTTGGTGGAGTAATCGTCACGTGTGTGCCATGGATGAGCGTCAGGGCAGACAGAGTACAAGTAGACACAGCCCGCACATAGCCAGGTTGCCAGCTCCCAAGCACCTGGCTGGTCTTTTCCATCTCCGATGGAGTCTGGTTCCCCCAGGAGGTGGGAGCCATGGGAGATCATGAGAAGTTGTCACCCACGGGTCTCACACCCGAATATGGAAATCGCTCAGCCACTCACTTAGGGGCCCGTGTTGTAGGGTCACCCCTCCCACCTGGCTGATGACACATAGGTATGTGTTAACACTTCCAGTCAACTAGTCTACCTGTCAACTAGTCTACCTTCTAGCCGGCTGCCTACCTAGCTTCACCCCACACCTGACACATGTATCTTAAATAAATAATCCTCGGGGCTTTGCCCTTTCATGATCTTTCTTAAACACGGATGTATTGGCATGAGGTACAGTATCACAGGCGGGAAAAGAGAGACACCCAGACATCAACAGTGAAAACCCCAATCTCAACACCCCCTCTGAGAGCAAGACTCTCCGATGCCTCCGCTTCCTCATCTACAAAACACAGACAATAATGGCAAAGCTTCATAGGAGTTGTTGCAAGATTTATAAAAGGCAATGCACATAAAGGGTCCAAACACAGACGCAGGCACCCTTGGGAGTTGAGTACTTGTTGGGCAAACTGATATAATCCTGAGACTGATTCTTTCCACCATGCAGCTATCCCCAACAGGTCTCACTGGCAATGGCCTCCTTTGCTGCTCTTGGACATAGAACTCCAGGGGTCCGCACAAATCAACGTGGCAACGTAAAGGAAAAGGCCTCGCTCACAGTGCTGCGGTCTGGTGTGGTTTGTGACCATCTGGCCACTGCATAATTAAGGAGTGTGGACTATTTAGCTATAAGGATCAAGCAAGGGTTAGACACTCAGAAAGATCCCTTCCAGTGTGAGGGTTGGAGCCTGATTTTCATGGCCCCTATATTAGAGGGGCAAATAAGACAAAAATTCCAAAGCTCTTGTCTAAATATCACCTTTCACGATCTACTCCTATGTACGAAATGATTTTCTAGCAACCTGAAAGAATCCTAGAACAGTGTTTATTGAATTACAAAAACACTTCCTCAGCCCCTACTTTGTTCCAGGAGCTGAACCAGGGTCTGAGGGCTCCAAGCTACCGGAACCAAAGCCTCCGCCTTCAAGGAGCTCCCCACTGGAAGAACGTCACTCACAGCTTGCAAATAGTTGTCCTGATTTGGGTCATGCGTGTGTGTTTTCCTTCCTTCCAACCTGATTGAACCTTTCTTATGGTCTAGACATCGTCCTTAACTTTATGGTAGGAACTAAAATAATTAATAAGAATGACAAGGCCATGCGTCCCCAAGGAGTTCCCGGTCCAACAGGCACAAAAACAAATACAAAACTAATAATAATAATTTCCTTTGAAGGAAGTGAGCCGAGAAGTTAAGAGAGTGGAACATTGTCTCACAGCTCGTGGTGATAGAGCAGGCTGGGAGCCAGGTCTGCTGGTTCCAGACCCTGTGCTGGCCTTCCCAGGCTCATTTTGTGATTCCTGGAAATCCAGAGCGCAGTGGGGAAATCTAAAGGTCATGGGGGGGCAGGGACATAACCGGGACTTAACTCAAAGTCAGTGTCCAGGTGAGGACGGCCGCATTGAACCTTTCGTCTGCACGGCCTTTAATTATTTTTTTTAATGTTCATTTATTTTTGAGAGACAGACAGACAGACAGAGCGTGAGCAGGGGAGGGGCAGAGAGAGAGGGAGACACAGAATCCGAAGCGGGCTCCAGGCTCCGAGCTGTCAGCACAGAGCCCGACGTGGGGCTCGATCTCATGAATCACAAGATCATGACCTGAGCCGAAGTCGGACGCTTAACCGACTGAGCCACCCAGCCGCCCCTCCACTGCCTTTAAAGAGACATTTGTTAAGCAATCAATTTTGTTATGGAAATCAAATCAAGAATTTGTATTGCAATACGTGTGTGCGTATATGCCCAATATAATCCTGTTATTAATAGGTGAAATACAGCCAGTTCATTGAGCATTGTATTTTTCCCCAAGGATGCTCTATAAAGCAAAAGGAAATGATTTAAATTTATAAAAAAAAAAAAAAAAGGAATATGATGAGTCCATTTCTTCGTAATGAGTAGTTTCCTGATCTCCACACGAAGCTGGTGTTTATTTTTAGGAGGCACGCGGATTAAAAAGAAAACCTACTGTTTGCATCTTTCATCCAATACGGCCTCACTGGTAAATTTTCCTTCTATTTTAGTAAAATGTCAGTTGACTTCCTTCAAACTCCGGCGGTTAAAAATTAATTATACGAGGCTTAAGTGATTTTTTAAAAAATAACTATTTCAGGGACCTAACGTGGAAGATTCCATCACCCACTCAAAACTACTTGCTGAACGTTTGCCGCGTGCCAGGCTCCGTGCTGGGCAGTCGGATGTTAGCAAGTGAAGTTCCCTGCGCCCTGCGCCCGGGGGTCCCGTGCAACGTGATGCGGCAGAGAGGGGACGGACGAGTGCAGAGGCCCCGTGATGAGGACCGTCCTAAAGGGATCAGAGGAGACCGCCCATGGGAAGACTGGACGCCCAGCTGAGGCCTGACCAGTGAGGGGAGAGCAGCGAGGGGGCTGTTCCCTGCAGAGGTCACGGCAGGGCGAGCCGGGCGGATGTCAGTACTGCTGGAGCTTCGGGGTGAGGCCGACTTGGAGAAGTGGGCAGGGGCCAGGTCACCAAGGCCTTTGTGGGCCACGCTGAGGAGTTTGGACTTTATCCTGAAGGGTTACAGTGCTGTGTAAACTGAAGCCTGTGAGAGCTCAAGCTTCGTTATTAACTTGTGTTTCTGTGCAAAACTGGATGTGCAGGGAATCGATGTCTGTAATCGCATCTGAGGATTCCTTCTAGGTGTCCACTTCCTGATATCCCCTTACTACTTGGGAGCCTTTAACAAGACTTAGCTACAAATGCCCTAGCAACTGGGAATCTATATACTCGTGAGAGTCGGTGACACTCAGGGCTGCTTTGGTGAAGCAGGGCTCGGGGTCCAGCTCCCCACAGCGCTGGGGGCCAATAGGCTTTTCTTCCTTTTGGCTTAGTGCCTGTCTTTTGCACACCTCTGCTTTATCCCGTAAGTGAAGCGAGCATTAGGGGGGTTACGTGGAAAGGATCAGAGACCCCTCTGTGTTTCAAGAGAAGCCTGAGGACGGCGTGCAAGGTGGACAGCGTAAGATCAGGACCGGAGGCAGGAAAGCATGCCCCGGTCGGTGGTGATGGCGAGCAAGTGATCGGCCCATACCAGAGAAAACGTGCGGCCCAACTCGGTAAGACTGGACCCCTGTGGATGTTGGGAGAAGAGAAAGGGTAAAGAGTCAATGGTGCTCTAAAATTTTGAGCTTGAGAAAATTAGGGGGATGGCGATGCCCTCAATTAAGGCAGGGAGCTGACGAGGAGGCTGGGTGGGACCCGAGAGGTCACAGGTAACCATAGCAACTGCATCCACTGGGCCTGCATCTCGGGATAGAGCGTGGTAAGAGACGTGTGCTTGGAAGTAACTGCAGATCATTGATGAGGGCGGGCAAGTGGAAGAGACCGCGGAGCAATCTGCAGAAGGAAGAGACAGCAGGCTAAGAAGGTAATACAAATCGTCACCAGTATTTAAATTACCGATCGAGGAGAGGCAGGCAGATCTGATTTCGCAGATCCGAGGGCTGAAGATCCAGGGTGCAAGGAGCAGAAGGCGAATGAGAGGTGGGAAGGGCAGGGCAGCAGCCGAAGGCCACGGTGGAGTCGAGAAGCTTAGCGGACGGGGTTGGGGGGCAGTTGCTGGAAGGGGGATGCGTCAAAGGAGCGGCTGTTCTGTTCGCTCTTCAACACGTGATGACACCAGTGGTGACAAATACAAGAGCCACAGGAGAAAGCTCGAGGTGCACGGGACGGAAGAGGCGACGGAGGGGCAGAGCCTGGGAGGAGACGAGGGGGTGGGAAGGCGAGGACAGGAGCCGAGCGGCCGAGCAGGACATCTGGGGGCCGCGGCGTCCGTCCAGGCGCTCACTCCAAGCGGCTTCTCTTTCTAAATACGCATGTTTTTAGCCGTGTCCCCTTACCTCGAGGCTGTTACTCAAAGCCAGCGTTTGTCCTTGTTCTGTGCCCCTTGTACGGGTACCCTCGATTCCCGGGAGGAAAGATCCTTCTCAGGCTCTCTGCAGACGGAAGGACGGATAGGCTCTGTCATTCACACCAACATCTGAGATGACATGGGCCCCGTGACAATAAGTAGTGGGAAGGGTCGTGACCGGCATAAAGAACCCCACACTGCTGAGGGATGCCCAGACAGGACAGCTCCATCTGCCCTCCCCGGCTGTCCCTCCCCCTCCCCTGCGAGACATCACAGCTGAACCCGTGTGTGTTTCTCTCCACGTGCGACCTGTCCCGGCCACTACTGTAAGCCTCAAAGGCAGGCACTGTCACATTTGTCTTTCAGGCCTCCGTGAGATCTGCCCAGTGCTTGTCACACACATTTGGTGAAGTAAATTAAATTGTCGTCTTCAAAGAAATCTCGGAGACGGATGTTCAACCGCATCCGTGATGTTCCCAGGGCCCGACACGTTTTTAAAATTCAACTCTGGAATTATCTTCTGAGCCATATAAGAAGGCTCAGTCACATTAATTTAGACGTAAAATAGTTTTGGTCCCAAATGGCATTTTCCCACTGTAGTAGCCAGCCTCCTCCAAGATGGCCTCCTGGAATTCACACTTGGGTATTCCCCTCCTACACTGGACCAGAGTTGGTCAGTGTGACTAATCAAATACAAAGAAGTAAGTGATATACAACTTCCAAAATTAGGTAACAAAAGACCGTGTCTTCTGTCTCAGGTGCTCTGCAGCTTACTCATTCTCTTCCTGTCTCTCTCTCTGTCTCTCTGTCTCTCTCTCATCATTGTCTCTGGGGGAAGCCAGCTGTCATGTTTTGAGGACATTCAGACAGCCCGATGGAAAAGCCTACAGTGGGAGAAACTAAAGCCCTCAGTCCAAGAGCCCATGAAGAGTCAAGGCTTTTTACAACCACGTGAGTGACCTTGGAAGTGGATCCTTCAGACCCAGTCAAGCCTTCAAATGAGATCACAGCCCCAGACAATACCTTACCTGCAGCCTTGTTACAGACTGTGTCAGAACCAGCCGGCTAAGCTGCCTCTGGGTTCCTGAGCCTCAGAAAGTGTGATATAACAAACATTTGTGGCTTTAAGCTGCTAAATTTGGGGGTAATTTGACACACAGAAATCTATAACTAATGTACCCAAGTTGGTTATTACTCTGATTAATCACATGTATTTTGGCTATTTCCAAAACCAAATCCAAGGACACCCATTTTCCACCACTACAGCAGCTTGAAAGAATGGGCCATAGATTCTGAAGGCAATTCCAAAAAAGAAGTGTTCAAAAAAATGTCCTCAGCAATGGTCGCACTGCGCAAATAATTGTATGTTCTCCCAGACAACGCAGAGGGTGTCTAAAACTTTTTGTTTGAAATCAAGCCTCGGATTGTAAGCCCCGGCACTTCAGATAAATTTCAGTATGCCTAGTGAGGATCAAACACCGGGCTCAATGTAATATTATTATCTGTGTTATTCATTTTAATGAAGAAATCCAAAATAAAGTGAATTTCACAGCTCTTCCAGAAAATAGCACTGGCAAAAACAGAAGCTTTAGAGTCTGACAGATCTGTATCAAGTCCTACATTGGCAATGTAGCCTTGGACAAACTCCAGAAACTCACTAAGCCTCCGTTTGCCCATCTGCAAAATGGGAAGGAACACAGTGCGGCCTCCCAGGATGGTTGTGAAAGACAAAGCCGTGTCTACCAATTAGCACTTTTGCATATGCATTTTACATTTTGCATCTGCGATTAACACCACGAATTATCATGTATCTCGTCTATAAAAGCAGGTAAAACAACACCTGCTTCCCAGAGCTATTAAGAAGACTAAACGAGGAAAATGATCCGTAAAAAGAAAGGAACTATGGTCTTGTTAACTCCATCCGTGGGCCCCAAAACACCTTTGAAAGCGGATGGCAAAGAGGTGGTTCGAGAGAGTTCACGCTTTTTCAGAAAATGCCCCAAAGTGGGGCAGGAGGGAAGGTCGACGCTGACGTCCTGAGCCAGCTGTGACATTTCGATTCCTGCTAACATTTAAGTAAGTTTTCATGCCTCACGTTTTACCTTTTCAGTGATTCACAAAGCAAGCTTGTGCAGTGCTGCTCTTTTCATTTGCGCTCGAAATATTTTGTATTTCGGGGGTTAATCTACTGTGAAATGGTGCCAGCACGATCCAAAAAGAATCTGCTGGTGCTGCGTGGAAAAAAGCAGGACCACTTACCGAGCGACCGTTCACTGCGTTCGCTTCTGGACTTGTCAGGACTGAGACCTGTAATACAGGAATGGTCATCAGGCAAGACCCCTTTCTCCATTTCCAGAATGTTCTGTCCTTTCATTATTGATGCCCCAAATATACCTCCTTTTAAGCAAGAAACAGTGGAGGATCACCAAATAGTTTTGTAGCAGGAAAAAGGCTCAGGGAAATAAAAATGGCCCCTAACCCTTTGAACCCTAACCAAGGAAAGCAAGGAGGGCCCTCCCTCCCCCAACCGAGACTCTTAAAGGGATGGTTGGTTCTCATCACGTGGCTTCAGGATGACAGAATTCGCCCTCGATCAATTAGATGAGCTTTAGTCCAGACCCTCCAGCCACACGTTGCGGCACACCTGGGTCCTGTAACTCGGCCTGCGCACCCAGGAGGAAATAAGCCTGTTCAAGTTGGGGGAGCCTCTCGAGGTGTAAACTCACATCTGCTCTGTTTGTTTGACACCTCAGATGGAATCATATATGGAAAATCTCTGCATAAATATAAAGAGATACCTAAATGAAAAGTTGTATCATTGTCGTCTACTGGTAAGAAAGGAACAAAAAAAAAAAATGCTCATCTTCTGGAAACACTATAATTGTTCAAAGGCGTGTATAGTGTTTCCAGTGTTAAATGACTCACTAACAGAGAACTACAATATAAAGTTGTTTCAAGAAAAAACAAACACATTAAAAAGAACAGATCTCAACTTACCAGGTAGGTACATATTTCTCCATGTAGAGGATCCCAATATGTCCCCAAAACCCATCTAAGTCAATTTCGGCATCAGGATAGATCAGCACGTGAAAGAGGGGAAAAAAAGACATTGTAAAAAATGCAAATATTATCAGGAAGATTCTTAGGTATTACGTAATTCATTTTTAATGAAATAAGGTAATATATTGTATTAAATAACTTTATGTGGTGTCAAACGTGTGTCTAGGAAAGCACATGGGGAAGAACAAATCACACGATGTTTAAATCACCTGAAAAGCTTTCCACTGGACTCAGAACGTGCTCCCAAATATGGGGGACCAGAAATATGGCACCTTTCCTATGAACTTGCAAACAGACCGTATTTAGATCAGATGTGGGGGTTTTCTGGGTATGAAGTTCCCCTAATGTGTTCAGTTAGGGAAAGGCTTGCACAAATAGATTCCACGAAGTCACTGAATAACATACGTCCACACAAAGACTTGGGCACGAATACTCGTAGCATCATTCATAACAGCGGAAATAACCCAAGTGTTGATCGAGTATTGAATGGGTAATCAAAGGTAGTATATCTGTACAATAGAATCTTAATACTAGAAAGGAACGAAGTACCAATACATCCTACAGCAGGTAGGAACCTCCAGAACACGATGCTTAGTGAGATAAGCCAGTTACAAAAGGACACGTGTTGTATAATTCCATTTGTATGAAATGGCCGGAATAGGCAAATCCGTAGACCCAGAAGGCAGATGAGGGGTTGTTGGGGGCTGGGGGAACGGGGAGCACAGAAACGGCTGCTAACGGGGATGAGATTTCTTTTCGAGTTGATGCAAATGTTCTGGATTTAGATAGTGGAGGCTATATTCAGTATATACTCATATACTGAAAGCCACCGAATTGGACACATTAAAAGGGTGAGTTGTATGTTATGTGGATTATAACTCAGTAAAGGTGTTATTAAAAGAAAAGGGGGCGCCTGGGTGGCTCAGTCGGTTAAGCATCCGACTTCGGCTCAGGTCACGATCTCACGGTCCGTGAGTTCGAGCCCCGCGTCGGGCTCTGTGCTGACAGCTCGGAGCCTGGAGCCTGCTTCGGATTCTGTGTCTCCCTCTCTCTCTGACCCTCCCCCGTTCATGCTCTGTCTCTCTCTGTCTCAAAAATAAACATTAAAAAAAAAAAAAAAAGAAAAGGGAGGGGACCTGGGTGGCTCAGTCAGTTAAGTGTCCGACTTTTGATTTCAGCTCACGTCATTGTCTCTGGTTCACAGAATTAAGTACCAAGTGTTATGAGCACAGAGCCTGTTTGGGATTCTCTCTCTTCACCCCCTCTCTCTCTCTGCTCCTTCCCGACTTGTGCGCTCTCTCTCTCTCTCTCTCAAAATAAATAAATAAACTTGAAAAAAAGGCCTGGGGCACACATGACCTAAGCCAGGCCAAAGGGAGTCATGCCAAGAGGCATGTCCAGTGGAGCTAGAGAGAAATGCTCCCTCTTCCTCCTTAGTTAGAGCATCTGAATCTGGAGCAGCTTGTGGCCTTGCTGAAAGGAAAAAGCTCATCTACAGTAGGAGAGGGAAGCAGGGAAGAGAGGGGAAGGGGGTGGGGCTTGGGGGAGAGGGGGGAGGGAAGGGAGGGAGAAGCTGGCCCAGGTGGCATTGAAGACTCCCAAATGAACGGGTCCATGAGGTCAACTCCTCCCCTTCCTTTCTGGGAATGTGATCCAGGGACTTACCCATTTTGGCTTTGGCGACTTGTAGTTCAAGTTCTATCATTTGCGACGGAACACAGTCGCCTCTCGTCCCCTGAGCTCGAATTCCATTCTGGTTATTCTTCTTCAGTTTCTCCCTTTGGACTGTTTCTGGGTCTCCTGGCTGAAGGCTTAGGCAAATCTCATCCCACCTACTCCACATCAGGATTTGCCTAAAGTCAAGTTCCGCCAACAACCTACAGGCATGAGCGCCGCACTCTGGACGGTGACTAAACCATTAAGTGGTTGACTGTGCACTCGTGTGCACATAGAACCCTCCGTCCTCTCTAGATTTCTCTTTCCAAATCAACCAGAAATCATAGAAACTACCTATAATTCAAATATACATTTGACTAAGGACAGCAGAATGTTAGCAAATTGAGACATTTTTTCCCTCATATGTCCTTACAGCTTTTATACTTCTTAAAATCACGTAAGGGAAAACTCCAAACTTCTACTATGGACAGTTTCTCTCATCATATCCTTGCGAGATATCTTCCCTTTGATCTAAGTCCTTAGTCTTCATATTTTGGATTTTTCAGTCTTATTCTCCATGGCTTAACCCTTTCTTCACATTATATTCCTTTCCCCCGAAATTTTTCTTTTTTTTTTTAATTTTTTTTAACATTTATTTATTTTTGAGACAGAGAGAGACAGAGCATGAATGGGGGAGGGGCAGAGAGAGAGGGAGACACAGAATCGGAAGCAGGCTCCAGGCTCTGAGCCATCAGCCCAGAGCCTGACACGGGGCTCGAACTCATGGACCGCGAGATCGTGACCTGAGCCGAAGTCGGACGCTCAACCGACTGAGCCACCCAGGCGCCACCTCCCGAAATTTTTCTATAACCTACATATGTTTTTCAAACGATCTTCATTTTCATTACTCCAGGATTTTTTTTTTGTTTGTTTTATTTCTTCTATTTCCTACCTCCAACAATGACTTCTTTGTTTGATGCCTAAATGCATCCTAGTCTCGTCTCTTTTATGTTTCTTTTTCTTTTCTTAATATGAAATTTATTGTCCAATTGGTTTCCATATCTTTTGTTTCTAATATCACTGCTTATTTCACTGAAAATGGTTAGCAGCTGTTTTCTCTTTTTTTTTTCTGTTTCATATATGAAATCTACTTCAGAGTTTCCAGGAATTACTTGAAATCTCCATCTGCTTTCTTTCTTCCTTCGAATTACAGAATTCTTGAATTTAAGGAGTTCTTTTTTTTTTTAAATTTGCCCCTAATTCTTTATGATTTCCTAATCTTTGGAGAACATCCACCTGAGGGTTTATTTCAAAATCTTGCTTCTTTCAGGGGCTCGCCTAACTTAATGTCAGAGTCTTCTTATAAAACTCAGATTGGAAGACAAGCAGACAGTCCACTGTGCTACAAAAAAGTTGCAACAGATCTGTGGGTTGTGTGATCAGAATTGACTTACCAAACGAGTGGTGGAAGAGGGATTAAATGGAGGGGGGCAGTTACTGAATTCATTTCAACACGTTAAAGGCCACAGAATGAACTAGAATCCATTTCTCAACACTCACTACTAACTCCCGGCTCCCGTTAGCATTCCCTGGCACCTGTCCTGTCAGCCCCCTGGTGCTCCCACCTGCTCTCAGCCATCAATAGGCCCGTCGTCATTAGGATGAGGCCAGGGATCCTAGACATGACCCTGGAGGTCCATCCTGCCTTTGTCTCCAGATCAACCGTGTGCCTCTGTGCCCGTATTTTGCTCATCGCGGTCATAATGGTTTGTGTCCCTTCCAACCCACCAGCTTCTCTTGCACTTCATAGAACTCCCTGATGGTCCCCTTGTGCTTGGAATCACTTTTCCTCCTCCCCTCAACACCTGTCCCCTTTGAACTGATGGACATTCTTGATGTGAACGTCAGTTCCCCAGGGAAGCTCTCCCTGCGCCCAGACGATCTTCCGTCCTCTCAACATGTACCCCCAAACGCTTGCCTGGTAGTCAGGATCAACCCTGCTGCCCGGAGCCCCCCTTACTCATCTACAAACTCCACACGGGCCGGGACTTGCTTGTCTCGCTTCTCACTCTCTCCCCAGCTGTTCCCATATAAGCCACAAAATCCACATGCACAAAATGCTTGTGAAACGCTGTGCTTGGTCCTTGTCGTTTCTGGATTAGCCGGGCCACGGATGTGTGAGTGTGTCAGCTCAAAAACACATCAGACTTTATGTAAGCTTCAGTGGAGTCTGGAAAAGGAAGTCCTTCGTACTTGTCCTAACACCCGGGAAATAGATCTTGGAACCAAATCAATTTCAGCGCAGTTGCGGGGGTGAGGGGCCAGCCTGCCATTCACCAAGCATCTCTCACGGACTAGACGCTGGGCCAGATCTTACTTGTCCACCAACTTACTCAACTCTCTCAGCACTGTCAGATGGCCTTTACTGCCGGCATCTCGCTGGTGAAGAGGTGCCCGATCATGGAGTTAAGTACCCTGACCTGGACCGCAGAGCTGCTAAATGGTTTTGAACTCTAGTCCAACAAAAATGCCCCTCCCCTTTCCTCCACTAAACCACAGTGTCAGTGGCCTGCACACTCAGTTCTAAAACTCTAACGATTTGCCAATTGTTGCTTTAAGCTCTGTTTTCAACTCTCTGGGAAACAAAGAGAGAGAAAGAGAGAGGGAGGCTGGAGAAGGAAGGGAGACTCCAGCCAAGTGAGCAAAGCTGTGTTTGCCCCTGCCTGGGGATACTCCAGTGACTCAATCACACGGGTCTGCTTGTCACAGACCCACACAGAGCCTACAGGGCGCTGTCCCGGGGGACACCAAGGCCCTGGTCCTACCTCTTCGCTGCTGTTAGACTCAGAACTGGACGACCAGTGGCAGCGAACCCACACGTCCCGCACCTGCTCGGCAGACATCCGCACCGTGCTTCTGCAAACAACTGCCGGCTGGAAAAGAAAACAGTGAGCTCCGTGGCCAGCGGCTCCTAGAAAGGGTTAGGACCCATCTCAGAGATCAGGTGATAACGTAACGCCTGACAGAATGATGCAGACGGAAAGGGGAAATTCACAGAGGCACCTCACGTTCCCAAAACGAAAATCTCCCAGCAGCGAAGCAGACACAACTGAAATACCTAAAGATGTGTTGTCAGGCATGTAGGTATCACGTGTTCCCCTCCCCGTGAGCCCTGAGTGAGCTGCCCCGAAGTTTCCCAATGGAACAAAAGGAAGCAGGAAGAACCCAAGGACTGTGTTCTCCTCTCCTTTGACCTCAAGAGTCTGTTAGGAGCGGACGCTGTGACACTTGGGTTTGAGTCCTTCGCCCAACAGTCACAGAGAAAAGTCTCATGAAACAGGTCGCAAAACAAAGGATTCCCTTTTCAGAATTTACATCATTGCCAAGCGACCCTGTCATAAAGTAACAAACTCATAAAGTAACAAACTCATAAAGTAACAAACTCATAAAGTAACAAACTCATAAAGTAACAAACTCATAAGCTCACAAAACCCTGAAAACTCATATGTCTTTAGGCAAACACCTTGGATAGCAAGAGTTGGCCCGGTGGTGGTGGCCTGCTCGCCCCAGACACCTGCCCATGGGTGGGAACAAGTGTTGGGCCACGTTCTGGCCACCGGGGGTGCAAAACGGAACACACCGTGGTTCAGTTGAACCAGAGCCAGGTAACATACTGCACAACAGCCAACTGCAAAATAGTGTGACTCACACCAAGGACACAGTTTTTAGATCAGTTTAAAATGGAACTCGAAACACCTCTGGAATTTGCCTTTGGGATTGGCCTCTTTGTGTTCAGTTTGCCTGGAACCATCATTACACCCGGTTCAAAGAGCAGGAAACTGAGGCAGCAGGGGTTAAACAATTTGCCAGGATCACTCAACACCATGGAGTCCAGAGCTCAAGCCCTCAGCCACTGAGCCGCACCGCGCCCCTGCGCAAGGAGCACAGCATGGACAGTCAGTGCCTCCCAGTGTGACCGGATGCCAGAGCGTCCGTGTGACGGGGCACAGCTCCAGGTCACAGAAGAAGCGAGGAGCTTCCACAGGTTAATTTCTGGGACATGGCATTTCCCACCACGCTTACCATGTAGTAGCCCCTTTGGAAGTCACAGGTAGAAGGGTCTTCTCCAGATTCTCTCCTGCATGTTGTCTCCCGAATGCCAAACTCTAGGTCCATGCTCAAGCTATCCTGGTCCAGGACATAGACCTTCACAAAAACAAAGCATCAGTTTGCCATGGGTGAGCTACTGGGGTTTGCAATGCTCCAAATGTTTGTCCCTGCACAGTAAGAAAAAGTTACAGAGTCCTCCATGGTGAGAGCTTTCTGGACTCACAATCTCCCAGTTCCCGGCCCTCAGTCTGAGACAAGAAGAAACGTTTTTCCAAAGGCACATAATACTTCATTTAAAAAAACGGAGCCAGAACTTAGGCGTTCTTGGCGGGAACTCCAAGGTCGACGTTGCTTACGACGACTTACCTTTATAACTGATCCTCATGGCAGATTCCGTTTTTGCCAATTTGCCTACTTGCTCAAATTTATTTATAATCCCAGAACCGAGGTTCAGGGTCCCTTTGCAGTCATCCACACGCGTGCACTAAGGATTTCAGTTGTCCTGCGCCCACGTTCCCAGCGGAGATCAGACAAGGCAGCGCTCTGCCTTCTTGTTTCCGCTGTCGTGCTGTAGACAAGCGCCCTTTTCCTGCTCTTTTTTGGACCATGTTTTTCTCATTTTTGTGTTTTTTTTCCTTGGTGATTTTGCTGTTTAAAATGGCCCCCCAGCTGTAGCCTTACAGTGCTGTCCAGGGCTTCCAAACACGGAAAGCCTAGATGTGCCGTATGGAGAAAACACGCGTGTCAGACAAGGAGCAGTGGTTCAGTAGGTACTAATTTAGTGTGTGTGGTGACTGCATAGAACGCAACCCCTGCAAATAGCGAGAATCAACTGGGTGTATTTTTAAGGGACATTTTCCTAAAAGAACGCTCCATGACTTCTTAATAATCCCCGAAATAAGAAATTAAGGGGTAAGTTCAACTCTGCTGCACAGTATTGTCTAGTCCTGCTCCCTGTTTGATCACTTCTGACCCATAAATGAGGTTGCACAATTGTCTACTCCTTTCCACCAAGGGTGAGATAGTGGGGGAAACTTCCAAACTCCCTGATGAATCTGCAATGTTCTGATGACCCAGAAGTCCCGTGACTTAATGACTGCCCACTGTGTGCCCAGCGCCAAAGGCAGAGCAGGGAAGGTTCCACGCAGCTTGGATTCCAATTGGAGGCTCACACAGTAAACACGTTAAAGGAAACTAAGCAAGGTCGTTCTAGACAGTTACGGTGTTATGAGGGAAAAAAACGACATGGTGGTGGGGATGGAGAGGAGGAAATACTGGAGACAACGTGCCAGAGAAATCCTCCCAAGGAAGAAATATTTCCCACTGAGGCTCATAGAATGGGAAAGAGCCCGTCATGTGGGGAAAAAGCAGGGCCAATGTCCTGGGGCAGAACAAGTCCAGAGGTTGTGGCCAAAGCAAAATGAACAAGAGAAGAACTCTACACGATGATGTGTGCGAGATGGGGTGTGTCCGGTAATTGATGGCCCTGTCGCCCATGGGACAGTGTGTAGATTTCATTCTCATTGCGATGGAAAGTTCGGAGAAGGACTTAAGAGCTAAGATGTGTGTCACCACGACCGCTACAAAGAAAACACAAGGGGAGGGGCGGGAACAAGATGGCAGCGGGGAGGCCGGACGGGAGCTGCCATAGCCCAGTACCCGACCACACACCCAGGCTCCAAAACTCAAGTCCCTTTCAGTCCTTGAGCGACCTTATGGCAAATCAGAGTCAACAACACGTTCGACCGACTTCCCAGTGAGGAGACGGTGGGGAGATGTCTCTCTGAGAGCACAGACCATTCACACGTAGGAAAGAACAGGAACACGTAGAACATTTTGTTTGGAAATAAGCAGCAAACCCCAAGCCCGGGATGGGGCGCCTTTGTGCCTCCTTTTTTTTTCTTTTTAATTTTTTAAAAATGTTTATTTATTTTTAAGAGAGAGAGAAAGAAGAGAGCGAGGCGGGAGGGGCAGAGAGAGAGGGAGACACAGAATCCGAAGCAGGCTCCAGGCTCCGAGCTGTCCGCACAGAGCCCGACACGGGGCTCAAACTCACGGACCGCGAGATCGTGACCTGAGCCGACGTCAGATGCTTAACCCACTGAGTCACCCAGGCGTCCTTTCATGTCCCTTTTAACACTGGGTGAGGCGTGCTCATAGAAGTAGAGTTTTCTGGAAAGAAGTAAGACTAAAAATTCAGCCTCCACAATATTTACTACCTCATTTACTCGTAATTTTAAAATATTGGCTAATAAATCGGAGTCTCGTAAACAGAGAGAGCTCTCTTCTGCTGGACACCATTGGTGGGACCCTCTCACCGATCACACTTCAGCAGTTTCCCTGAAAGCGACCCAGCGAAAGCCAGCTGGAGACACAAAGGCTGGGTTGAAAAGACAAAAATGTGGGAATTTTGGAGTACAGATGATTTTATTGAACTCTGAGATAAGTTTGCAACCATTTTTTTTTTTTTTTTTGCATCTTTAAGCACCTTTAAGCACTCCGTTCAGAATAAGGAGGAAAGCCTAATGGTTTTGCCTTTTCACGTAAACTCAGTTTCAACCATCGAATTTCCTGTGTTGTTTGAAAAAGGTGGGACGACCTAAATGCCCCACGGTAAGGAATCAACTAGAGGAAATCCAAAATCCAGCATCTTTGCTGAAATAAATTGTAGTACTTCACGACTGACGTTACACTATGCTACTGTGTGTCGTAAAAAAACAAACAAAACATATTTTATTCCAATATATGAAAAAGATCCAAAAAGGCATTCTCCCACATGTTCATAGTGGTGGTCTCAGAGGAATGGGCAATAGATAGTAATTTTGGTGTTTTCTTTCTCATTGTATTTTCTGACTTTGTATAATGAGAATATTTGGGGTTTTTTTATTCCAAACAGAAGAAAATGTTTTATTCCAAACAGAAAATGTTTTATTCCAAACAGAAACAAAAATATATAAACCCATAACAATTCTTTTTGGTGATTATAATGGTTTATTTATGTGTCAACTTGACTGGGCCACAATACCTAGAGTTTTGGTCAAATGGATATTTGGATATTTCCATGAAGGTGTGTTTTGAATGCAATTCACATGTAAATTGGTGAATTTGTGGGGGGCGCCTGGGTGGTTCAGTTGGTTAAGCATCCGACTTCGGCTCAGGTCATGATCTCACAGTTTGTGGGTTCAAGCCTCGCGTCAGGCTCTGTGCGGACAGCTCGGAGCCCGGAGCCTGCGTCGGATTCTGTGTCTCCCTCTCTCTCTGCCCCTCCCTTCTCGTTCTGTCTCTCTCTCTCTCTTTCTCAAATGTAAATAAACATTTAAAAAGTAAAAAAAAAAAAAAGTAAATTGGTGAATTTGAGTAAAGCAGATCACCCTCCTTAATGTGGGTGGGCCTCACCCAATCAGTTGAAGGCCTGGATGGAACAAAATTGCCTTTTTCTTGAGCAGGAAGGAAATCTGCCAGCATCCTGCCTTCCGACATGAACTACAACGTCCACCTGCCAGCCCCCCCCCCCCCCCCCCCCCCGCCTGCAGAGTTCGGATCTCTCAAACCTCCATCCACATAGTGTAAGCCAATTCTTTAAAGTAAATCTCACTCACTCTCCCTCTCTCTCTCTCCTCCCACATTTCTTTCTCTCTCTCTGTCTACACACACACACACACACACACACACACACGCACACTATTGATTCTGCTCTGGAGAAGCCTAACACGGTGATCATTTAGGTTTTTCCAATTAATCCTTACAATTGGACAAAAAGTAAAGATCAGTAAAGATCAGGTACAACTAAGAATAATTTAGAAAGAAAAACAGTGACAAAAAAAAAAGAAAGAAAAGAAAAGAAGATGAATGGTAAAAACGGACAGACAGGGGCACCGACATCAAAGGATGCCAAACCTTCCGTGGCTTTGCTTACGGCTGTCCCAGAACCCAGCCACCCCCATCCTCCCCGCACCCACCCCAGGCTCAGCTGCCCTCCAGCACCACCTGCTGCCTAGGGTCGCTGGCCCAGCCTCCGCCCTGGCACCCCACTCCACCTGGTGGCTGGAGAGACCTTCCCAAGGGCAAAGAGCTGCCTGAGCGTGTGTGCATGTTCCATTGTCCTTAAAACAGGCTTAAAGCTTCTCAAAGTCATGCTCCGGGAACGCCCCCAATCCGGCCCACCTCTCCGACCTCTCTCTCAAGGCCTTTGGTCCTCCAGGTTCCCCCACGGTCTCCCCACAGATGGAGGTTCTTGTCACTGACTGAGTCTTCGCTCAAATATAACGGCGGAGGCTTCCACCCCATCTGTCGCTGCCCCAGCCCCAGCCCTAGCCCGCCCACCCCTCCCTCTGCCTGTTCTGTTTCCGCCCCCCCCCCCGCAGTGCTCCCCACCCTCCGAAATGACCTTCATTTGTTTATGTCGTTGTCCAACCCAACCTCCTTCTTTCCTACCCTCTGCTCCATCCCCGATGAGACCTGAGTTCCGTTCTTTTCCCCAGCACAAGACCCGTGTCCACTGTCCTCCCCGGCCCGTGCCCCTGACAGAAGCATCTGAGCAGGTCCCATGTCCACGTCGGAGGTCACTGTCTTATCCTCTCCCGTCTTTTTTAAACGTGGGCTCAAGTCACGTAGAATCAATTGCCTGGGTTGGGGCGCCTCGTCCTAGCCCATCGCCACAGGCCAGGTTTCCATGGTGTCGGGACCCATGTAAGAGGGTCTGCCCCGAGCCCTTGCTCACGTGACAAACCACTAACTTTCTTCTGTAATATCAGCGGGTTACAGGTAAACTTAAAGCTTATGTCTGTAAGCACCGAGCCCCTGACACCACAAGTACATTTCATTAAATGCGGAAAATGGAAACCAAGGCAGCCGGTGTGCAAAAGGGGAGTCCTTTATTCTGATCCTTACTCTTCCAGAAGGAACTCATCTTTCAGCTTGGGCGCTGACCTATCTCCCAGTGTCCCCGAACCACGACGTCGGGGCCAAGTGACCCCCCACACCCCGGGCCCTGACAGCCTGCTCCTAGGCTGGGCCCCTAGCTGACACACAGCCCATCATCTTCATGACCTAGGGCCCAACTACAAAACATAACTGAGACAATTCAGTTAATTTCCTGGGAATCTGGACGTGAGAAACTGAGCCAGTTTCTGGACAAAGGTCAAGAAGGATGTGCTGTATTTGGAAACCAGGGCTAGGAAAGCCACGAGCTGCGTGCTCTCCGTGGCAGGAGAGGGAGAAAGCTAAGCGTGAGCCAGGGTGATGCCCAGTCCTGGTGGGAGAGGCGAGCGGCAGGTAGAGGGAAAGCAAGGCCCTCCTGCCCCTGTGGGGGCATAGCTGCCGCCTGGACCCCCGGTTGCATCCCCACCCCGGTGCCCTGTGGCCTGGCCGCGAGGAGCTCTCAGTCTTGCGACCTGCCACTTTACAGACCCTCCCCCACCTCCCACCTTAGCACCCACTACCCTGGGGGCACTTCTGTTCCAACCGGGCCCAGGGCCCAGGACCATAAAAGTAGGTCATGAAGTCCCCTGGGGATGGGGGAGGGGCAGGGGACTTGCTGTCCGGGCTTTGAAGCCTCTTTCTGTGTTTCTTTCTTGGCCGATCACAGACTGAGTCATCGGAAGCCCCAGAAAGTTCATGTTTTCCCCATTTCCCGAAGCTAACAGGAAACAGACCATTACCAAATTGACAAAGGAAGGTGGGATTTCTTTGGCTTACAAGCCAGAATTTATTTCCTCTGAGGGCGAGGAGGGGGACCTCCGAAATCGAAAATAAACCTCATTTCTAATAAAGGAGCAGTTCCTCATAGAGAACTGCTCAAGAGGAACCGGGGGGGGGGGGGAACCGGGGACACAGAAGCAGGATACACAAAGGGCAACATCTGGAAAGAGGAAGCCAGGCCAGAGGAGGGAGGGACGGAAGAATCTGGCATCCGAAGTGGCTTTGAGGGTCTTATGACAAGAACAGTAATTAAATGCTTTCTCATCAAAATAAACAAATAAATAAATAAATAAATAAAATTTTTTTTTAAAAAGTCTGAAAAGAGGACTAGCTATTATCTTTCTAAACTGGAAAAAATTTTCAAGGGCACCCAACAGACGAAAGGAAAAAAAAAAAAAAAACAGAGCAGAAAGCAGTAGAAAGAGGAATCAAGAAGATGGAATGCGCACTTACCCTTTTTTGTTTTAATGTTTTTTTGATGCTTATTTATTTTTGAGAGAGAGACGCAGAGCGCAAGCAGGGGGAGGGGCGGAGAGGGAGGGAGACACAGACTCGGAAGCATCTCCAGGCTCGAGCTGTCAGCACAGAGCCAGGCACGGGGCTCAAACTCACGAACCCGCGAGATCATGACCTGAGCCGAAGTCGGCCACTTAATCCACTGAGCCACCCAGGCGCCCCCCCCACCCCACCCCCCCTCACTTACCCTTTTAATTGAGCCCCTGAAGGCTCGAAACAGGTACGGACTCAAGGACTGGGCGTTGACTTTGGCCACGGACGCGCCGAGGGCTTCCCGCAAGGAGGACGGGTCGTAGTCATACACCGGGAAACCTGGACGCGAGTGGACACGGGGGACACAGTGAGACGAGAGCCCCAACCCCCCCGCCCCCGCCCCCGCCCCCGCCCCGGGCCAGGACGGCACCTGCAGCATGAAGGGCAGGGGGCCGTGGCGCTGAGTTGCTTACCTGCACAAGACAGGAAGTTCACTCCAAGAACCAGAAGAATCGGCATCTTCGTCACCATCTTCTCCGTTCGGGGGAGAGTAGTTTTAATTCAGAGGCAGCGAGATGGTTTCTCGGCGTTGGACGAAGCGGCCGCTGATCACGTGTGACCTGGCCTGCTCTCTCCGCCTGCCTCTCTGGCCTGCCCGCTGCGGCTTCGACAGAAACCATTGATCCTGGGGTCAATATTTGCTGCTGGCTTTTCCTACGGAAACGGGCCAGGTTGAGGCTGCTTTTGAAGTTTTGCCCTCAGTGGGGGACTTTAGCCCACGGCCAAAGACATCGGGAGGTCCGGGGCCCCCGCGTGTGCTGTTTGTTTTTCCCTGTCTTAATTTCATCCACATGTGCTGCTTCTGTCTCTTCCTTTCGGCTGCATGTGCAGAAGGAGGGGGTGTAATCGTATTTTCGGCAAAACCGTGCATTTTCGACGGTCGTCCCTTTGGTTCCCCCTCCCGTTCCTAAAGATCTTGCGGTTGTCGGCATACGGAAATGGTGTGGCTACCGCAAGACGTGTTTGGGAACGATGGCGGTAAAGGAGATAATTTGATATATAGGAGCTAAGTGTGTCAGGCAAGTACACGTGCAGCAGGAAGCTTCCTGGTGACCGGGCTTCTCTGCTAACGGACCTCTGTGCACGTCACCTAGACCAAAAGGTGTGCGCGTGCTGATGATTTTCACGTGGCGAAAGAGCCCAGCGTCGCTGGCGAGTCTTAAAAGCGAGAGACACTTTATAGTAAATGGTGCATGTTCGTGCACGAGACGCTGCGTTGTGCTGTGGCTCAGGAAGACTAGCCCGGAATCTGGGCTCCACACGCATCAAGCGTCTACCCTTGTGCACAGCACTCGATGCCTCTGAACCTCAACTTCCTCGTCTGTGAAATGGGCATAAATAGTAAAATATAAAGTGAGCTATTTTTTAAGGCTTATTTCTGAGAGAGAGAGAGAGAGAGAGACTGGAGCAGAGAGGGGAAGAGGGAAAGAGACACAGAATCCAAAGCAGGCTCCAGACTCGGAGCTGTCAGCACAGAGCCTGATGCAGGGCTCGAACGTAGAAACCTCAAGACCATGACCTGAGCTGAAGAAGTCAGATGCTTCACTGAGCCACCCAGGCACCCCTGCAGTGTGTTATTAACCGGAGTTCTACAGAGAAACAGAACCAACAGGGTGTTTAGAGAGGCAGGCAGACAGACAGAGAGAGACAGAAGCAGAAAAAGAGAGAGACAGAGAGATTTGTTTCAAAGAATTGGCTCACCTAACGGTGGAGGCTAGAGAGTCCAAAATCTGCCAGGTGGGCCAGCAGGCTGGAGACCCAAAGAGAGTTGCAGTTGAATTCAAAGGCAACCTGCTGGCCCAATTCCTTTCTGCTCCGAGGAGGTCATTTTTTGTCGATTGGTGCCTTCAACTGATCGGATGAGGCCCACCCACGTTATAGAGACGAATCTCCTGTACTCAGTGAGACTGCGGCCGTTTACCAAGGACGCGGTGCGGGGAGGGATGCTGGTCAGAGGCAGGCCCGTTGTTACCGACAGGAAGGAGGAGGAGGAGGAGACACGGGGTCCATTGACCACCGCCGCTGTGCCCTAGCGGAAGTGGGGTGGGCAAGCGTTAAATGGACGCTACCACAGGAGGCAACGTGACCCATCAAAATATTGCCTCTGTTTTGCCTGCCCTCTGCACAAAGGGTCAAAATCGTGCATCTCATGACTTCGCCTACCGGCCGGTTCACAAACATCTACCGCCCCGAGCCCAAGGGTGCTCTTTGCACACATCCCATTCATCAGCACATTGCCACAAGGGTTGTTCACAACTCAGGAGACAACAGGCGTCGGCGAGGACGCCGCGGAGAAACGGAGAAACGGGAACCCTCCTGCACTGCCGGTGGGAATGCAAACCGGTGCAGCCGCTCTGGAGAACAGTGCGGAGGTTCCTCGAAAAATTGAAACTCGAACTACCTTACGGCCCGGCAATTGCACGGCTCGTTTCGTGTGCAAAAGACACAAATACGCTGATTCATAGGGGCACATGCACAGCAGTGCTTACGGCAACGCTATCAACAACAGCCAAGCCATGGAAAGAGCCCAAAGGTCCATCAAAAAGAATGAAATCTTGCCTTTGCAACAACCTGAATGGAACTAGAGCGGATCATACTAAGCAAAATAAGTCAGAGAAAGACAAACGGCATATGATTTCACTCACATGTGGAATCTAGGAAACACAACAGATGAACAGAGAGGAGAGGAAGGAAACATCAGAGAGGGAGGAAAACCATAAGAGACTCTTAAATCCAGTGAACAAACTGAGGGTTGCTGGAGAGATGTTGGCTGGGGGGATGGGCTAAATGGCTGAAGGGCAATGAGGGCACTTGCTGGGATGAGCACTGGGTGTTGGATGTAAGTGATGAATCACTAAACTCGACTCCTGAAAACACTAGTGCACTAAACTTGTATTTGAGTTAAAAAATTTGACTTAAGAAACTTGGATTTGAGTTTCAAAAAATAAAAATTTTGAGGGCGCCCGGGTGGCTCAGTCGGTCAAGCGTCTGACTTCGGCTCAGGTCATGATCTCGCAGGTCGTGGGTTCGAGCCCCGCGTCGGGCTCTGTGCTGACAGCTCAGAGCCTGGAGCCTGCTTCAGATTCTGTGTCTCCCTCTCTCTCTCTCTCTCTGCCCCTCCCCTGCTCATGCTCTGTCTCCCTCTGTCTCTCAAAAATAAATAAATGTTAAAAAAAAGTAGTAAGTAAATGAATAAATTATAAACAAATAAATAAACAAAGACTTTTAAAAATCCCTGATAGGGGCGCCTGGGTGGCGCAGTCGGTTAAGTGTCCGACTTCAGCCAGGTCACGATCTCGCGGTCCGTGAGTTCGAGCCCCGCGTCGGGCTCTGGGCTGATGGCTCAGAGCCTGGAGCCTGTTTCAGATTCTGTGTCTCCCTCTCTCTCTGCCCCTCCCCCGTTCATGCTCTGTCTCTCTCCCAAAAATAAATAAAACGTTGAAAAAAAAATTTTTTTTTAAAAATAAAACTATCTTTAAAAAAAAAAAAAAATCCCTGATAATCTCAGGGTCTAAATGTCTGTCTGCCCCATGCAACACCTCTGGACCCAGCAGCTTTTGGCCTCCCCTCGGGCCACCGGCCTCCCTGGACGGGTCCCGGTCATGCAGGTGCCCTCGCTGTTCCTTGGGGACACAAAACAACCTCCATTCCAGAGCCCTTCTGTGCCCGATTCCTTCTATCTGACAGTGAGGGCCTTCCTTCCTCATGTTTTCCCCAGGTCAGCTCCTTCCCATCATTCGGGCAGCAGCGTTAAGTAGCATCTCCCTGGAGAGCTTTCCCGAGCACCCCTAAAGTTCGCGTACCCTTCACCCCTCCACATCAGCTCCCCCCTTCCTCCCTTCCGAGCCCTCATCGCAAAGCCTGGCGGTCTTGCTTGCTTGTTTGATATCGTCTTTCATCGCTAGACTACACGCTCCATGAGGCAGGGACACGTCTGTCCTGTCTGTCCGTGCCGAACTGCAGCTTCCAGACGGGCGCACATGTGGTCTCTCGGAACCTTCATCCAAGCTCTTTCCGATTCGAGCCAGCAGTAACTTCCGAGGCGCCAAAGGTCACACAAAGCAGTGTGCCACGAGATCTATAATTCTCTTACTCTTAACCTGGTTTGAACTCAATTCCATTAGAGTCTTCCAGATTTAACTAATGGCACCACCTGGCTCCAACCTCCAAGGTCCCATTAAGTGAGCAGTGCTAATTAAAGTAATTGCAAAAGAATAGAGGAGATGAAGGAGGTAACGGTGAAACGATGTTGCCGGCACAGGGCGATTGGTTTTGTTTGTAGTTTGCTGGCACCAGAGACATCATTCCAGGGCTGGGTTCGCTTGGCTACAATAAGCAATGGAGAGCAGGGGCTGGTTGGTGCTACGAGGGGATGATCCAGGGGCGCCTGGGAGGCTCAGTCGGTTGAACATCTGACTTCCTCTCAGGTCATGATCTCATGGTTCATGAGTTCAAGCCCCGCACCGGGCTCGCGGCTGTCAGCCCCTCAGTGCAAAGCCCACTTCGGATCCTCTGTCCCCCCGCCCCGCCCCTTCCCCACTTGCGCTCTCCCCAAAATGAATAAACATTTTTTTAGAAGAAGTGATGATCTAAAAATGCGTCATTTCTGGTAAACCTAGAAGATTATATATAAGCCAGCCAATGAAATTCAGGCCGTCATGATTTATTTCATTATTATTATTTTTTTTTTTTTTTTGCCTGTCTTCAGCAAGGTATACGGCATTAATTCCAGCGATTTTCTGCCCTTCCCACAAAAATTATTTAGTTAAGCTCTTAAAAGTTACATGGCAGTAAGTGAAGAAGGCCTTAGAACTTTTTTCTTACATAGCTCCTGGACGTCTACATAACGTTTATCACGGGAAGCTTAACAAGCAATTGGAAAAAGTTTGAATAAAGACGGTGGTCGTCCATAACACAGACTAATAAGGTTCATTGCTAACATCTCCATCATTTCTCTTGGGAGTGCTTCTTTTTCTTTTGGTCACGTCTACAGTAATATTACTTGAGAAAAATCGCTAAGTGTAGAGCAAATGTAAACCAAGTCTTTGAACCAGAAATCACAAATTTTGCCTCTATCATGCAGTCTCTTGTAACGACACAGTTTCTAAACTCCTGGGGGTGCTTGGATGGCTCCGTTGGTCGAGCGAACGACTTCGGCTCAGGTCATGATCTCGCGGTCCGTGAGTTCAAGCCCCGAGTCAGGCTCTGTGCTGATGGCTCAGAGCCTGGAGCCTGTTTCAGATTCTGTGTCTCCCTCTCTCTCTGACCCTCCCCTGTTCATGCTCTGTCTCTCTCTGTCTCAAAAATAAATACGTTAAAAAAAAATTTTGGGGGGGTGCTGGGTGGCTCAGTCGGTTGAGCGTCCGACTTCGGCTCAGGTCACGATCTCACGGTCCATGAGTTCGAGCCCCGCGTCGCGCTCTGTGCTGACGGCTCGGAGCCTGGAGCCTGCTTCCGATTCTGCGTCTCCCACTCTCTCTGACCCTCCCCCGTTCATGCTCTGTCTCTCTGTCTCAAAAATAAATAAACGTTAAAAAAAAAAAAATGTTAAACTCCTGAACTCCACTGTCAAGATGTCCCTCAATTGCCTATGGTCACAGGCTTTCCACATTCTGGAAATGCCAATATTATTGTTACTTTTATATTCTAGGGGTGATGTGTTTTTGCCAGCCAAAGCTTACAGATCAGAGATTCTCCAGGTGTGGTCCCCAGGCCAGCAGCTCCAGCACCACCTGGGAACTTACTAGAAATGCAAATTCTCAAACCCCACCCGGGGCCAATTATGTCAGAAATCCCAGGGAGAAGACCCAGCCATCTGTGTTTGACAGACGCTCTAGGTGGTTCTGATGCTCAAACGTGAGACCCCCGCGCAGAGCAGTGGCTCGCAACCCCCGGCTGACTCTGCCCCTCAGGGACGTGCGGCAGTGTCTGGAGATATTTGGGTTGTCAATAACTAGGGCACAGGATGCCAGTGGGCATCTCGAAGCCAGAGCTGCTGCTGAACTTCCTGCAATGTGCAGACCCCCGTAACAAAGAATTATCCAGTCCAATATATCAAGAGTGCCAACGCTGAGAAACCCTGGGTAAAGGCAAGAACCTTTTTGACCAGCAGCCCTGAGTTTTAATAATGGCTTCCTATTAAAATTTTTTTTTTAACATTTATTTTTAAGACAGAGAGAGACAGAGCATGAACGGGGGAGGGGCAGAGAGAGAGGGAGACATAGAATCGGAAGCAGGTTCCAGGCTCTGAGCCATCAGCACAGAGCCCAATGCGGGGCTCGAACCCACGAGCCGTGAGATCATGACCTGAGCCGAAGTTGGACGCTCAACCGACTGAGCCACCCAGGCGCTCCAATAATGGCTTCCTATTAAAACGATTTAAGGTTTATTTACTTTTGAGAGAGAGAGAGACAGAGTGCGAGCAGGGGTGGGGCAGAGAAAGAGGGGGGGACACAGAATCAGAAGCAGGCTCCGGGCTCCGAGCTGTCAGCCCAGAGCCCGACGTGGGGCTCGAACCCACGAGCCGTGAGATCATGACCTGAGCCGAAGTCGGACACTCAACCGACTGAGCCCCCCAGGCGCCCCTAATTACGGCTTCCTATTAGTTTTCACTCATTTTGTTTTTAGTGTGATATGTCCTAGGAAAGATTTTATTTTTGTGTTTACATTTTTGTTAAACTTGTTTTTGGTTTCTACCGTGGTCATCTTTTGAAAGCCTCCAGGTCAAAGTCATGATTGTTCACCTAGATGTTTCAATTTCCCTTTTTACATTGTACTTATTCAATCCGCTTGGAATGGATTTTGATGAAAGTTGTGAAGTAATGATTTAATAACTTCTTCTATTTCCTAACCAAACCATGATAGATAAGAAGATGTGCTTCACCACGACAAAAGAGCTAGCTAGCTAAGCGTAAGGACGGTTTATTCTGAATCGGCTTCACCTTCATGTGACCAAAAATTCAAAACCAGATTAAATAAAATATGTTTATGTTTCACATTAAAAAAAATAAGCGTGGGGCGTCTGGGTGGCTCAGTCAGTTAAGCATCCGACTTCTGCTCAGGTGATGATCTCACAATTTGTGAGTTCGAGCCCCACATCGGGCTCTGTGCTGACAGCTCAGACCCTGGAGCCTGCTTCGGATTCTGTGTCTCCCTCTCTCTCTGCCCCTCCCCCATTCATGCTCTGTCTCTGTCTCTGAAAAATAAATAAATGTTAAAATCAATCGATCCATCCATCCATCCATCCATCCATCAATAAAAGTGTGATAGGCAGGCCAGTGCTTGTTTGGAGGCTCCACAATTACCAGGGATCTGGATTCCTTCAAGACATCCTGTCACTATGGTCCAAAAAGGCTGCCAGAGCTCCAACCATCACATTCTATCCCATGCAGCTTGAAGAAGGAAAAAAAAAAGATGGGCCTCTTCTTCTTCTTTTTTTTTTTTTTAAGCTTATTTATTTATTTTGAGAGAGAAAAAGAAAACGCAGGAGGGGCAGAAAGAGAGGCAGAGTGAGAGAATCCCAGGCAGGCTCCACAGTGTCAGGGCAGAGCCCGATTCGGGGCTTGAACTCACGTACTGCGAGATCATGACCTGAGCCAAAACTAAGAGCTGGGCGCTTAATCAACTAAGCCACCCAGGTGCCGTGAGCCTCCTCTCTTTAAGGACATTTTCCAAAGGTCACGCACAACATTGCTGCTCACAACTCATTGGCCAAAAACAAGTTAGCAGGGGATTTATGCCCCACAGGAGAGAGGTGAAGGCGGTCTCCAGGAAGACCATTGTGCAGGAGGCTAGAAGGCCACCCCTGAACAGAGAGCCCCCAAAGAAAAGATGGAATTAATAGAGTCTCTGACAAAGAATACTGAGAAGAGATTTATACCCTCAGTGTAGACTTTGGAGTTGAATTTCTGTCTGGCACAGAGAAGATTAAGCAAACCTTTGAAAATGACGCATTGCTATTTCCAGGAAAAATAAACATTTGCTCAGGAAAGAATTCAGTTAGGAAAACTTTGGTTCCAGTGTGCTAACCAACATGGTCCCCCAAACCACAGGAGCTTAAAACAACCAGATTTTATCTTTTGTTTACGGCTACACGCGCACCGCCAGTTGAAAAAGAAAGGGACTGTTCTCATCATAGTCACAAAAGGACCCAGACTGATGGAGCAAACACCTTCTGGAACGTGGGTAACTTGTGGTGCCTGATGCAAAGAGACCCCTGGAGAATTTCACATCAGCAATTAAATGCCCCGGAGTCTATTGGCCAGATCAGTCACACGACCCCCACCCCCCGCCCCCCACGCCGCCCCGCCTGGATTCAAAGGGAGCAGAAAAAAGTCTTGCCACATACCCTGAAGGTAGATCCCCAAATGTTTGACATCGAGCAACAGTGACAACCACACAAGGTCACGGGGAGTTGCTGTGGAAAATACAGATATAACCATGATCGCGTAAGCATCGAACAATGATGTTTGGGAGGATGGCTGATGTGGGAAGCGTTTACTACATCGAGGTGGGGGTGGCGAAGGGGCATTAGAAAAAGGAGTCCTTGGGGCGCCTGGGTGGCTCCGTTGGTTAAGCGTCCAGCTCTTGGTTTTGGCTCAGGTCATGATCTCACGGCTCGTGGGTTCGAGCCCCACATCGGGCTCTGTGCCGACAGCTCGGAGCCCGGAGCCTGCTTCGGATTCTGCGTGTCTCTCTCTTCTCTGCTCCTTTCCTGCTCACTCTCTGTCTCTCTGTCTCTCTCTCTCAAAAATAAATAAAAACAGGGGGGCCTGGGTGGCTCAGTCGGTTAAGCGGCCGACTTTGGCTCAGGTCATGATCTCACAGCTCGTGGGTTCGAGCCCCACGTCGGGCTCTGTGCCGACAGCTCGGAGCCCAGAGCCTGCTTCAGATTCTGCGTCTCCCTCTCTCTCTGCCCCTCCCCTGCTTGCGCTCTGTCTCTGTCTCTCAAAATAAATAACCGTTAAAAATTTTTTTTAAAAAAGAGAGAGATGAAAATAAGAAAGCAGAACAGATAGGCAAAAGGCCTCGGTTCTTTGTTGGGGGTGGGGGTGGGGGTGGGGGTGGGCAGGGCACAGACTTATTTTTCACCATGAGCCTTGTGGTGCTTTTCGGCTTTTTAAAATGTGTCAAATACTATTCTGGAAAGGCAAGAAATTAAATTTCAAGTTTCAAGAGTGGGAGGAAATGCCTCGAATGTTTGATAGCAAGCGTCTTTTTATCTTTTGAATGCACAGCCCCACATGTCGCCCTCCTAGGACAGAAAGGGAGGAACGCAGTGAGATGCCATATTGGTGCCGTTGCCCCTCGACCCCGGGTGCTCAGCCCTGGAACAAATCCTGGGTCTGTTTCCATTTTCACAAGCAGCCAATAAGCACCATTTAAGAGCAAAGCAAACTAAAGAACTCAATCACCCCCAAAGGAAGGATAATTTGCAGACTTTTCTCCTTCCAGCAACCGTGTCTAATCCGGCGCTAACCCCTCGGAAGCACCACAGCGTTTCTAAGAGACAGGAATCCAGAGAATTCTACAACAACACGCTCCCCTTTTAAAAATGCAAATCAGTGGACATGTTTGCCGGCTCAACCACGGAATGCTCTCCAGAGATTTGTCGAGAAGCTTCTGTGATGCTTCCAAATTCTTGGGATTGCTTCGTGCCTCCCTGAGATTAATAAGAGATCCCCTATTTTTTTTTTCTACCTGGTAGTCATTTTCCAAGCATATGCTCGCTTGAAGAACGTGGGGGGCAGGAGCTGTTTGGAAGGCCAGCATGGCCCTGTCCCCCTGCAGGCTTCTGGAAGGGCAGCCAACCTCCCGTGACTGAGACTGTTAAACTCTTTTCATTGACTCACATGGATGTAAATAATGACGAGAGTCTGGCATCTTCTCACCAGATGCCCCGCATTGCCCTGCCTTCCTTCTGTCATCTGTGATGAAGGTGATGGCGGGGGGAGGGGGGGGGGAGAATACTCAAGGTAAGGGCATAAAGAATTTGTGATTCCACCTCAAGACAATATCCCGCTTCTCAAGGCTAACCTCTTGCTGCCTAATCCTATTAAGCTCGTTGGAAACTTGAGAATTACCTCTGCCCTCCTGCAGGACTCTCCTCTCAGCTCCCTCCTCCCAGCCCAGGCAGATGGAGATCCTGGGCCAACGAGGGAGAAGGTCATGTTCTCAAAGAGGCAAAAACAAAGTCATGAAGAATTTCCCAAACGTTGCCCTGCGTTGATGCAGTCGTTTGGATGTTTGCCAAGTGCCGAGGACCGTGGTGAACACTCGTCCCACAGCCATCCCCTGGGGAATACTGACCCGATCCCTTTGGGGCAGACAAGATGGCGGGACCCAGACTGTAAGGCCAATGGCAGAGTTTATTGTGTTGTCATGCCGCCTTCCACACTTTTCATGGCCCTACAGGCGATAAAGACTGTCCCCTAGGGACACCACTGGAGGGCTGGGCAATCTACTGCTAGAGGCAGAGCCTGGTAGGTAAAGTCTCAACAGGAATCATTGGGACTTTCTCCTTCCTTGGACTAAAATCTCCTTCCTGGCCTTCTTCATGGCCAAGCACCTGCTCTACCAGACTCGGCTCAGGCCCCAGCTGCCCGCACGGTTCCCTGCGGCTCACTCTTGCACCTCTTTCTGCCCCCACAGGCCCTCCAATGAGTCCCCAGGACTCCCTCTGTTAGCACGCCTTTCACATCAGGTGAGGGTTGGAGTTCTCCTGTCTGTCTCCTCATTAGAGTGTGAGTCCTTTGAAGGAAGAGTGGCGTCATTTATTTTAAATAATTTAACAAGTGATGGTTGATGAACGAGTGAGTGCAAAAATGAAAGAATGAATGAACGAATGAATGCATGCATGAGTTCAGGTGAGGAAATCAGAGTTTCCTGACCTGCCCCACTCCACATAAGCAGCGTTGCCAGAACGGATCTGAATGTTGTGCCTCCTAACTTCTGATCTGGGGTTTTTCCCACCACCGCCTACCAAACCTGGAATGTTTTCCCTCTTTTTTTAAAAAAAAATTTTCTAACGTTTATTTATTTTTGAGACAGAGAGAGACAGAGCGTGAGCAGGGGAGGAGCAGAGAGAGAGAGAGGGAGACACAGAATCCGAAGCAGGCTCCAGGCTCCGAGCCGTCGGCACAGAGCCCGACGCGGGGCTCGAACTCACGGACCGCGAGATCGTGACCTGGGCCGAAGTCGGACGCTTAACCGACCGAGCCACCCAGGCGCCCCTGTTTTCCCTCTTTACGAGCCCCCTCTGCAACTCCGCTAACACTGGGCGAGCACTTCGCTTCAGTACTTGCAAGGGAACACAGCACAGATGAGGGAACTCCGAGGGAAAAGAATCACACATCAGAAGAAGAGAAGAGAGAACCCAGAGAAACAAGAGCAAGGAAGAGAGACGGTCAGCAAACCCAGCGCCTCCTTCAGGTGATCACGTAGCCGCGACCCGGGGCTGAGGTTTGTCTCGTGGAAGCGATTTACAGGGCCCGGGACTCGCGCTTCCTTTCTTCACATCTCGACACCACAGTTCAAGGGACGTACGGAAGGAGTAAAGTATAATGACTTTAATTAACGTCAGGAACTCCGAAAGGTCTGAGATGTCGCCCAACCAGGGACGGGCATGGAAGCTGGGAGAAGGTCCACCCTCCTGCGCCGGAGACGAAGGACGGCTTATTCCTGACGGCAGCAGCTGGAATATCCGCATGCCTTGCGTCGGTTACCTGAGCCCCAGCTCCCCCCAGACGACAGGGGACGAGCCAGATTACACCTGCTCCACGAAGATCCCTGCTCCTGGCGACCCCGAATCTTCCCCGGCACACAGTAGGGCTCCCGACCCTTCTCTCCAGAGGAGAACGTTGCCTTCGTAGCAGAAAGTTGGCACGCCTGTCCTTGGCTTTGAAGGGAGACCTTATCTCTACCTCCCAAGGCTGTTCATCGTATAACAATCCTTAAGGGGCACCTGGGCGGCTCAGGCGGTAGAGTGTCCCACTCTCGATTTCGGCTCCGGGTCATGATCTCATGGTTCAGTTCGTGAGATCGAGCCCCGCGTCAGGCTCTGCAGTGACAGCGTGCAATCAGCTTGGGAGTCTCTCTCTCTCTCTCTCTCTCTCTGTCCCTTCCCCCCCCCATCAAAACCAAGTAAATAACTAAAACGTGAAAAAGAGAATCATTGAATAGTCAGAAACAAAGGCAGATGTGCAGAAACCTGAAAAACCGATGGATGATCGACCCCCCCACCCCAGGGAGCATCTGACTTCCGCATTCACTCAGCTATTGAACGCTATCGAGCAGTCACATGCCAGGCACCGTGCTGCTTCCTGGATGTACACAGGGAACAGACCTGACGTAGCTCCTGACTTCGGGGAGCTTGCGCTTCGGCGGGGATAAAAAGCATTCATCCAAGATCCCATAAGTGCATGCAAAACACAGTGACAAGGAACGTCAGCGGAGGCTCCGGGCACCGCGGAAGTCTATCGTGGGGTGCTGCGAAAATGTGTCACCTCTGAGTCGGGCACACAGCTTCCCCAAGACAGTCCTGTCTCGTGCCTGTTGTCCCAGACTGACTGTTCACAGCATTCCTTCCCCTCTGCATGGTGCCCTGTGAGGAACTGGGGGGGGGGGGCAGGGCTCAGGGAGGGAGAGCGTGTCAGATGAGGCTACAAAGGTGAATAGGACAGGAGCACACGGAGCCTCACGGTCTCTATTAATACCCATGGTCATTATCTGCAGAGCATCAAGAAGCTATTTAAGGGTTTGAAATAAGAGTGTCACATGATTAGAGGCTCCTGGGTGGCTCAGTCGGTTGAGCGACTGACTTCGGCTCAGGTCGTGATCTCACAGTCCGTGAGTTCGAGCCCCGAGTCAGGCTCTGGGCTGACGGCTCAGAGCCTGGAGCCTGCTTCGGATTCTGTGTCCCCCTCTCTCTCTGCCCCTCCCCTGCTCATGCTCTGTCTCTCTCTGTCTCAAAAATAGATAAAAGATTAAAATCAAGAGACAGAGTGTGTCACATGATCAGATTTTCGTATTGAAGAGGGCACTTGGGCCCAGATGGGGAGTTCAGAGGAAGTGAATAGTGAACAAGGAGGGTCAGGGTCCATCGCTGCCTCTGGGAGGTGACCAGCAGTGGTCGAGGAGAGAATGGTTAGATTTAAGAGACACTCGGGGGTACGCCTACCGGGGTAATGACGTGAGAGGAGAGAGGCCGCCAAGGAGGACCCAAGGAGTCCCATCTGGCATGGCGGGTGGAAACACTGGACAGTGTAGTCAGAGAGGCAGCGAGGAAGTGAGGCCAGCGGCTGAACAGGCATGGAGGTCAGGGGGCGGATCCGGGCTGGAGTTATTCACCAGAAAGTCAACATCACAGGGATAGTAGCTGAAGCTGTGAGCGTGAACGAGAGGCCCCACAGCGGCACAAAGAGGGAGCCCAGGCCAGAGCCCTCAGAGAGCCAACGTGAATAGACACGTAGGGTAGAATGGGTTCCAAAGGCAACCGGGAAGGTGCCATCAGAGGTACGAGGAAAACCAGGAGACTGTGGCTTCCTGAAAGCGAAGCACAGCGAAGAGAAGCGAAGAGGAGAAGGAGACGGGAACTATCAACCGTGTCGAATCTGCTGGGTCATGAGGGAGGAGGAGGATTGAAAAACTCCATTAGATGTAAAGACATTGGACTCGCCGGTGGTCTCAGGAAGGCGTGTTCTGGGCAGGAATGAGGGCTGAAGCAGCCTTGGGGAGGACTCAGCCATGAGCGAGAGGGAGAAATGGAGGCCGCGAATACAGGGACCTCTGTGAGAACCCAGACGACGAAAAGGGGGGACAGAAAGGCCAATGGAGAGACGGAGGGCAGAGGCTTTGCATTTTGTGGCTAGGAAAGGTTAGAGCAGGTGGAAATCTTCTAGTGGGAACCGGTCAGTGGAGACGGGACGAGGTCAAATAAGGGTGGGGAGAGAGTTCACCCCAGGTTCCTGAGACGCACCGAGCTGAGCAGGTGGCGTCCAGTGCGCAAGAGGAAGAACTGACTTGGAGAAGAGGGGGGCCGGGCCCGGGTGGTGGTGGGGAGGAAGGAGGAAACCCCGGGTCCAGGTGTAGGGCAGTCTCCAAATCTGGAGGAGGGAGGTTGAGTGAGCGCTCGTGGGAATGGGGAGGTAGGAGGCCAGGCTATTTGCCAAGAAGGAGATGGGGGAGGCGGGGCCAGAGCTTGGGAGGATGGCGGAGGCCTGGTGTGGCCACCGGAGTTGGGGGGCGGGGGGGAGGGGCAGAGGAAAGCGAGGAGGGTCGGACAGAGTTTATGTGTGCCTGTACACGTGCCCAAGCACACACACTCGGGACACGATCCAGTCTCCACCCGCCTTAAATTGTCTCTCAAATCCAGCCGGCCGGGCCTCCTTCCTCCCGCCCGGTGTCCGTTCCCGGACCATCCCTCACCAGGATCAGCTCCTGATGAAACCAGGCGAGAGTGTCTGCCCCTCAGAGGGCTGGGGGAGCCCGCAAGGGGGTGGAAAACTGCTCACACTCACCACTTCACATCCGTCCTTCATCCCCGCTTCATCTACAGAAATGAATTCAGAGCAACCCAAATGGCCGAGAAGAGAAAGCCCGTCAGCGTTTCGATCAAAGCGGTCTCTGCTTGCTTATCCAGGCAGAGGCCGGCTCCGAGGGTTTCGGGGAGCAGGGGCTGGGGAATGGCTCAGGTCGAGCTCTCCTTTTTCTACCCTCTCAGCCATGGGCTGTCCGTGTTCCCTGAGAAGGTGAACGAAGGTCCAGGGGCGGGCGGTGGGTGCTGCTGGGTGAGAGCGAATTTATCTTCCCCTTTCAGAGTGTAAAAACGCTTCCTCCAAGTCAGATGGCCCTCGAGTCTGAAAATGACTCTTTCTAACAGGGAAACTGTGTCACCTACTCACAGAAGGATCTGAAGAGGAGAGCTGACAAAGAAGGGACTTAAATCCAGGATGGGGGAGCCGGAAAGCAAAGCGCCATCAGGAGTGGGAGGAAATTGTTCTCCTGACCTGGAAACGACCCTCACTTGGAATGAGTCTCCTGCTTCCTGACACGCCAAGGACAGGGGGCGCTCAGAGCCTGGGGCTTTGAAGGGCTGGTGGGGTGGTGGGGAGGGAGGTGGGAGGCCTGCAGGGAGCAGACAGCAGCCCCCCAGCGTTCCCAGGGAGGGGGCTGGCAGGGGCACCTGCAGGGGCTGCCGAAGCCCGAGGCAGGAAGCCCGGGGTGTCTTCAGTTCGGGGTCACTGAAGGCCCACGACTCAGAGTGAAGCATCCACACACCGCCTAATCCGCCTGAAGGCAACTGACAGCGGGGCTTGAAAGGAAAGCATTTCTGGAATAATCCCAGAGCGCTGCAGTTTCTGATGAGCAGATTCTAGGAAAAGCAGAGAGCCTGGGGGCCGGCGGGGGGGGGGGGGGGGGGGGCTTCGTGTTGCGGCGGGAGGTTTCTCCAGAAGCCCTCCCCACCAGCCCGGGGGGGGGGGCGGATTCTCTCTCATCTGTCACTCATCTCGGAAAGAATTAACCAGACTTTGGGGCCATTTGCCAGCGCTGAGATGGAAAAGGACAGAGGAAGCTTCGGGGGCGGGGCAAGGACAGCAGGGGGTGGCAGGAACCGGGAGGCAGTGCCCAGCCCCTCACAGTGGATCAGGTTGGAGTTGTGAGGGTGCTGGAGGGTCTGGGCTCGCTCGCACACACTGCCTTCTTCCGCATTTACTTCCAAGCAGGACGGCAGAATGGGCCCGTGCAATTTCCCTTTCATCCACACAAAATTATTGCAAACCCTATTTCCCCCACCTTACAGCTCAAAAAAAAAAAAAAAAAAAAAAAAAAAGAAAAACAAAAAAACCAAAAGGCTACTAAAACTCTTAATTTGGGAGCTATGTCTGGCACCTGGATGGCCCCGTCGGGTAAGCGTCTGACTTCGGCTCAGGTCACGATCTCACAGTCCGTGAGTTCGAGCCCCGCGTCGGGCTCTGTGCTGACAGCTCGGAGCCTGGAGCCTGCTTCGGATTCTGTGTCTCCCTCCCTCTCTCTCTGCCCCTCCCCAGCTCACGCTCTGTCTCTCAAAAATAGAAACAATAAATAAATGAATACAAACAAGTCTCTGCGCTCTGGGAAGAGCCACACGCTGGGGTTGAGGTGGGAAGGAGCCGTCAAAGACGCACATCAATGCCACCATCCGTCCACAAGGGTCCCCTGTGACCCTGCAGGGAGCCCCGTCCTCTCTATTTACACAGGTAGAGTTGCCTGGAGGTTTGTTTGTTTGCAGTTTCCTGGCAAAATCTCTCCCAAGGGTGAATTTCACAGGCTAGCCATAGGGTGACACGTTGTGCCCAGAACACCGAAGTTAAACCAAGTTAATAAGTGACAGGCAGATACAGTAACTAACGTGGTGGGCGGGGACGGGTGGGTGCTGGGTGAAAGATACAATAACTAACGAAGATACAATACCTAACGTCGTGTGAAGACACAATAACTAACGTCGTGTGGGTTTGGACTGCCTGCGGGGCAGTGGGCTCTGCAAGGTTCAGAACCGGGATTTGAACCCAGGCGAGCTGGTTCAAGTTTGTTCTCTTCACCGCTGGCCCGTGTGTCTTTCCCCTACCTCAAACACTCTTCCCTGGAGGAACCCTCTTCGAGAGCCCTCAGCTGGTTCCAGAAAATGCTTCCCCAGAGCTCCGTTGGAAGCCCCTTCTGTATGTTCCCCTGCAGCCCTGTGCTGAAGTGCCGGCCAAAGGGCAAGACTCAGGACTGAATCACTGGTGGATTTGCCTCTTCCTGTAGACGGTGAGGTCTCTGAGGACAGGGTCGGCATGATATCCGGCACTGCAAGGCGCCCCATTGACGCGTCTCAGCGCGCGGATTAATGAAACGATGAGAAAGACCAGGTCTTGGTCCCGCGAGAGCCGCGAATCCAGGGGGGGACAGATCGGTGTACGAGGACCCTGACCCTTCACAGACGGGCCGCAAGGGTTGCGGCCAAGTTGACAAGTCAGGTGCCAAACCCACGGGGGGAAGGGCTGGTGACCTCCGCCCAGGGAAACAAGGAAGGAAGCGATGGTGTTTAATTAGGGCTGAGTAATAGCTTAGCCAGGCGAGAAGGGAGAAGAAACAATGCGAGTGAAGACAGCTCAGGACACACTGGAGAGCGGCGAAGAGTATTCCACTTCCGTCATACGCACACCTAACCGAGCTCCTGGGAGAGACCAGCATCGTCTAGCTACAGTGACTAAAACAAACCAGTAGGAATGTCTCTTCGCTCGGGAACTCCACGCAGAGGGAGCGGGGAGACCACGGTAGGAGCTGATAGCCACAATTTCCCCGGCCAGGATTCTGGACCAGGAATGGATTAGCGCTGTGCCGAGTGCTGACCGCCGCCCCCCACCCCCACCCCAGTCTGGGCCTCTGGGTAGGGGCCTGGCCACAGCTTGTGGCCTCCAGAAGCCTTCATCTAGCACGCCGGTGACCCCCAGATATCAGGAAGCTAGGGAGTGGGGGATCCAGGCAGGCTTTCTGGAGGAGGCGATTCTTGAGTCGGGCCCTGACGGTAGAGTAGGAGCTCACCAGGACAACAGGTGGAAGAGACTTCGGACAAAGGAACAGTGGAAAGTGGTGACCATAGAGATGCTGAATCCACGGAGCAGTTACCCAGGGCCAGCTGGACCTGAGATTCCCCCTAAGCTATCTTGTTTAATCCTCTTAACCCTCCGAGTTAAGGACGAGGGTGGTTTGAGGTCCTTTTGCAGATGAGCGGATCAGGGCACAGAGAGTTTGTGTAACCTCTGCAAAGGCACACAGCCAGCCAGCCAGCAGTGAAGCTGGGATTCACGGCCAGCGCCCTTGTCCCGCCGTTCCGAGCTGGGGGCACCGCACTGCCACCTGTTCAAGAATCCACTGAGGCATGAAACCAAAGAACGGAGGCAGGCCACGGGGAAGGGAGGGCCAGGTAAGTCACGTGGTTTCCCTGCGCCGTGGAGCACTGGGCAGTAGGAGGTAAGAAACGGGCTGGGAGGAGGACACAGCGTTCGGCCCAGGCCGGGAGGGCCACACGGGCAGCGGCCTGGGGTCTGTGTGAGACGGCTGTTTCTGGAGTTTGGGGACTAGACGGAGAGGTCGGACCAAGTGTCCGTGGAGGTGGGTAAGAGCCAGGCTGCTGATGGTGCAAAGCTCCATTTTGGGAGCTGGGCAGGAATTAACGGAGAGCCATTGAAGACTCAGGAGCAGGGCCCGATAGGCTCCGGGGTGATGTCAGGAAGACAGTCTCAGAGTCGAGAGGGGAGGTGAGACTTTGGCAGAAACATGCCTTGGAAGGATGCTGCTGTAATCCGGCCTTGCGGGAGGCCACGGGGGCTCACGATCTAGATTACCTGTGATCTGCCACGATCGCTTCGCGGTTTATATGTTCCTTTTCTGAAGATGTGCACCGTCGCAGGGAGGAGGGTCCCAAACACAGCGTCCGGCTCCCCCCTAAACGCCCCCCACCGAATGCTCCCTGACGTCTCCCGCCAACCCCACACGCCTGGCTCCCGCCTGTGCACAGCAAGCAGTGCCCATCTGTAGCCACTCAGACTTCGCTCTGCACCCCAAGGAGCTCCGCCAGGCGTCTGTGCAAACACCAGAGTGGTCTCGTGAGCAGAACCGGGGGGCGGCAGATTTCCTCCACCAATTGCGGAGCAGGTGCTGCTCGGATCCTTCACGGGATCGCTCCCTGCTTAGCGTGCGTCCCACCGCTCCTGCACCCGTCCCCGCACTGGGCAGACTGCGTCGTGGTGTTAGTTCCGTTTCGTAAATCCATCCCGTCTCCTCTGGGCGATGGTAAGACGGTGGAGGGCAGGGGCCTCCCATCGCTACGTCTACCCTGAACCGATCTTACTACCCAGGAAGGGCTCACAGCGGACAGTTAATGGAAACGCATTGTACGTGTAAGGGAGTGAGGCCGGCTTCTCCTGGTCAAACAAGACTCCCGTAGCGGGAAGAGACTGATTTTTGCAAACTGATGCGATAAAACGTGTTGAGCAGAGCAGAGCGCACGTTTCTGAACGGCTCTTCTGAATTCTGAACACAAGTCTGAACAGGATCGAGCTGGGGGGGCTTTGGGGCGCTCCGGTCTGATCGATGAATGGGGCAGGCCGCCGAAGGTTGATTTTCCCCTAGAGATTTCCATCTTCAGGAGAATAAAGGCCCAGGTGGGAAGGGAAGGAGGCCGCTGGAGCGTTTGTGTCTGAATCAGCTCCAGCTCAGCCGAGGGCCGGACTTGGGAGCCTTTTATTTTTGAGACAGAGGCTGCGGGCAGAGGCTGTCTCCATGGCAACCAACAGCTCAGTCCCTACTTGACCCAGAAGAAGCTGAGAGGGGTAGGGGGGCACCCACTCCCTCAATTCTCCCTGGAAAAATGTGCTGACTTTGGAGCAAGAGTATCCTGCCTTCATCCAGGAAAGCATGTCCCAGGCGGGGCTGAGGCTCCATTATCACGTGGGGTTGTGGACAGTGGACATCCCTTTGGCCCCCAAGATAAACCTTGAGAACCTGTTGTGAGCCCACAGGGGATATCCCTAACCTCAGAAATAACTAGGCATGTCTGAGGGGTGGTGATATATGGGGGACTTCTTAGAGAAGTCAGCTCAGGTAACCCTGGGAACGAAATCCCTGTAGAAACAAATCTGACTAAACTAAGGGATTTGAGGGGCGCCTGGGTGGCTCAGTCGGTTGAGCTGCTGACTTCGGCTCAGGTCATGATCTCACAGTTCGTGGGTTTGAGCCCCACGTCAGGCTCTGTGCTCTCTCAGAGCCTGGAGCCTGCTCGGATTCTGTCTCTCCCTCTCTCTCTGCCCCTCCTCTGCTCGTGCTCTGTCTCTCTCTCTCTCTCTCAAAAATAAACATTAAAAATTTTTTTAAATAATAAAAAAATAAACTAAGGGATTTGAAGCCTTCTCCAATGCAACTGACCTATGTCCAGACCACCCACGTGGCCAGAGATCCAGACACCATCAAGCCCCCAAGATGGACATCCCAGTGACCGAAGGGAAGAAACCACCACCACGGACCCATAATCTCAAACCCTGTGACTTGAATGCGTCACACTCACTGGCATCTAGAGCTCTTTGTACTCCAGAGGCTCTGGATAGAGGGTACCTCGTGCCCAGCCCCCCTTTTGCCTTGGCTCTGACATGGAAAGGTTGTTCATTTTTTTTTAAAACTTCTTAAACCAAGGCTAGGGCTGGAGACATAATTGGTTTTTGAGAAGCGTCAGTACAAAGCTTGTCCTTCGGTGGTAGAAGCCATCTTGTACTGTTTCGTTTACAGTTAACCTACATAATCCTAGCAGTGATATATGGGGACCTCATTACCCATTTTTGTCTTATTTACCGTAGGCAAGAACTTCCCCCACTAGGTAAGCGATGTTTGTGTTGTTCCAGAACTGGGGCTTCTCCGTTTCCTTACCTCTATCAACAGGAGCACAGACAAGTCATGGAGTAGAGGAGTTCACGGACCGGTTTAGACTTCGGCTGACTTGACCAGGATCTTTGAGATCCGTTTGAGACCTGGGTACAGTCAACAGCCAGACTTGGCAGGGAGGCCTAACGGGTCACTTCACCCCGCAGCCCCTTCCTACTGGAGCACCTCTTTGGCCACTGCTATCGGAGGGATGTTTCCATTTAGGTGTCACAGAACAGACATTTGTCTTGAATATCCTTTTTTTTTTGCCCTCTTAAAGCGAGACTAATTTAACTCCAGTTTGGCTGAAAACTTCCTAGGGGAGAAAATTCGGTCTACTGGTTTGGTATAGATAAATGGACATGAAACTTTTTAAAAGTAAAGATCATTGTCTTGAGTTTCGTGTGAAGCTAGCGTCACCCTATTTTGACTTTCTTGTTCAGGCCAGGCGTAAAACTTTTTTTCCCAGGAGGTGGAAGGATTTTAAAATTTTCTATACGAAATCATCCCCCCACACACAAAGGGCCGTGTGTTTTTATAAATACAGTAAAACCTTGGATGGCGAGTAGCTTGTTCTGTGAGCGTTCCACAAGACGAGCAAACATTTCTAATAAATCTTTTTTTTTTTTTAATTTTTTTTTCAACGTTTTTATTTATTTTTGGGACAGAGAGAGACAGAGCATGAACGGGGGAGGGGCAGAGAGAGAGGGAGACACAGAATCGGAAACAGGCTCCAGGCTCCGAGCCATCAGCCCAGAGCCTGACGCGGGGCTCGAACTCACGGACCGCGAGATTGTGACCTGGCTGAAGTCGGCCGCTTAACCGACTGCGCCACCCAGGCGCCCCTCTAATAAATCTTAACCTGATAAACAAGTGAATTGTCTTGTGATGCGAGTAGTATGTGACACCGAACGTCACATGATCACAACTGAGCCAATGGTTCTTGAAATTCGCTTTGATATACAAGCGCTTTGGATGACGAGCATGTTTCCAGCATGAACTTTGCTTGCAAACCAAGGTTTTACTGTCTATAACTCAGTAAGCAAAGAACTACAGAAGCCACCGTTTTATTTCTCCTCTCACCACGTGCATGTTTGGTCATTGTCTTACGCACTGTCTCAAATTCCCCTGGTGTTTTGTTTTCTTTTGTTTTGTTCTGCATAGTGTTGTGTCTACCTAAGGAGCTGAGCTGACCTTTCCACAGAGAGGCCCTGGAGTCTAAAATGATCATGGGGCGCCTGGGTGGCGCAGTCGGTTAAGCGTCCGACTTCAGCCAGGTCACAATCTCGCGGTCCGGGAGTTCGAGCCCCGCGTCGGGCTCTGGGCTGACGGCTCGGAGCCTGGAGCCTGGAGCCTGTTTCTGATTCTGTGTCTCCCTCTCTCTCTGCCCCTCCCCCGTTCATGCTCTGTCTCTCTCTGTCCCAAAAATAAATAAACGTTGAAAAAAAAAAATTTAAAATGATTAGGATCATTCACTTATTTGTGTCCTCTGTTACACTCGTGTCTCTTCTTTGTGTCAACAATAAAAATCCTTACTGCTTTCTCAAAAAAAAAAAAAAAAAAAACACAACTAAGTAATTTCATTTTATTCTCACCGTCGATAAAATGACCAAAGCAACACATGACAGTTCTTCCTTGTTATTTAATTCATTTACACGCTCGTTTAAACCAAGTTGCACGTTACCGGCAGTGGGGCACAGGACAGCAGCTCAGATTAGACGCACATTCCGTACCTGTGCTATTTCCTACACCTTAACATGTTAGAGCTACACCTAACGTAACGACTTTGAATACGCAAAACTCACGTAGAGTGGCCGTGCAAAACCAGCTAACAGACAAGCCGAGCTGAAAACACTCAGCCAGTCCTTCTCTAATACCAGTGGATTTTGAGTATCTGTCCAGGTTCTCTGTCACGAGCGCCAATCGGAGACGTTCTTGTGCTGCTGATACTGATGGGCATGTAGACGTCTCTCTCAAACTAATAAAAACATGGGCAACGGACATAGGAATCTGTGGGCAAATGCATTTTAGCGGGTCCACTGATAGTTATGCTAAATTTGGTCTTATGAGAGGTTTGCAGTGCGATTTCCTGATTTTATTCAAATTCACTACTCGAATGAGGGTAAGAGGCGAAAGACTGTTTCTCCCCGCACAGTGGTATATATCCAATGTGCCACACACTTTATTTTTTCCCGCCAGCACAGAGAGGACATAAATCTCTTCTTGGTGGCTTCAGAAAAGACAGATATTCCAGTTGCCGTAGTGAAACAAAAGTAACGTTCTCCCACTAACAGAGAAATTTTTGAAAATTCCACTCATTGGCAGTTTTTGCCACATAAATTTTCCATCTACTTTTAGCATCCAAAACCATGAACCCATCAACCCTTTTGAAGGGGATTCCCCTTTAAGCCATCAATAAAGTTTAAGTAAAAAATAAAAGTATATAATAAATAAAAATAAAAAATAATATAGTCATTCCCATATATTCGTTCCTTGCCAGCTTTCTGAATGTTGTCAGTAATCATTTCAACTAACGCCCAGACAAAATGATAAAACACTTTTGAGGGGGTTCGTGCTTTTGTAGTTTTTCTAATTGGATGATCTTTTAATAGCTTCCTTCTACGATTTCCTTCTGCAGCCATTGAGTTTATAGTGTATTCAAAGCGGGGAAAACTAATTCTGGACATTTGAAGTGCCTTATGTTCTTTGAGCACATCTTTTGGGCAAAGACACCACCTCTTGCAGAGAAAGCCGGAACGAGAAGTGTCTGATAAGATCATCTCCCCAATTCTACACCGATAACTCCACTACCTGCGATATTCATAGAAGTATGTTGGTTTCTGCCTAAACTAAGGGTTAAATATAATGTCTTATGTTAAAGGGTTCTAAGTTCATGGATCTTGCAACTTAGACGAAAGTTAATAACTCCTATTTGCTATACAATTATGAAAAAAGCCTCGTAAATGGTTTGATCATAAATACGCACTCCTGGGGATCCAGCCACGGGAAAATTTCCCAAGTTCAGAAAAAGATTCATACGCCAAGATGCTTGTCCCACCGACCAGTTGGAAACAGCCTTCAACGACCAGCGTTACGGAAATCACCGGAGGTTGTATATTATGCCATTATTCACACAATGTTTTAGAAGACCAGGAACGTAACAAAACATCCTTGATAAAATACTCAGTGAAACAGCTTATACAAAATCGTGTATGTAGTATGATGACATCATGTGCAATTTTAAAAGATAGATAAAACATGCATAGAGGAAAACAGATTTGGAAACGCCTCCTAAAATGTTAGCAGCGATTATCTTGAACCACTAACAGGAGTATTTATAGTCTCTCTACTTGTCTGTGTAGTCTGAATTTTCTACAACATCCATGAATTATCTTTACCGGGAAAAGAAGAAAGAGGAGAAAGGAGCCTCCACTGAAAACAAAATCAGGGGTACCTCTTAAGGTCCCATTTTTGGGTGATTATTCACACCGTTAAGAATGGGGGGCTCCTGGTGAGGGCAAGAGGGTAAGACGTTGCTACATCACCTCCGCTGAGAGATAAAAAGCATAATGAGAAGTGAGAACAGTCTTTCCTGAGCAGAGGGGGCCCCTCTTGTCCTGGCAGGTTTTAGAATCTGCCCTGACTGGGGAGACTTTTTAACGACATGCCGACTAATTAGTCACATATTCCCAAAAGGAAAATAGCCGGGGATCAGTTGAGTTAAACAAACCAACCGTCCAGGAGGGAACGCACGACCGGGTTCTTCTTCCCGGGAGAGATATTCTGCAACACGCAGGGGTCAGAAGTAGGGAAATCGAAGGAAGATTGGGGGGGGGGGGTTCAGGATCATACTCCGATCACACAGCAAGTCCACGGGACCGAGACTCAGGAAGTAACCGGGCAGCCTTGAGGGGAAGCTCTTCCTTAGTGCCCATCTTCCTGTGTGAGACCAACCACACGTCCGTTTCTCAGATTTGAGCACACTGGGGTGATTAAAGCCATCTACTCGGTACCCCGGGCCTGAACAGTTCTTACTGAGTCCTCAGTAACAAAACTGTTCATCAGCACTTGACTTTTTCCCACGTAGATTTCTGAGATCACCTGTGAAACAGAGAAAGAGCACCGATTTAGGAATGGATTTCCCACTTCCGTTCTCAGGACATGATTTGCTTCTAAATTCACTGGTAACGTACTGGTCATGGGTCCAAATACACTTCCAAACATGGATTTTCTTTTGGTACTGAATTGGCTACCAGACCACTTTCTTTTTTTTTCTCTTAAAGGTGTGAGTTCTGACCAGTTTGCCATGAGGACACAATGACCACAGGTGAGTGACAGAGGTTCAGCTCAGCCCAGGTTAAGACCCAGAATGGTTCTGAGTGCTTTATTCGCTGAGTGGTTTTCCACTAATAAAAGGATGAATTGAAGGAGCATCTAGGTGGCTCAAGTCGGTTGAGCGTCTGACTCTTGATTTGGGCTCAGGTCAGGATCCCAGAGTCACGGGATCGAGCCCCGCGTTGAGTTCCACACTGGGCGTGAAGCCTGCTTAAGATTCCCTCACTCTGGGGCACCGAGTGGCTCGGTCGGTTAAGCATCCGACTTCGGCTCAGGTCACGGTCTTGCATTAGTAAGTTCGAGCCCCCGCGTCGGGCTCTGTGCTGACAGCATGGAGCCTGCTTCGGATTCTGTGTCTCCTTCTCTCTCTTCCCCTCCCCTGCTCACACTCTGTCTCTCAAAAGTAAACATTTAAAAAAAAAAAAAAGATTCTCTCATGTTCTCGCTAATAATAAATAATTTTTAAAAATAAAAGGGTGAGTGGAAAATAAAGTTAAAAACTGCAACAACTTATTGAAATAAAGTTTTGTCATGATCCCCAAGGGAACGTCACATTCTTTCACTGACCTAGAATTTCGGTGTAGCAAGGGCAAGGATCAATGGATTATTGTGTAGGGATCAAACCATTTCCGGTGACTGCCTTTCCCCCTCAACCCTCGGGTCCTCAGGTCCACTCTAAGTGCAAAGGTCTGAGAAAACGAATGGCTTTGTGCTGTCCCCAGTTCTTAATTCCTTTCAACCTTAGTGTGCGAGAAAGGAAAATAGGTGTACAGCCATCTGTTGATTCTATTCCAAGTTACTGGATCAACTTGGGGATGGAGAGCCTAGACGGGCCAGTTGGTGAAGACCTGTCCCTACCAAAGCCAGTTCACTCCCACCTGCAGCTGCATTCCCTTTCCTTGCCCTTCCCCCCCAAAAGATTACCGCCACCCCCCCCACCCAGAGAGAGAAGTATAGAGAGACACTACAAGAATAATGCTTTAGGGGTGCCTAGGTGGCTCAGTCGATTGAGCATCGGCTCAGGTCATAATCTCACAGCTCGTGAGTTCGAGCCCCGCGTCGGGCTCTGTGCTGACAGCTCAGAGCCTGGAGCCTGCTTCTGCTTCTGTGTCTCCCTCTCTCTCTGCCCCTAACCCACTCACATTCTGTCTCTGTCTCTATCAAAAATAAATAAACATTAAAAAAAAGTTTTAAAAAAAGAATAATGCTTTAGCAGCATGTAGATCGTTGCCTATAAAATTACATTTTCAGTGAACTTCAAAAGGATATGCCAGATAGATAAGAAAAAAGAAAAGAAAACAAAGAAAAGAAAACAGGTCTTATATTGAAAAGAAAAAAAAATATACAAAAAAATTGGGCACGCCAAATTCATTGTTTCTAAAGATATCAGTGGTGATGAATTTATAGGATTTCTGTTTTCTCATATATTCCTCTTCTTCTTTCTTCCTTCTTTTAATGTTTATTTATTTTGAGAGAGAGAGAGAGAGAGAGAGAGAGAATGAGCAGGGGAGGACAGAGAGAGAGGTAGAGAGAGAAGCAGGCTTTATGCTGCTAAGGCTCTATGCCTTTCCGATTGTATACGACATGCAGCCGTCTTGCTCTAACAAAGTCCTCCATATACGATCCATAATTGTCAGAACCCAAGGGAAAGTATGGAGTGACCAGAAATATTGAAAGGAGCCTAACGCAACACAATTTCCCCTGTAACACAATCCGCAATGAGAAATTTTACAGTGTGTGTTTAATGCACAGCCTGTAATCAGGGTCTGAGCCTCAGCACAGATCCTGACACAGGACATCTCTGAGAAGTTCATGGGCACTCAGTAAACAGTAAGGGAAGGGAGGGAAGGGAAAGGAAGGAAGGAAGGGAGGATGGAAGGAGGAAGAGGGAGAGGGAGTCAGGAAACCTTAACTGCGTTTCCATTCCTTGCAATTCACTTTCTCAACAAATTCTAGTCAAATGGAATCCCCACTGCTGTTTTTTCCTATATCTACACGTTAACATTTTAACACTTAGGTTCAGAAGTTGGACAGGCCATGGAAAAACAATATTGAAGCAAATGGTAAGATCACGGAGCAAAGCCTTGGGTTCAACTGCCAGTTCCCTGAATTACATGTTTACCGTGCAACTGAGCTATGGCTAAAAAGCCTTGGATGGCTCACTAAAACATTTGTTGGTAGGAAAAACATGACCAGCATACATTTGTCTATCCCACAGCAATAAACATGTATAGTGTATAGTGTATCATGAGAATAAGGTACATATTTTAGGCACTGATCCATAAAAATATCCATAAAAGAGAATTAAGTAGCAAGGAAAAATGCCAAGTCTTGAACGGGGGGGCCTTGATTCGATGAGTGCCAAAAGAGCTACATGGTTTGTAAGTAACTTTCGAAGATTCAAAAGGACATTTGCACCCTATCGCTGCCAGCGCTAACCTCTGTGGCAGAGCATCACTGATGGAAAAGTAATGTGAATCCAGGCTTCTCTTCTTCCTTCCTATATCCCTACGTTGTTTGAATTTTGGTAACAGTGCATCATTTTCAAATCTGATGACACAGGAAAATAAAAGAACCGAAAAAAATATCATGATTTTATTTTATTTATTTATTTCTTAAGAATAATTTATCGTCAAATTGGCTAAAATACAGCGTGTAAAGTGTGTTCTTGGCTCCCGGAGTAGACTCCCATGATTCATCACTTCCATACAACACCCAGGGCTCATCCCAACAAGTGCTCTCCTCAATGCCCATCCCCCGTTTCGCCCTCTCCCCCACCCTCCCCCCCATCCACCCTCAGTTTGCTCTGTGTATTTAAGAATCTCATGGTTTGGGGGCGCCTGAATGGCTCAGTCGGTCAAGTGTCCCACTCCGGCTCAGCTCATGATCTCACGGTTCGTGGGATCGAGCCCCACGTTGGGCTCTGTGATGACAGCTCGGAGCCTGGAGCCTGCCTCGGATTCTGTGTCACTCTCTCTCTCTCTCCCCCTCCCCTGCTCATGCTCTGTCTCTCAAAAATAAATAAATGTAAAAAAAAAAAAAAAAAAGAATCTCATGGTTTGCCTCCTTCTCTGTCTGAAACTATTTTCCCCCTTCCCTTTCCCCATGGTCTTCTGTTAAGTTTCTCAAATTCCACATATGAGCAAAAACATATGATATCTGTCTTTTCTGACTTATTTCACTTAGCATAAAAAAAAATCACGATTTTAAATTAGCCTTAAAATATGTAAATTTTCAGAACAAAAATATAACCCATTAAAATGACTTACCTTGCTGTAATTAGATTTTTCTCCATTAGAGTCCATGAAGTTCTATTTGATTTTATTAGCAATCTCTTTCAGAAGACCCTTGAGATCATTAATCTTGAAAGGGGAGGGAAAAAAAAGTAGAACGGTCTTAAGATGAATTTTCCAACTTTCAATTTTAAATTGTGACTTTTCCATGAAACAGATGTATATACCAAATAGAAAGTATGACACATCTTAGAACAGAGTGAGTAGCGTGTGATATGGACCCTGTCCACTGCTTACTTTCCAAAATCGTGTCACTAGCCAATACTCGTTAGCACCAATTAGTGGGAACTTTTCTCAAAGGTAAATCAAAAATGGTTCCCACGTTGAAATGATAGGTTTTAACAACACAGGGAAATAATGTGTAGAGATAATAATGTCATGTGCGATGAACACTAATAAAATTATAAGATACTAACAAAGTTTCACTCTGGCAGAAGCATAATACTAATAAAAATAATGTGATATAATATTAACAAATCAAGTTTTTGCAAATGAAGTGTCCACTCCCACCAAAAAAGTATAAATTGTAAAACAATTTAAGTAAAAGGCAAAATAAAATTACTTTCAATACATGCATCTTTCGCAAACTTATCGCACAAGATGAAGGAAGCTTGTTCTTTTTTTTTAAATATTTTTTAAAACGCTTATTTATTTTTGAGAGAGAGACAGAGACGGAGAATGAGCAGGGGAGGGGCAGAGAGAAAGGGAGACACAGAATCTGAAACAGGCTCCAGGCTCTGAGCTGTCAGCACAGAGCCCGATGCGGGGCTCGAACTCCCGGAATGTGAGATCATGACCTGAGCCGAAGTCGGAGGCTTACCCGATTGAGCCACCCAGGCTCCCCGAATGAAGCTCGTTCTAAATTACATGCCACATCAGCGCACTCGATAAAAGCTTGCGTACTGGGGGATAGTAGAAGGGCTTTAATAAGCTGTTCAAAGCGGATGTCAGATTCCCAGAGCTTGCTCAAGGAATAAGTGATGATCCCTAAAGTTCTCCGTGGTTGGAAAGGAGAGATTTTTTTGTTGCTCAGAAGAGGAGGGCACAGGATCCAAGAGGGAAGAGAAAGGGGAGGGGAGAGGGGAGCAGGAAGAGAAGGGCGGAGAGAGGTAGTGGAATCCTGTGTAGTTTGAGGGCTCCCTGGGACCCACCCAAATTCTCCCCAAACCTACAAAACTCATGGTGTCGGTGGGCTTCTGGTAGGAGCCGGCAAAGGGGCTGAGCTCCCCGGCCAGGGGCGTGAAGTGGGCGGAACCCGCAAGCTCTTCTCTGAGGCCTGCACGAGGGGGCGGATGGCCTTCAGCTACGCTTTCGGTTCCAAGAGACTTCCTCAGCCCCCACCTCGCATAGCCCCGCGGCTCAGGCCCACAGTCCCCACCGAGAGTGTCACCGCCAGGCCCTCGGTCGTCAGGAGGCCTCGGGTCCCCAGGCAGCCTGGGCCGCGGGAGACAGGTCAGCCTGTCCGGTCCCCTGGCTCTCCCAATGACCTCTGACCCAGGCCTGGTGGTGACCAGGAGACCCGAGGCTCTGCCCCTGCCCCTCTCTCCCTCCAAAGCCACCCCAGGGGAAGCCACGAGGGAAACAACACGACAACCAAAAACAGCCTGCCTTCTCCACACACACACAACACCCAGACAAGGCCCAGCCGCCTCTATTCCCAAACCAGACCGTCCAAGCTGCTCTTTGTGGCCACCCCGAGGGCTCGGATTGGTCTTTGAAAGCATCCGCCAGGCACGTCCTTCTCACGCTGAGGCTTCCCCTGCCCAGGAAGAAAATCCAACTCGAAAGAGGCAGGTTCCCACACAGGGCGGCCCGGCCACCCCTGCTTCCTCCCACTCAGAGCCGTGCCTCGTTAGCGGCCCGGAACCCTCCGTGCTTCTCTGAACTTGGGACCTTCACAGCTGCTGACCCGGCCCCCTGCTGACGCAGACACGGGTGGCCTGTGGGACGCGTGCCAGATACCGCATGCAAATCATTGTCGCCGTCACATCCCGCACACCTCGGCTCCTACGACCAGCCCACCCCACAAAGGATGCAGTCGTGACATTTGGGGGCCACATCTGCTTTGATGGCACTTAGCCCCAAGCCTGGCACGTAGCAGGGGCTCCTTCAATATTATGTGCTATGTGACCTAGGCACAGAAGCAGCAGACGACATATTTAAATATAAAAACACATGAGGTAGGAAAGTGAATATATCATTTATGGATATGTATACCATTTATTACACATTATATGTCTAATATAAATCCTCAATCTTAGAATACTATCCCCTGCTGCTCCTTTCATGTATTCTCTTAAAATTCCCTAAATTGTCTGCAGTCTTTAAAAAATATCCAGCAGGGCACCTGGGTGGCTCAGTTGGTTAAGCATCCGACTCTCGGTTTCGGCTCAGGTCACGATCTCGTGGTTCGTGAGTCCGAGCCCAGCGTCTGGCTCCATGCTAACAGTGTGGAAGCTGCTGGGGATTCTCTCGCTCTCCTTCTCTCTCTGCCCCTCCCCTGCTGACGATGTCTCTCTCTCTCAAAATAAACTTTAAAAAAATGTCCAGCACTTTTCTCTTCCCTCCCCATTGATTATAACCCTGATACACATCTTCGCACGATCATCCATGCACAGCCCTCAAGTCCAAGAAAACAGGAATCTTCCCAGCCCCTCAATTAACAACAAACAACACAACTCCAGAAGGAGAGCAGCTGTAACAAAATACACCACCGTGTGATAGCGTGTCCAACAAAGATGGCGGCCACCACCAGTTCCTTTTGGCCCGCACGCAAGTGCCGCTCTCACCTCAAGAGGTGGGTCACGGAGTCTGGGCCAGCCTTGACCGCTTTGATCAATAGACTCTGGTGGAAATGACATCATGCCAGGTGGAGGCCTAGCCTTCCGGAGCACTGCCAGTCTTTGCTTCCTCGCTCTTGGAAGCCAGCAACTGTGGACCAAGGGGGACAGCCCCAAGACCACCGTGCGGCGACAAGCCCAAGCCACAGGGACCAGACATCACACGTGGGAGAGAAGCCACATGGAGGAGCATAGGGGTGCCAAACCCTGGCCTCGCCACCCACTGAATCCAGCCCGATAAATCCAGCCGAGCCCACAGGAAGCGGAACCGCCCGGCTGATGTGCCCCCAGACTCTTGACCCACAAAAAAACAAGAGCCAAACAAAATGGCTGCTGGGAGCCACTGAAGGGTGGGGGGTGTTTGTTACGCAGCAGTAGGTAACTAAAGCAAATTGTGATGGAAGCATTTGATTGTCCGCACAAAACAGACCATCATCCGGAGTAGTCGACTCCAACGTTCCAGAGAAAGGAAGACGAAGATTCCGAAGGAAGACAAGAGCTACTCCGGGGGACCAGACACAGACACACCGTCCAGTCAGGACCCGTCAGGCAGGTGACCTGCCTCACATCAGGGGCGCCCGGGTGGCCCAGTCAGTTAAGCACCTGACTCTTGATTTCGGCTCAGGTCATGATCTCACGGTTCGTGAGATTGAGCCCCGTGCTGGGTTCGGCGCTGACAGCGTGGAGCCTGCTTGGGATTCTCTCTCTCCCTCTCTCTCTACCCCTCCCCTGCTCAGGTGCTCTCTGTCTCTCTCTCTCTTTTTCTCTCAAATTTAATAAACTTAAAAAAAAAAAAAGAATTCTGGTGGTAAATAACACATAAATAACCCCCAAAATTTGAATTGGATAACTTCTCATGTAAGAGCTCTACGAGGGGGTAGCTTTTGGTCATTTCTTCACTCAATAAACATTCATTGAGACCCTAGCGGTCCAGGCAGGGTGCTGGAGAGTCTGCCTTACTCGATGGGGTACCGTCTAGCCACCACACGGCATGGCCCTGGGGCAGAATGTGATTGCCGTCATCCAGGATGCCGTTCTCAAAATACCGTGATAAAACACCAGGTGTCATTTCCCCCACAGAGCCTACCAGGGATCCGGTACTTATGAACCAGTTGTAACGTCTGCTAATCCTAAGTCACAATTTCCGGCCACCCAGCTCAGGGCGGATGTGGGCACACTCTCCCCACGCCTAATGCTCATGTGTGTCTTCGTGCATTCGCAATGCCCTTCCAATTAAATAGCTCACAAATTAGAGCAGCATCGAGGACGAGCACAGAGGCTCACAGCCTCCCAAATCACTCTTCTGAGCCTCGCTGGTGTTTCTGTAACTGCAGGCATCTTACACCTGCTTTCGCAGCTGAGAGAAAGCGCAGAGGGGGCCCTGGGTCAGACAGACACAGGAGACAGTTCAAAGGTTGGGAAATAGGACTTGAGCACACAGGGGGCTATCTGAGAAGTCACTCCGTTCCAGCCCCCAGACCTTTCATGCTGAACGAACACGGAACAGGGTCACTTCTATCTTTTTCTCTTTTTTTTTAATAATTGACTTCTTTTGTTTTCAGACCACAACCACTGGCCTCCCACTGAAAGATCAAAGACAACACAGATTTAAAAAAAAATAATGTTTCCCAAACTATCATCAGAACTATACCTTTGTATCCAGCTGTCTAAACCGATGCCTCATTCTTCAAAGACGTTAAAAGAGAGAGAGAGAGAACAAGAGAAGGGCAGGGGGGAGAGAAAAGACTATTAGACTCCATTTTACAGTCTTTTAAAGAACAAAACGCCGATCGTTTTCATTTTCAGCTAAATCCGTGTCAGCTACGTCCTCTCGCCGATACCCACACGAAGCGGGATCCCACACTCACCCCCGTCAGAGGTACAGCATACACATGCTATCTCCACTGGCAGAGTTGTGGAATCTGACCTGTAAGGTCCACCCGCCCCCCGACCCCCGTTCCAGAATCAAGATCTCGGAGACCAGGAGCGGAGAAGACCTTAGGGCATCTGCCTTGTCACTCAGAGAAAGAGCATGCCATCCATCCCACGTAACAGCTGGGTTGAACTCGGCAAAGGGATTGGTTGTGCTTCTATTTACTCTTTCTTCGTTAGAGTGAATTTTGAGCCATGTTTGGAGCTCTCAGGAAGAGTGACATCATCGGACTGTTAGCCACGTTAACCCGCATAATGAGAAGGGCACCGCTCCCAGAGGAGCATGCCCTTTACTTGGGGACCGTCTACGGATTTAGCTGTCACGTATCTCATTCTATGGCATGTTTACAATGACTCCATGCAACTCATAACTGAGCTTCAGGACTTCTCAAGGACAGCCCGTAACGGACCCACCAACTGGTCTCCCGTTCTAGTTCTTCATCACAGAGACAGGTGTGCATCACCTGTGAGACGATGCCAATTGCCCACGATGGGTGGGTGGGTCTTCCCAGAATCCACCTCTGCAGCCATGGCAGAGCGACCCGCGCTCTTGTCACCTGGTTCCCAGGCCCCGCCCTGCAGCCTCCAAGTACCTCTTCCCTCCCTGGGGCCTCGGAGGGCAATCGGGGTGGCAAGTGGGTGGTCCTGCCCTTCTGGAAAGGCTGATACACACTCACGTGTTTCTCATCTTCAATTGCACAGGTAATACCTTTTTGGTGCTTTTTCTTCCTGCCGTAAATTCTCTTCCCAGAGCTTACTCTGCAAAGCTACTTATGTTCTGCAAACTTAATGTACGCAAGGGGGGGCCGTGCAAAGCAGAAGCGAACGACTGACATACTCCTCTGAGGTGTCATTGGCTTTCGTGTTGATCTTGACAAGGTAATTTTCTTTCATGACACCCTCCCAGGCCAGAGTCTCGTTGTCTTCGTTTTTGAAACCTTGAATAATGAGACCAAAAAAAAAAAAAAAAAAAAAAATCACACTGTTTCTTCTGCCCCTTACCTCCTAAATCAACACCTGCTTGTCATTTGGTGATACCCTGGACCCGGAAGATTTAGATTCGTCCTGCATAGGCTGATGTGAGTAACGTTACTTGCTAGTAACAGCCGCAAAGCGATGGAATGCTAATGAATTTCTTGGTAACAATGAAGAATTGGAGCTGTCTGAGTGAAATAGGAATGCAATCTTTATTCTAAACAGAAATCAATCAAAAGCCTGTCTGGGTGTTTTTGTGACTTAGTAAAATCATTTCACCAATGAATTCTGTCCTCACGTTTTATGTGTGCTCCTCTCTCATTTTGATGACATAAAAAGGCTATGTCAACCACTCGGTTGGATAATTACGGACGGATCGCTACTCTCTCAACCTAAAAGGGGCATAGGGACTTTGGAAGAGAGGACAATAAAGCCCGGACATCATTCCTACCCTTGTGAAATAATACGCAGTCTGGGTGTGGACCTCAAGGAAAATTCTTCCACTCAGTCCTTTTCCTTTCATCTAAGGCAGGGCCTGCTGTAACACTGGCCTGGGGCATGTTCCAGCAAGATTCTCAGTTCAATTTCTTACAGTACCTGGGCCTCTCAGAAGGCAAGCAAACAAAATCACAGATCAACAAGGCGCCTGCGTTTCAGGTAATGGCACAACGGACGGCAATCCTCCGTATGAACTCGTGGGGGAAAAAAGCACCTAGGTTCAGGAAGGCGTCCACTTGCGGAAAAAAAAAAATCTAGTTTTATTTTTAAATTGCCTTTAAAGTGTAAGATCTTCCTGGATTTAAAAAGAATTAATTGGGAATCAAAAGCAGAGCCGATAGGCAAGTCACGGATTTCAGCAAATCCTTTATAGCAAATGTCGGTTTATAGAAAATAATTCCTAACTGGATTTTTTTCCATTGGATTTTTCCTAGCAAAGTGGTTGCCAATGTCTTCTGCTCAAATCGCGATGCATGTAGAAACCCAGTGAGAGCACTGAACAACCAACACGGAAAGGAACAACACACACTCCTGGACACAGATGGCCAAAGAGTGACAGTGACAAACGAGCGACGGTCACGAACGACAGTGACCAAGACAGAATGGCAAGTTGTTTAGCGGTCGAAATAATGCCGTTGAGATGATGGCATGGCACTTTCACCACCCAACGTGGAAAATTAGCAAGGTCTACAGTAATAACTATGGCCTGTGTTGGCAAAGACGTGGATGAGCAGGTGTCCCGTAAGTTGGGGAAAAAGATCTGTAAATTGTTACAGCTGCAGCGCATGATGGAGAAGGTGGAGGAGGGTGGCAGACAATATCAAAAGATTTAAATCTGTAAGTACCCTTTATCTAGAAATTTCTCTCCTATCAATAACTCCAAGGGGAAAAAAAATCAGCGGTGCGCTAAAAAATGAAGGCATATAGCTATTTATCGTCATGCCGTAGGACACGGAAAGCACCGAAACCCTCCACGTGTGTAACAGCGAGGGATTGGTGACGTTGAATGTGGCACATCCGTAGGCCGGGAGAGTCTACAGTTCAAAACTGTCGTACAGGTTGATATTTATGTGTATGGAAAATGTGCATGATGTATTATTAACTAAATGAACAAATAAGGTTATGAATGTGTCGGTACAGAACAACCTAATTATCATCCACCCACACGAAACTAATAGAATAGATACCATTATGTTAACAATATCTGAGTGGTGGCTTACATGTGTCCTTGCTCTTCCTTATTTACGTTTTTCTGTATTTTTCAAATGTTCCATAATGAATACGGATTGGTTTTTTCTCATGGAAAGCAATATATTTCCTAACAGTGCAATTACTGGGAAGAGGCGGCATACTTTGTCATTGTTACTTTATGATGTCACCAAAAAGGAGCAAAAATGGAAGCCTGGGGGACGCCTGGGGGGCTCAGTCGGCTGAGCGTCCGACTTCGGCTCAGGTCACGATCTCGCGGTCCGTGAGTTCGAGCCCTGCGTCGGGCTCTGTGCTGACAGCTCGGAGCCTGGAGCCTGCTTCAGACTCTGTGAGTCTCCCTCTCTCTCTGCCGCTCCCCCACATGTTCCCTCTCTCTCTCTCTCTCTCTCTCTAAAAATAAACATTAAAAAAAATTTTTTTTTTCATTTTTTTTAACGTTTATTTATTTTTGGGACAGAGAAAGACAGAGCATGAATGGGGGAGGGGCAGAGAGAGAGGGAGACACAGAATCGGAAACAGGCTCCAGGCTCTGAGCCATCAGCCCAGAGCCTGACGCGGGGCTCGAACTCCCGGACCGCGAGATCGTGACCAGGCTGAAGTCGGACGCCCAACCGACTGCGCCACCCAGGTGCCCCTAAAAAAATTTTTTAATGGAAGGTTGGATTCTACCTTATCTGAAAAGGTGTTTGAAAAATCTTGGCATTTTTCTCCAAAGGACAGTTGTGAGCTTAAATCCCATGACGTCCCGGTGACTTGGAGGCAAGTGCAAAGTGAATTTGGGAAACGAATTAACACGAGAGGCTCTGGCAACCACCGAGTGCTGCGGTTTCTGGAATCCGTGATCTCCAAGCAGCGACGAACGAATGAATGGCGAGCAGGGTGTCCAGAAGTCTCCAGCGAGTAAACGGGGCTCTCGGCTCGCCCTCTCCCGCCATCACTGTGCCCGGCATGGAGAAGGACCTGTCCCGCTGTGCCCCCCTATTCCCTCTATTTCTTTATTCCTCCCTGAGACGAAGAACTATATGGGGAGAGAGAATGTCATCTTTTTCTCAAATGGTTGTAAGAGCATCATTCTCCCAAGGAAACAGGTGCGGATTCACATAGCTCATTTCTGACCTGTTTGCCTCCTGAAGCTGAAGTCCTGCCCATTTGATGGCCAAATTGGGGGATTTGCTCCCATTTTGATGTTCTTCGCGTGCTTACTTGTTGACTAAGTTTTGGGGGAACAGAATGCATCGTGTCGTCGAACCCATCCAAATTCAGAAGACTGATTTGTCCTTAGTGATACACTGGATTTTCTGGTTCCGCTGATGTTGGACAGAGCACAGGGTACGTGTGGAGAGTGGATCTTCATTCCAAATCCACCTACCCAGCCCCAGCCGGAATCCAACCAGTGATGGGGATTCACGACCTCACACAGCTATTCATTTCATTTCCTGATAATGTGATTTGTTGGACACCGTCTTAAACTTTCACCAACTCAAAATCTTCCTCCCTGAAATTTTTATCCACGGTTCTTTCTCTGGAACCATGTAGGTAAAACTATGGGCCAAGCAGCCCAGCCCTCGCATGCCTCTGTTCGCAACTGGTACCCCCAGAACAGAGTTAGTATTTGTGAAGGAAGGAAGGCTTTGAGCAATATGACTGTTTTTACACTGTTTCTTCTCTGTGCGCCATAGGGTGTATCCCTTTTTGTGCTTTGCTTTCCTTGACTTAAAGTTTGTGACCGTAAAGTTCATGCTTTTCCTGATGGTTTTTAAAAGAAATGTATGGGATGCCTGGGTGGCCCAGTCGGTTAAGTGTCTGACTCTTGATTTCAGCTCCAGTCGGGATCTCACGGTTCGTGAGTTCGAGTCCCACGTCAGGCTCTGCGCTGACAGCGTGGGGCCTGCTTGGGATTCTCTCTCTCCTCATCTCTCTGCCTTCCCCTGCCTGTGCTCTCTCAAAATAAATAAATAAACTTAAAAAATAAATAAAAGAAATATAAAGCCTCTCACAGCCTCGAAACACACGGGCCCTGGTGCCGTGCGTGATGAAGAGGTCAGCCTGCAGGCCTCCCCCAGAGCCAGATCCCCTGGCTTAAATCTGAGGTCAGAAGGCAAAATGAATGGGCTGGCGGTGCCCTTTCTATCTTTTTCTCTGTGCCCAAACACCCAAATGAATAAAAATAAGCCTCTCCCTCCTTTCCTGCTTAATTTGGTCGAAACGTGTCTGCAAGCTAGGAAGATCTGTCTGGGTCCGTGGCCCCAGGATCAAGTGTTAGGAAAACCTAGCCTAGTGCAGGGAAGAGAGCTGTACCGGGGGAGGGTGTCCCCCCAGGGTGACTGAGAATTCCCTGATGATAGATTCTGGCTCCCACAGCGGTGGGGGAAGGAGAGGGAGTCCAGTGGGGACCCTCCTGCTCCTCACCCCTTATCGGGGCTAAGGAGGTGGGTAGCCACGGGAAAAGGAGAGCTGTGGGCGTCCCTGCCCTCCCGAAGGAAATGGGTCCCCATCAGGGAGAGTCTGCGTGGTGTGGACTAGAGGTTAAGGGGAAGCAGCCCTGGAGAAAGTACCGGCAAGCCCTGGGAGTCGAGGGGCCAGCCAGGGAACAGCTGAAGGACCCACCAGGTGCCCACACAATAAAGGATCAGTTGTGCACACACGCCAGGTCAGAGAGTACAGAGCCGGCCTAGAGCAGCACCACTGTTTCCAGAAAAGACTTTCTGCTTCTTTCCCCTCCTCCCTCCCGGTGCTCCAGCCCACAGAGGGTCCGTGACGGCAGCTGGCGGGTGGGAGAGAAGGGGCGAAGAGAGAGGCAGAAGCCAGCGGCCCACACTTCCTTCCAGCGCTACCCGCTGAGAGGGGGTACAGCAAAAAGGAGAGCCTCCCGCCTGCATGGCCATCAATGGGCTGGTGAACAGACCAGACCGTACATGCAGTGAAGTAATGATACGATTTTCGATGTCGCTCAGAGCGACCAGGAAAGTCAGGAGCTCTGCTGGGGCGGGGCTAACGTCTACCAGAGTCGACATCTCACGGAAGCAAAGCCGAAGTCGCGTCTTGACACTGTCCTCCGCGTCACACTTGTTCAACCTACTATTTGCACGATTATGATGCTCACCCGAAAGTTATCCCCCCAGAATGAGACCAGCCCACAGACCTGCAACGCTCCCTTAACCCACTCTCTCCCTCGGGTAATTCCCTGTCTCTACGGACATACGCATGGGAGCGAGGCCGTGACTATGACGAAGCCCCTTCCCGCTGCCCCGCGCGGACATGGCGCGCGCCCCCCACGACTGATCACTGCTCCTGTTCCCGGGCACGGAACGGACAATGACTCACAGCAAGGAGAAGTCTCCGTGTTTTTCCTCTTACAGCAGCACTGGAAACACTTCTTCACCACCATGTAGAAGTAGGCAAAGACCACGAAGGGGAAGGGGATGTTCAGACGGTTGCAGTACTCTTGCACCAGGAAGTATCTCTGGAACTTCCAGACCTGGTCGTTGTTCTCCTGGACGGTGCCCACGGTGTAGCTGGTAGGAGGGGAGACAAGGTCAAGCCTCAGCCTGCCACGCGCCTCCTCATTTGATTGCCAAACACGGTGGCATTGATAACGAGGCATGACTGTGATATAGCTTAAATGATAGCTTAAGTCCAGGCAGGGGAGGAGAATCCGTGCCGAGACTGGGGCCAGGACAGCTCAGCATCGGGCACTCTTCAGTTGGGGCTGGGCGAGAATTGTGTCTACGGCTTTGGGGTCTGGGGCTTGGGGTTTTAGCGCACAAAAAATACTGTCCAGGGAACTTTTAAAAAGCTTTTTACTTCAAGACCTTTCAAGGATTCCCTTCTGTCGTTGGTCTCTTATTGTGTTAGTCACAAAGAGGCGAAGGTATCGACTCTCTTAGGAACAATTTGCTCCTCACATGTTGCTAACGGGAGTTTAATTGTAAACAGTCTGGGAAGGAAGTTTGTTCATATTTATCAAGGGCCTTAGAAATGTTCATCCCTTAGGGGATGCTCTATCTCCAAAGGATTTGGTTGGACAACTTAATTAAAGAAAACGATGAAGCATTTTACCAATTGGGAAGTTCAACCATCCCTTAGGGGCACCTAAGTGGCTTAGTCGGTTAAGCCGCCAACTTTGGCTCAGGTCATGATTTCATGGTCCATGAGTTCAAGTCCCACGTCGGGCTTTGTGTTGACAGCTCAGAGCCTGGAGCCCACTTCGGATTCTGTGTCTCCCTCTCTCTCTGCCCCTCCCCTGCTCACGCTCTGTCTCCCTCTCTCTCAAAAATAAAATAAACATCAAAAAAGAAATGTTCATCCCTTTGATCCAATGACTTGACTTCTGGAAATTTAACCTAAGACTACGGAGGTACTGAGAAAAGAAAATATATCAAAGGATATACACGCATGGCTGTTTGCCACAACCCTGAAAAAACCAGCTTCCCCAACCCCCCACCTCAATAGAACGGGACAACGGAAATGCTCAACCCTAAGAAAACGAATCACCCATCATGGTTAATCAATAGGACTGCATTACATGGCCGTTCAAAATAATGATTACTAATAATTTTTACACTTTGGGGAAAGGCTTATAACACATGAAATAATTAGGCTCAAACTCACACTTACCACATCATCTTACTACGTGAATCACAACTCACAGGGAGAAATAAATCCGCCATTCACAGTGGTGATCTCCAGCCCACATCGTGAATGTTCTCTATTCTCTTTTGTTCCCTTCCTAAGCATTACGCCATGGGCATGAATTATTCACGTAATTAGAAAAAACATCCACTGGTCAGAAGAATGTCTCATTGTGCCACTGATTTATCAGTTACAGATCAAACCAACCATAACACAGCTAACGCTGTGCACCAGACGCTGCTCGAAGCAGCCTACTTCTACTAATGACGTAATCTGCAAACAACTCTCCATGGGATAAAAGTCCTACTTTCGTCTACGACGGACGGATCAGAGAACTGAGGTATAGCAGGCATAGGAATATTGTCTGAATTTCCCAACTAGGAAATGATAAGGCCAGGCCTTGGGCCCTGCGGTCCTGCCCAGCGTCTGTCTGCCTCATTACCACATAATACCACCTCCCAGAGTAAAGCAGGAAAGGTTCTGAGCTATGCTGTGTCTCCAAAGGATTTGGTGGGACTGCTTAATTAAAGAAAACGATGAAGCGTTTTACCAGTTGGGAAGTTCAACCATCGCAGATACTTGTATTGCTGATATCAAAAAACCCCCCCCCCCCCCCCCCCCCCCCCGCCGCCCCGAGAGCCAAAGAAGCAGCAATCAGTCTTTGAAATCTATAAGCAAATTCTGACTGGGGTTGCATTCAATTCTCCCAATTCTGGGTAAACACTTCGCAGGCCAGACCTGGATGAGGTGACCAGGCAGGGGACCCGGGTCTGTCTGTGGTGAGACCTCATTCTTGCCCCGTGGCACGCTACGATCTAAGGCTTAAATACCTTTAGCCGAGAAACGATCACACACACGGGCAAAACACTAACCTACACGGCTATGGCTTTGGTTACAAAAGCTTGGCTTTGCTCGTGCTGGAGCCTGCTGATGAACAGGACACCCCGGGTCCTGGATTCCGTGCGGGACCGGTGTCAGTGGCAGGTGCCCCTTCAGCACCTATAAGCCCAGCCCCAGGGAGCCAGCCATCTTTGCAGGAAGGGAATTCATGCTTCTTGAGCATCTATAACACATAAACTCCTACACGAGGCACGTAAGATAGTTGCTTGGCTGATTCTCGTGTCAATTCTGTCCATTCTACGCAGATTTTTTTTTTTTAGGTGGAAAACAGGACTGTGCTGTAGGAGAGTGGAGCGGAGTGAATTCGGCAGCTAGCTTGCAGTTTCTTCCAGATGTAGGTCAGGCTGCTCTGAGGCCGCCACCAACATCTTTACCTGTCCTCGCGGGTCCCCGCTGGCTCTTCAAACGGCACCGTAGGCCCCTGCACTGAAAGAGGGGAGGGTGGCGGGCACACCCCGGATTCACGAAGTCCAGGCTGAGGACTTGCCAGAGGTCCGTCTGTTACGTTGTGACAGAACAAATGCCACCATCCAAATCAGTGTCACTGGAGGATCTCAAAATGCTGACGTAACTAGTCAAAAGGGCAAAAGCCACAGCATGCATTTCAACGCATCAAATGTTGTTCTCTGAGGTTCCGCCTGGAAGGAATCAACCACTCCTGTTGAAGGGAGGGACATGTCGGATGCTTTAGAGCAGGGGGAGCCGGCCTCTCCGGCAGGTGGACCTCTCTCCCTCCCTCGGGAGCTCAGCACCGCACTCGGGCCAAGAAGAGTCCCAGTGGGAAACGATTTGCATCTTGGCTTCCTCACTAGTCGCTCAGAAGCTGCGAGAACATCCCATGTCTTCCGGGTCATCTAGAGAAGGGATTGGCCAACTGTGACCGGGGGGCCAAATCCAACCCCCACCCCCACTGTTCTGCAGGGATCGCCACATTAGAATGGTCTTTGCCAAGCAGAAAGGTGGGGGTGGGTGCTTGGCACTGGGCCAAAGCCAAGACCCTAGCTGGCCCTCACAGGAAAAGTCGCCAGGCCCTGGTCCAGAATGGATTTGGGCCCATGCCCATAAACTAAGGTCTTCATTGGTATCATCCTCCTGGGCAAACAGTACAAACCCTTATCCGCATCCCAGGGGGCGACAGCGAGCCAGCTGATTACTGGACTTGAATACCCAAAAGCCACTTTGCATAAATAACACATTTCTGGGGTTGGCCATGCTGGGGCTTATTTACACTGAGGCCCACCTTCCCCACACGGCAGGAGCTTCTAAACTTCTCCACCCCTCCCCCCGCAGATGAGTTCCAGACTCAGACAAAGAGAGAGACAGGAGCGTTCCCCAGGGAAGGCCGATCGATAATTGAGCACCCCTTCAAACTGCTTTGTTAAAATAATTTTTATATTCTTTAGGCACTGCGTTCCATCTCTGTAAAAGGAGAGGCAGGATCCTGGTGCCAATACGTGAGCACCACCCCCCTCAGCAAACCCAAATGTCCAGAGCAACTCAGACACCATCTCTCCCACCCAGGTTCTGGGCATCTCCCTGTCGGCCGCTGACCATCCAGAGCCTTCCTGGAGAGGAAGTCCACGGTGTTCCCTTTGACCCTACGACTCCACGGATATCATGTGCCCTCCGCTACCCAGCTGGTGGGAGATCTGCAGTGATGACTGAGTTTGGTCCCCTAAGACCACCCAAGTGCCTTCTGTGGAGCAGGACTGAGGAGGCAGGAACCTCACAGGGACACAAAGTTTCAGAGGTTTGCTGACACTGAAAATGTTACCAAGAGATAACAAATGTTTAGGATTCAGATAGCCTTGAACGTAAATGAGATCCAGCAGCACGTTAACAGGATAATATGCCATGACCAAAGAACAGAGGACGACTAAATATTAAGATCATTTATATAATATATCATTTTCCTAATACATCACAGATCAAAAGGAAACATGCCATTTCCCTAGCTGCTAGAAAGTCTTCTGGCAAATTCAACATCCATTTCCGATTAGAAAAACTAAAAAAGAAGTAGGAGGAAAAGAAAGGAGTTTAATAAATAAGAAACAGGAGGAACCTTCCATGGCACAATTTAAAAAAGGAGAGAGAGAATAAAAGAATTCAGTAAGGAGACTCATTCCAAAATAAATAAGCAAATCTTTAATAGCCTTCCTACATGTCAAAAATTACTTACAGAAAAAAAAAAAATAATAGGAAACAGTATCTTGTTCGCAATCACAAATGGCTAGGAGAAAAGGTAACCAAAAATCTTCCAGATCCATAGAATAAAACTGTTAATCGTCACCAGGAAACCACGTATCTTTGAAAAAGTGGAGAATCACACCATTTTTTCTGGATGGCAAGATACCATTTTTTTTTTCAGCCTCCCCTGAATGATTCTGTCAAGTTCACATCATCACAATAAAATTCACAAGGGTCTTTTTTTTTTTGAAGGGGAAAGAATAAAGGGTTTTGGAAGATGAGCCTTAGGCGCCTCCCTGTTATTAAATGTACGAGAAAATCCAGAAAAAGTTTTGAATGAGAATAAGGAAGGGGACTTGCACAACAGATGCTAAAATCATTTTTTTAAGTCAGTAATTAAAGCCATTTGGTAGTAAAACCAAAATAGACTGATCAACAGACCAGAACAGCAAGTCTGCCAAAAAAAATCACGAAGAAAAAGAAGACGCTAAAACAATGGCAGAATTTTAGAATGAACTGAAAGACGAGAAACTTGCCAGCTAGATCTCAATCAGGAAACACCTCCTCTGAGCTTTTCGCAGATTTCACACGCTTTCCATCTGTTACTTCTTCCCAGACACGCCAGCAATATCCGGCCAGACCTGCCCGGTGGCCTTGGCGACCCCGACTTCTGCTGCCTCCCCCCAGACCCCTCCTGCACATCTCTGTTCCCCTCTCATTCCACAAGATCAAAAAAACAGGTTCAAAGTCAACAGTAAGAGACAGCCAACCATTTCACTACGCTGATTTTTTTTTTTTTCAGAGAGAGAGAGAATGAGCAGGGGATACGAGCAGAGGGAGAGAGAGGGAAAGAGAATCTCAAGCAGTCTCCACGCTCAGTACAGAGCCCAACACGGGGCTCGATCCCACAACCCTGGGACCGGGACCTGAGCCGACATCAAGAGTCAGACGCTCAACCAACTGAGCCACCCAGGCGCCCCTCACTACACTGATTTTGGAAGTGCGAACTCGGTTTAGTGTTTTGCTCTCAGAATCACACGACTAAGACTGTGCCCTGTGCCCGGCATCAAGACCCAGCAGATGCTCCTTCATCTGCGAGAAAATGTCCTACTTCTTTAACGTGGCATAAAAGACACCCCACAACCTGGCCCCTGCCTCCCTTTCCACCCCCTCCAGTGGCTGATTCTCCCCAGACTAGCTTTATCTCCCCTGCTTTGCCCCCCACCCACCGTCTTGAGTCAGGCTATGGGCTCCCCCCAGTAAGGGGTCCTCTGAGTGAATGTCACCTCTGCTCAGTGCCACTGACTCTGGCCCCACCTCCAATGTTCTGTCACACCTAATAACGCTGCCCTGATCTCCACAGTCTCTGAAAACAGCCTTTTTAGTACTTCTTATATAATATTCTGTTATAATATGTTATATTACGTAATATCGTTATACTACATTATGTTATGTATTGCATTATATCGCACATTGTATCATATCATACTATATGAATATGTCTATGTGCCCCTCAGCTCCTTTAACAGCACAGACTTAACTTCTCTCTGCCTCCAACTCCTCATCTGCAAAGTGATAAGAAAGCCACACCTCCACCAAAATGGTCAATAATTGAGGTGGCCCATGACAGGCACCTGCATGGCCGCACCAGAAGAGAATCAGTAAACAGAAGCTATTCTTAAGACCACATTATCTGCTCTTTTCTTCTTCTCTCCCCTTTCAACAGCACCCCCTAGCCAGTCGAAGTGTCACCCAAACCTCTAGTTGGTCCTGGTGATTATTTTCTTTTTTCTACTTTTCTGCATATTGTAATGAACGCATATTCCTCCTAAGATGGAAACATATTTTGGTTACAGAAATTCTCCTAGATGAGGACATGTTTGACGGATCCCCTTTGGGAAAAAAAGGCAAAGGGTGGAATATCTCCAGGACGGTGCCCGTGAGCATCACAGCTGCGTGTCAAGATGACCCAGAATCATCTACTGACTGTAAGTTCACTTCATGCTCTGATGAGCTGCACAGGGCCCGTGATCGATACTTTTAATGCAGAATAATCACAGAGGTTTACATCCATTACCTCTCCCCGTTGAATGCCATCTAGAGAGCACTCGAATACTGCTTTAAAATTCCCAAGTGCTCCTTTACATTACAGTTCATAAGGTCGCCGTTGTGTATGGTTAAGCTTTCACATGAATGCTTGGATGTGATGCCAGACAGGGGTCACCGCCTGGCGGCCACTGGCCCACAGAACCCAGAACAACTCCCACGGCCGTCAGAAACAGTGTTCCGAAGATTCCGCCCAAGGGTGGCGGGAGGGTGGCTGCAGTTACTCACAAGTTCCCAGACAGACATCAACAAAGAAAAGGTCTCTGGTTTAACCCGGGACTATTCTCTTTTCTTTTTTCTTTTTTAATTTTTTACGTTTGTTTGTTTAATTTGAGAGAGAGAGTAAGGGGGAAGGGGCAGAGAGAGAGAGACAGAGAGAGAGAGAGAGAGAGAGAGAGAGAGAGAGAGAGAATTCCAAGAAGGCTCCGTGCTGACAGAGGCGGGGCTCAAACTCACGAACCATGAGATCGTGACCCAAGCCTAGGTCAAGAGTCGGATGCTCAACCAACTGAGCCATCCAGGAACCCCTCACCAAGGACTATTCTAGGAGACCCCCCCCAAGGGGAGGGATGCCCCTAAGTTGTCACACCTAAGCGCCGAATAGGGCAACAGTAGGGTACCGTGCCATGGTTGGGTGTCTTGGGGAGGGGAATTGCATTCAAGACCTGAATGGACACAGGTAAGCTGGACGGCCGTGTGGCCAGAGCCATGGCCAGCCATTCACTTCCTCAACCTGAAAATGACACGCTGGGCTCCAGTCTCTCCAGGCTCCAGATTCTATCAGTTCATCATTATAATGCGGATAATGGATTAGAAATGTGGCAAGGTCCTCCCTTCACAGCACACAGACCCAGGACAGATCTAAGTCATATTCTACTCTGTGCCTCTCTGAGATTTACCGAATTAATGCAACTCAGATGTCACGGCTTTGGGAGCTATCAGCCCCTTTGGTTAATTTCTGGGGAAACTGCATGGTGGCCAGTTTTCACACGGCCTGTCCCGTGATCGGTGTAAAGGTTGTAAGGGCGTGTCCTCCCTCCCTGGCTTTCACGTGGACACATAATCACCCAGCAGCTGCCACTCTCTCTGCAGCTCAGACTGGGACCTCAGGCAGCATGACCCTGTGGAGCTTCTTGACTCCCGAGTCCTTCCCTGCCTGGCCACCCGTTGGGGTGGTGACGGAGAGGGTTGCACATGCTCTCCTTAGGTCCACGTGGACACAACAACCATATGATCTCCGTGGCCCCCCCAGGCACAGAACAGACATTATACATCTATGTGCTACAGCCCCCGCTGGTCTGTGACCCACCAATGACGCGTCTCAGGAAACGTAAAGACCTGGCAGCCAAGTTCCCAAGGCGTAACTAAATAATGAACTAAACACAGGAAGAGCCCTGTTCTCATTCATCCAGCCCACAAAGGTCCAGGTGCTGAGCCTGACCCGTCTCCATCCTCTAGAGCTTACGGTCCAGAAGGACAGAGGGTTGTCACTGTGTGGGGGGTGCGGGGAGTCTCTACACCAAGTGGGGAGGGCATCGGGGACCACTCGGGCAGAGGATGATGTCGGGGCAAGAGACAGGCAAGGTGGAGCAAGTAATCCCGACAGAAGGAACAGCACTTGCAAAGCGTCAGATGTCATAGGTCACCACCCTGTTTCAGGACAGACACCCAGGTGCTCCCCAGGGACAGACCGTGAGATGTCTGACTGTTGCTCAAAAGCCAGGTCACGGACAGCCTTGGAAAAAGCTGAAGAACCTGAAATTTACCTCGAAAGCCGTGGGGAAATACCGACATCCTCTCAGAATTTTAAGTAGAGCGGTGACATTTTAGAAACATTACTGCGGCCACAGTATAGAGGTGGGACCGAGGGAGGACTTCTTTGTACGCGGGTAGACCAGATGGCCACTCACTGCTCAGCCTGCTGGATGGGTAACAAGTCCAGAGGCATGTGGCCCCACCCACCCCTGTGCAAAAGGAGGCCACAGACCCTCGTCCACAATCCTTGTGTCTCTTGGGAGCCCAGGGCTCTATGCAACAGTTGTCTTTTTCTTATTTTTTCTCTACATTATAGAAGCTTTACGCAATTACTGTAACAAGTGAAATACATACCTGTATTTTTTTTTATTTTTTACATGTTTATTTATTTTTGAGAGAGAGAGAAAGAGTGTGGGAGCTGGGGAGGGGCAGAGAGAGAGAGGGAGACACAGAATCCGAAGCAGGCTCCAGGCTCCGAGCTGTCAGCACAGAGCCTGACGTGGAGCTCGAGCTCAGGAACCGCGAGATCATGACCCTAGCCGACAAAGTCGGATGCTTTACCAACTGAGCCACCCAGGCACCCCATACACTTGTTTTTTAAACTAACTGTACTAATTCTTTTAATTTCTTGGTTTTTACTGCAAGAAAATGAGATTACACCATAAGAACTAGTCTGCAATTCGCTTTCTACGTTTAACAAAACATCATTCTTTCAAGTCCATAAAAAGAGATCTATCTTTTTTAAAACCTGCGCGATACTCTGTCATCTGTAACAAGCTTTCTTCGGCCATCCCCGCAGTCAACAGGCATCAAACGATGATCCAACAAGCATCCTTGTATATATGTCCTTAGGATAGAGTCCCAGATGCGAGAGAGCTGCCTCAAGGATTTGTGTGTGTTTCCTTTTAATAATTCTTTTCATATCACTTTCCAGAGACTGAGGGGCAATTCACATTGCCAGCAGTGATGTCCATTTCTCAGCATCACCCCCAACACAAGAGGCTTTTTGAAATTCTGTTCATCTGATGGGTCCTAAGCCAGCATCTCGTTGGCTTTTCTGGCCTTTCCCATCAACAAGACGGAGGCCCTTTTCGTGTGATTTTCCGCCACATGAAGTTTCCTTCTCTGAATTGCCGTTCCTCTGTCAATTTCCTATTGCATCATCTTTCTGCCATCCACCTGCAGACGCTCTTTCTACATTGGGAATTAAAAAGTCTTCGTTCATCTCACGCCACAGTTTCCTCCAAGCTACCACTTATCACGTGACTTCACCTGAGCTTTCCTTTACCTTCAACACGTGCCGTACGAAACCAACGGTGTTTATCTTGCCTTTCGTCGTTTCTGGGTTTCTGACTCCGACAAGGTGTTTCTCTTCCACCCCAACGTTTAACAATGATACACTATTGCTAAATTTTCTGTCTGTCTGTGCTGGGATCACATACCCAAAATGACTACCTACCTTGGGGCACCTGGGTGGCTCAGTTGGTTAAGTGTCTGACTTTTGATTTCAGCTCAGATCGTGACCTCACAGATTTGTGAGTTTGAGCCCCACATAGGGATCCACAATGATAGTGTGGCGCCTGCTTGGGATTCTCTCTCTCCCTTTCTCTCTCTCTCTCTCTCTCCTCCTCTCTTTCTCTCAGAATAAATAAACTTTAAAAAAATGACTACCTGCCTTAAAACAACAACATACAACTAAGTAGCTCGCACTGAAACGACCACTGAAACCCGGTGAAACCCTCTTAAGAAAGATGAAGGGAAATGAAGATCATGATTTTCTGAAAGTATTAGGGAGAACTGCCAAAGGCAATGAAAACATTTTAGAGTCACCGTCGCATTCTCTCTTCACCTCATGAGACATGAGCCCCAAAAGAAAGTCACTCTCCTGACTCTGCTCTTATGATTTGTATTTAAACTGAAAAATTTTAAATTTTTTTTTCAACGTTTTTTATTTATTTTTGGGACAGAGAGAGACAGAGCATGAACGGGGGAGGGGCAGAGAGAGAGAGGGAGACACAGAATCGGAAACAGGCTCCAGGCTCCGAGCCATCAGCCCAGAGCCCGACGCAGGGCTCGAACCCACGGACCGCGAGATCGCGACCTGGCCGAAGTCGGACGCTTAACCGACTGCGCCACCCAGGCGCCCCTAAACTGAAAAATTTTAAAGCAGCCACTAACTACAGGCTGAGTCCTTTAAACCCTAGAATCCAAGCCACCGAATCCCTAGAAAATAAAGACATTGGAGAGGAGCTGAACTCCACTGCATCGGTATCACGTCCACATCGTGGCACCCGGAAAGATGGCTACGTGGATGCTAGACGTACAGAGTCTGGATGTGCTGGAGGGCGTTACAGGTACCTGTCTTTGGTGTCATAGAAACTTGCAGCACAGCTCACAGGGACTCACTCGCTGTGTTGTCAACATAGTCCCTCGAAGGCCACACCCCCTCCAGTCCCCTAAGCCCTAAGCTCTCACCTAACTTCCTCGCGGGTGGACTTCTAGGATCTTGCCCCCCGGTGCCTCCACCCCCGCCTGGTACACCGTGAACACCCGGGAAAGTCACGACCGAGCACGTGCTCAGACTGAACGCGAATGAGCCCGTACCCGAACATGGCGACGAGCAGGTTGACCAGCAGGATGTTGGTAGAGAGCATGTAGATACACACAAGGGGGATGGTGATCCACTCGGGGAACCGGGGCAGATTGTGCTCGTCCAGCTCCACACACAGCGGCTTCGACTCATTCCCAGTGAAGGTGCAGTGGGCAAAGTCGTACGTGGTGCCTGCGGATGTAGAAACCAAAAGGCAACGTGAGGACCCTCTGGAGGAGGCAGTGCTACGGCACCTGGGGTGAGGGGGTGGGGGACACAAGACAACCTAATGAGGATGGCTTGGGGGGGGGATGGCGATGATAAAAAGCATTTGGGTTTCGAAGACACCGAGACCTGATCAACAAAACTAGCTGATGGATTGGAGGTGAGGGATGAGATCACAGGAGGGGTCAAGGATAGGATTTGCACAACTGAGTGACAGAGCCCAGATGGGGGGGCGTCGAAAAAAGTCCCAGTCCTCACAAAGGACTAAAACTACTGGGGTGCAGTGGGACTAAAGCCACGAGGATGAAACGTACTCCCTGATGAATAATGGTGAGCACAGTGTGCAGAAGGGAAGTTAACAATAGCAAGGTGCCTTTCCATCACGCACAGGAAAAGAGCTAAAGTCTTAGAAAAGGCTGTAGCAGAAGAGGCCAGGGCTGCCCGAGGCCACAGGGCTAATCGAGAAAACACCAGGGAGCTGAGAAATGTGACCAACAGGGCAGGGGAACATCGGGATCGCTGTGTCGTGGCAGGACCGAACACGACAAGCCCGGGCTATCGTCGGCATCACAAAGATGCTTTCGACAGCTCGTTCAACACACACGCTGGCCTGCACATGCCCCACTCCTTCCTTACGTAAGCTGGGTGTGGGCACACCCGTGCCATCCGTGCTGCCACTAACCTGCCTCCAAACGAGAGCGGACAGTGGGCCACAGCCGGATGTTTAAATTCCGATTGCCAGTGCAAAAATTTCAGTATTGCTCCTTTTGAAATAAATGGGCTCCCAGTTATACAAGAGAGGACAACTCACAACACCTGTTCCTAAACTAGCGAGGCTTGTTGCTGTCAACTGCCGCGTCGCTGTTGAAAACACAAGAAACGCTATTTTTTGAGAAGTCGAAACGTCGCAGACTACACTGCTGAACACGTCTGCAAGGCGGGCGTAAAGTCCTGCTCCAAGAAAAGGTCATGAGGGTCAGTGTTCACTCCCTGGTGTTGACTCAACGCCAGCTGTGGATCAGAGCAGGGAGCCCCGGAGGCCGGTTCCGGAAGCAACCCCCCTACCCCCGGCTGTCCCCACCCGGGCCGGGTCAGGCTCACCGTCCACGTCGCTGGGCACTTGGCCGAACATGGCCAGGTAGGGCTCGTAGATGACCGAGCGGAATATCCATCTCCAACGATGCTCGTTTTGCCTGAGGATCCCTTGCCTGGCCACGCCAAAGGCCACCATCCACACCGCAAACAGGAACAGGAAGAAGAACACGTCAATCAGCTGTCAAGGGAGGACAAGAGAACAGAGTCAGGACCGTGCCCCGCAGGTGGCTCGTCTGCTCAGCTGACCACAGGGAAGGGTCGAAGTTCCAGTCACCCTGTGTTCCCCCTAATTTGCCACCTTCGGGTCTTGGGACAACTCTTTTCCGGAATTAAAACCAATGGATGTATTTTGGCTTTAGGTCTCCCAACCAGCTCAGCCACAGAAACCTTCTGGATGAGAGAGCCCAGCTCGAGAGCGATAGAGGGGCTTAATTCTGGAGCACCTGTACCTCTACTCCTCATCAGACTCCCTTTCTTTAAATCCCTACATCGCGTCCTCAGTATTCTTTTTTTTTTTTTTTAAGAAAAATTAAAAGCTCTCTTTATTAGGCGGTTTAATTTCTTTTTTGACTTTTTGCACACACAGCATGACTTCATGGTGACATGGTGCCTCAGATATGCTTTGAATTAAAACCGCAAACTCAAAGGACCTCAGCGTTGGAAAGCAACCTCCAGATGAGCTAATCCAAACGCCCATCTGACTTACAGACGGAAGCACGGGAGGTTTGGGTCATCTGGAAAACAAGCTTAGGAAACCCACATCGTCAGTGGATAATTCTCTTTCTGTTGGACGTCCCTGTGAAAGGGGGCTGGTAGGGCTCGTCCTACATCTATACTGCGTGGCTACAGAATCGAAGCTCTGATCATCGCTGTGCTTCTAGCCCCCTGCACGCTTCCAGACGAACATTAACCTCCGCGGTCCGCATCTGTAAGATGGGTGTAAACGTTGCACTCCTGCCTCTTCTCTGAGTTGTCCAGACTCAAATGAAAACAGCTGGTAAAGAGTGACATCTGGACAGATCGCTTCACTGGCAACACATTTAATTAGCCACTTGCTCCTACCAGCCACCTGTTAAATTTCAAACCGGGGGAGGCCCCTGATGAAAGCACGTCAGAGACAGCAAACCTTGCCAATTGTGACCTGCCGGGGGACCAAGCCCCTCTACAGACAATTGGAGGGGTCTGGCAAGCAGAATGTGAACCACAAACCCCCTCCACTCTTACCATCCTCTGCAACATGATAATCTTGGGTCCTAAATTTCTGCTTACGGTGAAAATGTGGATCAACCTTAGAGTGAATATGATATAATCCAGGCAAAAGATCACCCGTCCGGAATACAAAGAGGTTTTATTCGAAGAGTGGAGCCTACGGAAGGAAGAGAAGCAGGGCCCGTGAGACCTTGACAAAAGAGTTCCAACTTTTGTTTTTAAAACTAACCGAACACGAAGAAACAGGGTCAGGGTGCCGAGAGTGAGTGGAAGCAGACCAAGGACAACGCGTGTCGGTCACTGAGGACCAAAGGCCCTGGTCTTCTGCCCTCGCGGCCCCCGGTGGAGCAACGACAGGGCACACAACAAGGCTTGCAGAGGTTTTTGCCACGTCCTCCTCAAACTCTACCCACTGCAAGAACACCGTCGCATTATCGCTAACTTCCTGGCTTCCTCGGCCACCATGATGATCCCGGTCCCCAGCCCAGACCAGCCACTTGGGACTAGGTTCTGCCAGGTTTCCCCTAATGAGACCTCACCTCATTTGCACCAGATCATTTGACCCGCTGACCACCTGCAAATGTGTTAATTGGAAGCCATGTGTTTTCGCCACCTGGAATGCTCTAGAAATCACGTCCAACCCACCGTGATTCAAACGCTGAGCCCCAGCAGAAAGGAAAGGTATCGGAGGGGGAAACGGAGCTCTCACTCACTTCAGACTGCGGAGTGAGCAACGGGTAGGCGTTCGTCCAAAGAGTCAGGCTTCTCTGCAAGGGACGCCATGTGCACAGCTCGAATACGACCACGAGCTTTGCCTTGAGGCTACTCGGGGAAGGCAGGCCCGGAGGGGTGCGGGCACGGGCGATGTGCGCCATGGTCCGGGTGTACCTCAACTTCCCTTTCACGTGGCGTGCACATTGCTTTCTGCCTTCAACGGTGATTCTAGATGGGTTTTTCTAATCATCCGCTCTGACTCTGGGAGGGCGGGCTCCATAGCCAGCATTCACGAGGCAGTTAGGTACATTTTAGAAGATTACGTGGCCCAAAAGGAACACGTTACGCAACATTTCACGTGCTCATCATCCTCGGCTTCCTCCGTCTCTAATCATCCCCCTCCCCAAAATTCTGCGAGCACAGAGAGAAAAACTGTGAAGAACCTTTCGATTACAGATCACCAGGAGGGAGAAGAGAGGAGACGTAACTCCATGCCGACCACGCTGGGTCTCTAAGAGGCTCAGACGGTGGCGTTTGCAGTAATCTCGAGATGGGGGGGAAGGGGAGACAGGTTGATCTTGGGCTTGAAGTAGAAGAGATCTTTTCTTCACCTCTTCACTCAAGAAAATCCAAAAAACGCCTGAAACTGGGAAAGGTGGTGAGGCCAACTTACCGAAACACAATTCCTGCTATGAAGTAAAAAAGCCCGAGTGTATCCATGACATTCCACAGGTCAGTGAAATAATTCACCCCATTCATGTACCACTGCAGCACAGAAAGGGACAGAGAGAGAGAGAGAGAGAGAGAGAACATCAGCAGCCGGGAAACATCAACTGCTTCCAGATTTTTTTTTTAACGTTCACACATTTTTCCCCACATCCTTCTTGAGCCACATGTCCCATGTGCCCTGCCACATGCCCCGTGATATTCTGGGGGGATTGGAAAGTAGGTTGCACACTTGCTGTTCCGTTACTCATGTGTTGCTGACAAAGTCAGAAAAAGGACTCATGCACCATCACCGTTCTTTAAAGATGAACCGGAAGACAGCACAACCTGCGTGGACAAATGTGGAACACCCAAGCCGCCCAGTACAGTGGTATAAGTTGTGCACTGCACAACTGACAACTGTCATCATCATAGATTTGCGTATTTGTTGTAAATACTTTTTGGCACGTGACAATAAAACATCTCGATAAAAGGAATTTTTTTCTTTTATTATTTTAACGTTTATTATTGAGAGATGGAGAGAGACAGAGCACGAGCATGCGAGGGGCAGAAAGAGAGGGAGACACAGAATCCGAAGCAGGCTCCAGGTTCTGAGTTGTCAGCACAGAGTCCGACGCGGGGCTCGAAATCACAAACCGTGAGATCATGACCTGAGCCGACGTCAGATGCCTAACCGACCGAGCCACCCAGGCGCCCCAGGAATTTTCTTTTTTACTTTGCACACAGGTGTTCTATGCGGCACCTGTGAGGACAGGTGCAGTCGCAGAAATGACTGACAGGAACAGTGTGCCTCAGGGACCCTTTCATCATGACTTGTGGGTATTGGGTATGATTTCTCAGAAGAAAACTTGTCAGGAGATAAAGAGGGAAAAGACGATCCAGTAGAAGGACAGCCCCTTGGTGATCTGTCGGCTGGGTCTGGGGGACTCCAGGGTAGTCACCTGACCCTCCCGTCCGTCCCTCTATTTCAAACGTGTTTACCGAGAGCCCACAGGATTCCAAATACCCGTGCCGGGCTCCTGGCACACAGGATGTCCGATTAGGTGCGATGCTGATTCCCAAGGAATCCACTGGCCCCGGGGAAAGGCAGTCATTGGACATGTTTAAAATAAAACGCGGTAAGGGCTGGAGGGCTGGTGACACCAAGCCCAAGTGAGCTCAGATAAGGAAACCACCAGACTTACTTGAGCGACGCAGGAAAACATCGGCAAGGACGTGTCCTCAAAGGTACATGGCACTTTTCAATTTCACTACGAAATCAAGCACCAGGGAAATAAAATCTCCCAGCCCCGGTTCGACCACGTTCCTCTGTGGGATGGCTGAACGCGGGGGCCCAGAAACCGCATCAGCATCCCTCACCGTCCATGTGGGCGGCCCCAGTCTCACCGATTACCCGCCAAGAACCGTCTGTAAGATGTGAGCGGTGGGGACAGGCCCCAGCCACCTGCTTCCCCTTTAAAACCCTGATCCGGGAGGCAGATAGGAACACGGCAACCAGGTAGATCCAGTCCAGCTCGGCCTCTCAGAATCCTGGCCTGAGCCGGGGGAGAAACCCCGAATAGATCGAGCCCAGGGCTTGGAGGCACTGTTGTAGTAAGAAAGCGGGGTTTTTGTTTTTGTTTTTGTTTTTTTTTAACGAACAGAGGCCTCTTTTCTGAGTGGAATGACAGACAGGGGCTATACTCATCAAATACCAGAACCATATTCCAGCATATCTTTCAGGATTTGGGGATTCCAAGGGCCTTAACCCTGAAGGGATGATGGAACTTACCTCGTGTTGCATAAAGATCCACAATTTGATCAATGGACGCTTGTACATACGGACTGCCTTGGTTGAAAATGTCAACTTAGCCTATTACAGCCGCCCCCCGGGGAAGGAGACATAAGGAGAGTGCACTTTGGGATACCCAGACACAACCTGAAACAGGTAACATCCTGTCTGGTTCCGGGTTTTTCCTAACGCGTGTGAATTCGGATCATTAAGACAGTGCCAGGATAGCAAAGCAGATTCCTGGAGGAAACCAAACTGATTCCAGCCGCACGAGTCTGCAGGCAGAAGAGAAACAGCGACCCCCAGCGTCGGATTCCTTGAACGACGAGAAACCCGGAGGCCATGCTCCGCAGTCTGGCTCACGGACCTCAGGGTCAGCTGTCCGGGGGCAGAGACGAACTTGAACCCTTTCATTCCCCACCCCCCCCCCCCCCCGCCGCCCACCGCTCTCAACCCTCAGCCTGAGGCATTCCCATAACATCGCCTTAACGCACGCAGGATCGATGAATAAAACCGATCTGTTCCAAAGTGATGTTTAAGAGGGAAAAGAAGAGGGGCGTCTGGGTGGCTCAGTGGGTTAAGCGTCTGACTTCGGCTCAGGTCACGATCTCAGTCTGTGAGTTCGAGCCCCGCGTCGGGCTCTGTGCTGACAGCTCAGAGCCTGGGGCCTGCTTCAGATTCTGTGTCTCCCTCTCTCTCTGCCCCTCCCCTGCTCATGCTCTGTCTCTCTCGGTCTCAAAAATAAATAAAAACATTTAAAAAAAAAAAAAAGAGGAAAAAGAGGAAATATTTGCCCAAAGCTGGACGCCCGCATCATCACCCTCCGTATCAAACATCACCCATCATAAACGTACACAGGATAGCGGGACTGGGTCAGAGCTGTGGGCATCCATCACCTCCGCCCGGCAGGCCCCCGGGATGACTGGGAAGTGCTTCTCCTCAGCCCACTTCGCTTCCCGAGGCTCCTGCCCCCCACTCTGTCTACTCTGGGTCTCTTCCAGGGAACACGTCACACTACACCTGCCCAGGGTCCTTCTCCAAGCAAAACGCACTTCTCCTGAGCCTCCTTCGAATAAATGACTTCGTAGTTAAACGTCCATACAACTTTGGATGGAGATATTTGTGACCTAAGGACTTCTCATTTCACAGCTGCAACCCTCTAGGCCAACCTTCCAGTAAATGTAAGACTCTGAGCAGTGCTGTTCTCTCCTCGGAAACTCCCAGAAACGACCCCCGCCGATCCTCTCTAACCGGTAAAAAGCTCCGTAAGAACAGAGAGATTTGCGTGCTTGGTCCGTTGCTGTATCTCCAGTGTCTAGAACAGTGCCTGGCATCTGGTGGGTGCTCAGTAAACACTTACTGAAAGGCAGGAGGCACGAATGAAGTGTTTGGCTTACGCCAAGACGTGTCTCCCTGCGTCTTCCAGCCGCCGGGCCAAGCCCCGCCCCGCCCTCTCACGCAACCCAAAGTCCTGTCTCCGGGCCCACGACTTCTCTAGATGCCTGGAGGAACCAGACAATGGCTGCAGCGTCTGTGCCTTCACACCACGTGGGAGGCAGGGTCAGCCCCGAGACTGGCGAAGAAATGCCTGGGAGCATGAATGAGCGAGGAAAGAACATTCCGAGATGCAGCCACCAGCAGCACCCTCTGCTCCAAAGGACACCCTCGAGCCCCTTGATCCCGGGCTTCCCAAGTCTCCCTCGCTCTGGCCTCATGAGCCACCGTCGCGGCCCCGCTTGCTCCCAGCCAGGGCACCGCCGTGGGACTGGATGAGGAAGACCCTGCCTCGCCAACTCACCTCTTAAAAAACATACACTCTCGGGGCGCCTGGGTGGCTCAGTCGGTGAAGCGTCCGACTCTTGATCTCAGCTCAGGTCACGATCTCACAGTTCATGAGCTCGAGCCCCGCATCGGGCAGGGAGCCTGCTTGGGATTCTGTCTCTCCTTCTCTCTCTGCCCCTCCCCTGCTTGTGCGCACACGGTGTGCATGCACTCTCTCTCTCTCTCTCTCTCTCTCTCTCTCTTTCTCCCTCTCTTTCAAAATAAATATATAAACTAAAAAAAATTTTTTTTAATTAAAAAAAAAAAAAAACAGAGGTGTCTGGGTGGCTCAGTCGGTTGGGCGTTCGACTTCGGCTCAGGTCATGATCTCACGGTCCATGAGCTCGAGCCCCACGTCGGGCTCTGTGCTGACAGCTCAGAGCCTGGAGACTGCTTCCGATTCTGTGTCTCCCCCTCTCTGCCCCTTCCCTGCTCACACTCTGTCCCTCTCTGTCTCAAAAATAAATAAACGTTAGAAGTTTTTTAAAAAAAATATACATTCACTTGCCAGATATACATCAATGTCATCCCTTGAGCTAAGCCCCTCTGGGTCACACATGAAAACGAAGCAAATCTCTGCATTGGGCCATTTTCATGCCACTCGCTTCTGGACAACAGCAGCATATGTATGAGGAGCTGAGAAACCACACCCGGGAGCGGAGGAAAAGGAGGAAGGCACGACCCCAGAGCCCAGCCACACCAGGCTAGGAGAAGGGAACACGCATGACCCCACGTGGAGAGCCAGCTCAGCGCCTACAACGGCGTCAGGAGGTTCCCAGTAAAAACGGTGCTGTTCCCTTACTTCCTCACATCGGCCTGGGCCCATTCCTGCCTTAAATGTGGAACGTCCTTCTGTCTTTGCTTCTCCCGAGCAGGACATTTTCACCCCCTGGCTGCAGACACATAGTAAGTCAAAGCCAGCAAGTAAAAGACAGCTGGGAGAAAGAGCCTTTACAGAGGGGTTATGGGGTGAATCGCACACCCCAAAATTCGTACTTTGACGTCCCAACCCCCATGTACCTCGATGGGGCTGTGACCTCATGAGCCAGTAGGTGGGGCCCTCAAGAGGCCGACGTGAAGTCAGAATCCTCTGCGCGTCAGCAGGACCCTGACCTGGGGAACAGTTGCCGGTAGACAGAAAGCCTGATATCTTCCCACGCGCGACACCCACGTGGGTCGTTCATGTTGCTCTAACCCCCACCCGTCCCCTATCTCCATCCCCCACCTGCACCTACGGGGCCGGGGAGGGCAGACGCAGGGCCCGGGCGTGAAGACTCCCTCCCTCCCCCCGGCCCACAGCAGACATTGAGAACTGGTCAAGACACTCGCCGGCTGAGAACAGAAACAGACTCAAATCATCCTCAGTCGAGGGCTCCTAGAAGCCACAAAAAAAGTCTATCAGACTTGGCATGATGGGTGAAACCACTTTGGGATTCCCGGACCAGGCAGCGGCACTGTGAGGTCAAGGACGGCGCTCTATGGCCCTCCGAACCTCTTGCGGCACCTGCCGTAGCATCGCGTAAACATAAGCACCGAGGCCATGCTTCCTGAGTGGGTATGATGTTGGGTCTGGGCTCAGAAAGGGGGCGACAGAAGTGACAGCCACAGCACTGCTCTCAGATCATCACTAAGCCTGAAAGGGTTTCCTGGGACTTTTCATAACGGTTTAGGGACAGCATCACCCTTGCCATCAACGCTTACCTGTCCAACAATTACCAAGGGAGCACCTGCTGTGTGCCAGGCATGGGCTACAGCTTTGGACTGAGTGGTGGGGAGAGGATACCACAAGACGCAGATCCCAAAGAAACTGCAGAAAAGCACCATGAATAATTCACACGCACTCCCTGAACGCCACAGGGACTTCTATGACTTTCTAACACTGTCACTCTGACACGCCGGGCATTAAGATGCTCTTAGCTTGAAAGTCCCCCCATCTCCCCTGCCTCCCTTGATGACGGTAATGGCAGGCGTGGGTTTGCAGTCCAAGGTCAATCTTCTCTCTGAACACACTCCCAATCCTGAGTAATTCATTTCCATCAATTAACATTAATCAGCAAGGAGCGAGCCTGGTGCTAAGGAGTCTCACCGGAGGGCTGAGATATTGAAAAGGCCCCATTTACTTCAGGAAAACCAGGACTTTGGAACCTCGGAAGCAACTTCTGCTCCTCGCTGGCTTTGGGAAGACAGCACCTACTGAGCAAAGGAGGAGGTGCCCCACGTGGGGACGGTCCTACCTGTCTTACTTCATCGCAGAACAGGACAAAGACCAGGGCGTAGAGGACCAGCTCGGGGGAGTGTGGCACCGAGTGAAAATCCATGAGCAGCACGTAGGCAAACAGCAGGAGGAAGGCGATGTAGAAGACCACGTTCCAGGCAAAGACCACAAAGGGGGAGGTGAAGAACGCCACGTAGTACCACAGAATCTTCTTGTGCTTGTCGATGGGCTTCTTCCTGGACCAAGAGGTAAGAGCACCATCGTCACCGTCCGAAGCATCGCGGCCTGCGGGGGCCTCGGACCCACGGCCAGGGGAAGGGGAGCTAGATCGACCCCGCCAACACTCAGCCCTTGGCATTTCAGTATTAACAAATCCGAATTCTGCCTTGGATACTGAAGACGTAACTCTATCTCCAACTGTCTGGAATCAAACCCGGGAAAAGCCAGAGAAGATTCCCAGCCCTACCGTGTAGGGCATGCTGCCTACAGTCCCATCATACATTCCAGGCTTTATAATCCTTTACCTAAGGATTTACCTAAGGATACGTGCACACACACACACACACACACACACACATTCCCTCTCTCTCTCTCTCTCTCACCTGTCATCATATGTCTCAGTTTCATACCTAAATGATACAAAGCCACAGCCAACCAAGGGTATAATAAACAAACACAGGATAATCTTCCAATTCTTGGTGTCTCGGGAGATCTCTCCATACCACTGCTTGGAAAGAAAATTCTACAAGGAGACACAGACAGAGGACACGAGTCCTTATTAATGCAGCGAAATGCAGGATGGTTTGTAACACTTCTTCCCAACCCTCACACCCCCTCAAAAGAAAATAACTCTCCAAATCAAGGTCCTATCCTTTTATATTAGTTACCTGGACTCTGAGGGGCTTCGATAAAATGATTCACGAGTGTGTTTGATTGTCAACCCTTTCCTGACTTGGGTTCTGTGAACTTTAACGCTTATTTATTTTTGAGAGAGAGAGACACAGAGCGTGAGCAGGGGAGGGGCAGACAGAGAGGGAGACAGAATCTGAAGCAGGTTCCAGGCTCCGAGCGGTCAGCACAGAGCCCAACGCGGGGCTCGAACCCACGAACTGGGAGATCGTGATCTGAGCCGAAGCCGGAAACTTAACTGACTGAGCCACCCAGGCGCCCCAAGGTTCTGGGAACTTTAAAATAGAAGTTGTGTGAGTCCAAATTCCCTAAAGCCATGATTTTTAACCACTTCTAATTCTTCTTAAGTTTAAACAAGTGTCCTTCCAGCGCTTTCCTTCCCCCTGATTGCAAATTCACACACCCGTCTAGCGCCACCTGCAGGACCCCCGGGGTTATTTCCGGAGGCGGACAGGTGACAGGAAGGGGGAGACAGTTGGCATCACAGCATCACTCGGAGTCGTGATGCATGGATAAGCTTCTCCCAGACTGTGCCAACCCCTGAGAGGTGGGACGGGGGCCCCCCAAGAATGTGGCAATGAGAAACCTCAGGTCGCCTCTGGGAGCCACACAAAAGGGCAAGTGTAGACCGGTCCTCATCAAAGGAACACACGGCTT